>NW_026606559.1:6855000-7285000 GCF_029890125.1 Rhinichthys klamathensis goyatoka | reverse complement strand
GTGTTATAACTTCTGCATACATTAACTGATCTTGATGAAACTTCAGCAGTGTGTTCGCTGTAAGAGTCCGATCACATGGATGTGACTATTGTGAGTCAAAGTTATAGCGCCACCAACTGGCAGCAGGAAGTGTGTCACTTCCTAAAGGCTTTGAAATCACCCTCTTATTTTTACCCAATTTGCTTCAAACTTTATGTGTATAATGTAGACACACGGCAGATGTAGACCTGAGAAAGGATTATTGATATCTTAGATACTGTTGCCGTGGCAACGCATCAAACTTTATTATTCTTTGTTGATGCTTTTGAGACTCTTAACATACTTGAAATTGCATGAAACCCGACAGACACATCACATTTATTAGACAGTAGACATGTGCAGAGTTTCAGAAACGGGCGTGGTGAGGGGCTCAGTAGCGCCACCTTTTGTCAAAAGTGGGGGGATTGATTTTATCTACAGTAATAAAAATCGGTATGTGTATTGTTCTCCTCCAGCCAGACAACTTTCTAATTTACACTCAATAGCTCCAACCAACAGGAAGTCAGATATTTTGGTTTGAAAATTGTCATTTTATGTCTCTCTCTCTCTGAGCCTACGTCTATGTGTGTGTGTGTGTGTGTCTGTGAGTGTGGGGAGGGGGAGGGGGGCTAGATTAACCATTTGACTGCTGTGTGGTTTGGCCTGCATTAAAAAAGAAAAAAAAATGTCTTACGCCTTGTATTTTTTAAATAAGTTGTATTAATAAGTAAAGGCATATAACCAGTTGAATTGTAGTGCATTGAAAATAGTTTTATATAATTAGTTTATTAATTAAATTAACTTCAATTTAATCTTAAATTAATTAAATAAATCAAACACACTTGCATGTAATATTATGAAACTCTGTACACATATAGATCTCATCGGGCCAAACAACTTTAAGCCAGCCCAACAGGAAGTGGGCTATTTTGGTCTTAATGTGGATGTTTTGCAAAACCAGGCTCTACATTTTTACCCACTCCTCTTAAGTGGTTTATTTTATTCCCACCAAACTTTTTCAACATGATGAAAATACATTAAAGAAGCATAATTGTGAATATCTATTGAATATCTCTAATTGTTTTGCTATGGCGAGGGATTAAAGTCATGTAAAAAAAAATAAACACTAAAAGCCTCATATCTTCTAAAAATTTAATTATACACCATTTATTTCTAGATAAAATTATACAAATATCAGAACTAAACCCATTTTATTCTTGTTTTCAATTTAAGAATAATGTACAAGTTTAAAAACAGCCAGGATGCACTATTCAGTTAAAAAATAAATATATCAAATAATACATAGGGCTATACTGCCCTCTTGTGTTCAAAATCAGGTAGGCCTGTTGTATTTAAATATAGGTAGCTGCTATGTGACTCCGAGAATTTTTTCTCACCGGTTATTTGACGTGTAACACCGGGGGCTTTTATATCGCTAAGTTAAAAGTGAAAGTAAAGTAAGGACATTTATAGTGGTGGCGCTCACAGTGCGCTCGAATGAATTTCTATGGAAGTAGAAATGAAAAAACGTTCGCTCTGTTTTGCTCGCTCGTCGCCATGGACGCGCACCGTAATGAATGCCACTGCAGCCGCATACTTTTTAGTGTCACTTTAAAATTAGTGCAATATCGGGGGCCAATTGCTTGAATTGTGAGTTCAATAGTCTATTATTTTTCACGGAAAACACAACAACAAAAGAGTACAATGATAGATTCGCTTAAATAGGCGCTTTTACATAAAATAGCCTATTCCGTCATCATCTTTTCAGTCAGCTCTTCACTCTCGTGATTAATGAAATTTGACTCCTGTTGCTGATATTTGCTGCAACTTTCGTTCTGCTCACAATTTAGTAAGCAAACACGCTTCAAATGTGTTTTTATTTTATTTTTGTGTGTATATATGTGTGTATATATATATATATAGCTTATGTTTCAAATATGAGTTAATTAACAATCGTTTGAAAGAATGATACTTTTAAACATATCACTAAGCCGTCATTAGGTGTCGCCAGGCGACCGTCTTAATGAGCGAGTCATTGATTCATTTGTTCGAACGATTCGTTCGAACGGCTGAGTCATTCATGAATGAGACAGATTATGGATTGGTCATTGAATCTTTGAGTCAACCGATTCGTTCAAAATGCTGAATCATTCAGTAATGAGAAAACACGTTGCTGTGAGATGCTCGATGGTTCTGCTGTGATCTTTGTTTAACTAGTTTCACTGCTGAAACAGAAAAAAGTCAATATTGCATATAAAATGTAAGTGATTTGACTTGTGTGTGTGTCTGTGTGTGTGTGTGTGTGTGTGTGTGTGTGTGTGTGTGTGTGTGTGTGTGTGTGTGTGTGTGTGTGTGTATGATTGTGTCTGTTACTTTTTGGATATATATCTTTTTATATAAAAAAAAATAGGCATACAACCCATATATTTTAAATGTATTGTTTGCTTTAAATTACATTAAGATTTGTATGTTTGGTAATTGAACCTGAATGAATTTTAAATGAATGTGCTATATTTCAGAGTTTTCCTTAAAATTTGACCTAACACTAACTTTATTCTCATCTGAATGATAGATTATTTATTTCTGTATAAAATAAAAAAGAGATTTTGGTTGGGTGACAGTTGTAGTTTACAGTTTGACAAAAGCACAATGTTGTGTTTTATTGCGATTGTTCACAAATATAAGTAAACACTTATGAGATAGATGTTTATGGATTGATTGGTCATTGAATCTTTGAGTCAACCGATTCGTTCAAAATGCTGAATCATTCAGTAATGAGAACGCGTTGCTGTGAGATGCGCGATGGTTCTGCTGTGATCTTTGTTTAACTATTTTCGCTGCTGAAACAGAAAAAAAGTCAATATTGCATCTAAAATGTAAGTGATTTGACTTGTGTGTGTGTGTGTGATTGTGTGTGTGATTGTGTCTGTTACAGTGATAAGAGTTTAACCCTTGTTAAACTTTAGACCTTGTCTTTTTGGATATATATCTTTTTATATTAAAAAATAGTCATACAACCCATATATTTTAAATGTATTGTTTGCTTTAAATTACATTAAGATTGTATGTTTGGTAATTGAACCTGAATGAATTTTACATGAATGTGCTATATTTCAGATCATATATTTGTTTTCCTTAAAATTTGAACTAACACTAACTTTATTCTCATCTGAATGATAGATTATTTATTTCTGTATAAAATAAAAACACCTTTGATTTTTCTTTTTTAATCAATGTAGAATGTGTAACTGAAAAAATAAACAGATTAGGGCTCTGTTTGATGACAAGAAATGAAAACCAATGCGATATGATGAATGTCCAAAAGATGGCTCCCACAGACTGTTTTTAAATAGGATTGTTTGATATTTTTTGCTTTTAAACTGTGTGTGTGTGTGTGTGTGTGTGTGTGTGTAAGAGATTTTGGTTGGGTGACAGTTGTAGTTTACAGTTTGACAAGAGTTTATAGTTTGACAAAAGCACAATGTTGTGTTTTATTGCGAGTGTACACAAATATAAGTAAACACTTTGCAGTTTGAATAATGTCCTGTATGAACAAAAGGACGGAGTATGTCTTTATGTCTACATTGTTCAATTACGCCACACACACACACACACAAACACTATTTTTCTAATCAGATCAGGCAAGTAATATTCTGTCTTGTCTCTTAAAAAAACAATATATATATATTTATGTATATATATGTATATATATATATATATATATATATATATATATGTGTGTGTGTGTGTGTATATATATATATAAATATAGCTGCGAGCAGCGTGAAAGGGCCAAAGCCGGCGGCACCGCCACCCCGGTTATAGCGCCACCAACTGGCAGCAGGAAGTCTGTCACTTTCAAAAAGCTTTGAAATCACCTGATTGCTTCAAACTTCACTACTATGATGTAAACACACGGCAGATGTAGACCTGGATGTAGACCTGACCTTTCAGAAGGTTGCTCTCGCATACTTTGTGGTTGACATGTGCCCTCAATGCACACTTTTGCAGAGCCCACACTGATACAAGCTCTACAGCACACTTCTTTTCGACAGTCAAAGCAGGGTTACGTTTTTGCACGTCGTGCACAATAACCCTAAAGGCACCAGGGTGGCGGCGCCACCGGCTTTATATATATATATATATATATATATATATATATATATAAATAAATATAGCTGCGAGCAGCGATGAAGGGCCAAAGCCGGTGGTACCGCCACCCCGGTGCCTTTAGGTAACTAAAGGCACCGGGGTTGCGGTGCCACCGGCTTGGGCCCGTAATCGCTGCTCGCAGCTATATTTGTTTTTGTTTTTAGTTGTTGTTTAAAAGCAGATGCTCTGTTCTTTGTTTTGATATATTGTGTCTTCAGATATTCATACAACAAACTATTCTGGGTGCCATGAAAGTTTTGTGAAAATGATTAAAAACTTTGGCCGAGAATAAGTTAACATGACCATTTGTACCCTGATGCTTTACATGGCCTCAAACATATTGTTGCAACTGCAATCCAGTGCTGGCAATTATTGCTTTAATGTTATAATATTATTTTAATTTTTAAATAGTCTGGTTCAGTGTTTCGCCGTAAGGTGGTCCTGTTGCGTGTCATTTCCTTTGAAACGCTCAACCTCCCGCTCAACGCTCTATTGGGTTGCAATCCAAAAATGTGTTTATTTTCTGATAGAGTTGCAGACATGGGGAGAGAAAAAAGAAAAGCTAAAGGCAAATAATAAACTGCAACTAACCACATATATGTGCATAGTAACAATAGGCTGATCCGCTTTTCCTACACTCTAAACAATGCTGGGTTGTTTCAACCCAAATTTGGGTCAAATATGGACAAACCCAAATGTTGGGTTAAAATGTAATTAAAAAATGTACAGTTGAAAGTGAAAGTTGAAGTTGGGTTAAAATTTGAAATTACATTTTTAACCCAACATTTGGGGTTGTCCATTTTTGACCCAAATTTGGGTTAAAACAAACCAGCATTGTTTAGAGTGTATATATTGTATTGTGAATCTAATTGTTAAGTCAAAGGCCATTTGTACCATTTGTCCTATTAAAGTGCACATTATTTAGGCATGTCAGGCAGATGTCACTATGGACAGGTTCTGTGTCATGCCCTCATTTTCACACACCATGAACAAATTTGACCAAAATTCTCCACCGATTTTGAGCAACTCTCTGTGACCCAGTACAGTGCTTAATTACTCAGAGGGACTGGTAAACACTGACAGCTTTACCCACAATCCACCTTGATGCTAAGTCAAAACAGAGCGCAGAGGAAATCACATCCTCCCGTACTATAGGGCAGAAACTACATTAGCAGAGGAGAAAGAGAGGAGGAGGAGGACGGGGGTGAAGGGATTGGGGGGTTGGGTGCTTTTATTCTGTAACACAACAGAAGACTCCGGCTGATACTCAATCGGAACAGGCCTGTATTTTCTCCACAAGGTCAGAGAGGGCAGCAGTCGGAGTGAATTGCAGAAACGGGGAGGGTGCTGGATAAACGTTTGCTTTCCCCAGCCGTGCTGGGATTAGGCGAGGGCAGGTATGGCGCACTTCAGAGCCAGCCAATTAACACCGTCAGCACCAGCCGGGAAAAAAAGGCTCCTGCTACGGAGTGAGCCACACACTTTCACTTGCCTTTTTTCATTGCGGGCCGATCCACACACAGCTGTTAAACTGGCAGGTTTTTAAGCATTGCTGATGGGTGAAGGAGCTCCTAAAGATTTCTCAGCAGTGCTTCCCGAGGAGAGATGGAGGGTAAGCAATCAATGTGCCAGACCTTACAATGCGGAAAAGGATGGAAGATAGTGGCTCCGGACCCCCCATCCCCAACTCTGCTTTTTTTTTTTTTTTTAGAGTGAGAAGTGGCTGATATTGATGTCGGGCCTGAACACAACAGGCTGGAATGGCCTGCTGGGAAGACTTGGAAGTTGGGTTGACTTCTTCATCCAATCCTTCGCTCCCCTGCCTGCCACACACCAACTGCTGGCATTTCAACAGCTTTGATACATATTTTAAAGGCTTCACTGCATCAGAACTGTACTAATCTTAGTTAAAAGGAGCAGCGCTCTACACAGATTTCAGTGTGGCGGCCCACTGACTCTTGATGGAAATCTCTGGGAAGGAGAGTCTCGTAATCTGGGCGTGGACGGACAACCTTTTTCATTTTTTTAGTTTGAAACACGGTCAAACATACACCGGTGATGGACAAAAGGGGAAAACATGACCTTTCTGACTTCCAAAAAATATATATCTTTCATGATTTAACACTTCACCTTTAAGTATCTCCATTAGTATTGGTAAATAAAAAGGGCCTTTCATAGGTAATTTGCTTTACACTGAAAAGTTGTTCATTTATCCAGTGTCTCATATCTTTCAAAACTCAAATTGCTGTATAAAGCAATTTGAGCATTATATGTTCCCTTGCATTTGCATTCTATTGGACTAAAATATCTACAAGACTGGGGTGCGTTTCCCGAAAGCATCGTTAGCCAACTACCAATAGAGTTCAATGGGATTTGTGACCAACTTGCGACCATAGTTGGCTAACGATGCTTTCGGGAAACGCACCCCTGCTAGGTTCCCCTCACAATCAATCAATCAATTAATCAATCAAACGGTAACACTTTATTTCGATAGTCCACTTTAGACATTCTACTAACTATAAGTAACTTTGCAACCACATGTCAACAAACTCCCATTAGAGTATTATTATACTGTATGCTTAATATCTGCCAACTCTTTATTTTGATGCTCCCCAACAGACTAAGTAACTTGGCAACTGTAAGTCAACTTATTCTACTAACCCAAACCCCAACACCTAACCACAACCTAACAGTCTACTAATACTCTAATGAGAATCAGTAGACATGTAGTTGCAAAGTTACTTATAGTTAATGTCTAAAGTGGACTATTGAAATAAAGTGGAACCAATCAATCAATCAATCAATCAATCAATCAATCAATCAATCAATCAATCAATCAATCAATCAATCAATCAATCAATCAATCAATCAAGGTCTATGATACTACTAGTTCTCGATGTATGGATGGATTACACAGCATGCATACACAGAAATGACTCAAAATATGTCCTGACAATGAAAAAAGAAACTCAAATTAATCTATATTATGCCCACTTACAGGTTCAGAAAGAAAATATGGATAGACGCATTCTCGCTTGATAAGAGTGATGAATGCAGATCCGCGAAAATCCATCTCAGCGTTTTACAGTCGTGATGATGCATGGTTTGTTTTTCACATAATAGTGTTATTGGAGGTGATCGGTGTCAAGATGTTCTTTTATAATTCCCTCAGCTCAACACTGTCCCGGCAGCTGCTTTACACGGAATGTAAAAAGAAGTAACAATAGGTTGACTTATTGTGTCGTGTCCTTTATCTTCTGCGGGCTGTTTTAGAATCATACCCCGGCTTGCCGTTCAAAGTAATGTCTTACTGTTTATTAAACCATCACCCCCACCCATCCATCGCTTTCTTTTCCAAACCTTGCAGTTTATTGTTGCCAGGGTATTGAGATATACATCTGATCATTTCCTCATTCTCAGCAAATCTCTGACATTAGTGGCATTCGTGTCAGTGTACGCGTAAATCTTCTTCTATCTGCCGCACAATATGACTCACACTAAGTGACTTCTCAGCTATTATTGGTGCAGAAGAGATAGTAAGTCGAAAAAGAGACGGATAAAGAAAGGCAAGGAGAGTTGATCACATGCTGGACAATATTGGTGGCAGATGTGGCCACCAGATCACAGTGAAACCAGGATGGCATTTCCTCAGGATAAGACTATATATTTTTGAAACTTTGATGTGAGTGCTCTCCAGAAATATGTAGGACGTTGCGTGCATCTGATCTGCCGATGTCAATCGTGGGGATGAACTATAAAGTCGATCTTGCGTTTTGGCTTTGAGGGTTTGAAACGGTGATTAGCATTATTCATCTGGGATCTATTTCAGTTGCATTTTTGCTGTCAGTGGTGAAATATGTCAACCAGTGGAGCTTCCCAATGCAAACAAACTCGTTGTTATGATGTTAGCGTGTTAAAATGAGGTGCCAAGGTAATGCTATGTGGTTGCAAAGGTGTTCTAAGTAGTTTTTAGCTTCTTGCTATGCAGTTGCTAGGGTCTGTCGAAATGGCTTGGGTCCTTCAATGTGCGTCTTAGGGATTTTTTCACCGGCCTTATGATCCAGAAGGGAAAAACCAACGCTATCTCACGAACAATTCGTACGAATTCGTATGAGTGATTAAAAGATGGCTAATTCGTACTAATTCATACGACCTCACTCGTACGAATTCGTACGATTTGTCTAAACCCACGTGATGGGTTGGTTTAGGGGGCGGGGTCAGGGGTAGGTCATTCGTACGAATTCATACGAATTTGGTAATTAGCAAAAATCGTACGAATTTGTACGAGTGAGGTTGTATGAATTAGTATGAATTAGCCACCTCATAAAATTCGTACGAATTGCCGTGAGATCGGGCTTTACAGTGTGTCTGATCACTTAGTAAAGTAACAGCACACCTGTCCTCAACAACACACATGATTTGAGGAGTCATTCATGTCTAGAGTGAAAACGTCTTAGTTTAACACTTACGGATTAAGAATTTAGAAAGAAATGTGCAATAGTTTTTGTAATGCTTGACTTGATTCATTTCTGAAATCAAGAGGTGAAGAAAAGCAAATAGAGTGCAACGGCCCACTTTTTCAGCAGTCTTGGCTTCAAAAAAGTCTTCAGTGTTTTGAGCCGTAAACCAAACCAACCAGCTACAAGGAGTACCACAACATTACCAATTTTGATTTTGAAGCAAAAAAGCATTTGAAAATCAGTCAAAAAAACTACAAGACAGTGACCTTAACTGATTTAATTAGTGCAAGAACTACAATCCCATGCAGCATTGCAAATGATTCAATCAAATTAATAACGTATACACTATTTAAACAGTTTGAGAGCCTAGGGAAATTGACTCTTCGTCATTCAACGTGCTTCATGGGAGTAATGGTGTGTTCACACCGAACGCGAATTTAAATATTTGCGCGAGTAGATTACATACAAAGTCAATGCAAAGACGCGAATAGACGCATCATTCACGCCGGGCGTTGCGAATGACGCGAATTGGCTGACACGTTTGCCGCGAATGTCTCCCGCGCAAGTTGAAAAATTTGAACTCGAGCGAATGTTCAAGGCAGCGTCTAAATAGACGCGATAGAGGCGTATTTGACGCTCTTTTCGCGTTAGGTGTGAACAGACCACAAAGAGTTCTTAGATGCAGTTTGCTTGTCACGATAGGTGTTGATTTTGGCGAATTTATGGGTAATACAGTTTTTCCACCAGGAACTATGCTGTTAAACGAGATTAAGTAACACTTTATTTCGATGGTCCACTTTAAACATTCTACTAACTAGTAACTTTGCAACTTCATATCAACTTAAGGCCTGTTCACACCGGGACGAATTTCGCGCGCGATATTCGCCGACGTTTAACGCCTCGTGACTAAACAAAGGGCCAATGTGAGTGTGCACACCGACACGAAAAACGCCACGCGTAAAAGCGCCATTTTTTAAAAAACACCTCGGGTTCGTTTTTTTAGTTTGACGCGCCGCATCAAAAACCATCCGACCAATGAGATTGGCGCTTTTGCTCACGTGTCTGGAGCTTCTAAAGTTACAGTAAAACACAACTTGGGGGCGCTCAAACACAAAACGGTCTTGCCAAGCACACATACGTAACGGCGAAGAAGATATACGCCAAGTAGCGTCTACACTGCCGGGAAGAAATAAGACGAGGAAGATGCAAGGCAAGATGAATGTAGAGCTGCTGGTCTCGTTGGTGTCGGAACATAAAGAACTATATGACAAACGCGACAGCGACTACAAAAATCTTGATAAAAGAGAATGTTATGGAGTGGTATTGCAGAGCAAATGGGCGCCATCTAATGTCAGGGAATGAATTTGCATGTTCACTCGGCTCATCGTCAGCGAAAACAACCCGATCTCACAACCAATTTGTCCGAATTTGACGAGTGATTAAAAGAT
The DNA here is from genome assembly GCF_029890125.1 of Rhinichthys klamathensis goyatoka. NCBI lineage: Eukaryota > Metazoa > Chordata > Actinopteri > Cypriniformes > Leuciscidae > Rhinichthys > Rhinichthys klamathensis. Next base: position 7,274,922 of record NW_026606559.1, on the reverse strand, counting down.
GGCTAATTCGTAACAATTCGTACGACCTCACTCGTACGAATTAGTACGATTTTTGCTAAATCGTACATATTTGACGAGTTGCCCAATTCGTATGAATTCGTACGATTGACCTACCCCTGACCCCGCCCCTAAACCTACCCATCACGTGGGTTAGACAAATCGTACAAATTCGTACGAGTGAGGTCGTACGAATTCGTACGAATTAGCCATCTTTTAAAAACTCGTCAAAATCGGACGAATTGGTCGTGAGATAGCGTTGGCAAAAATCGCTTGGGTGTGAACAAAAAAAACGCGTTGAAAAACGCTGCCGAATAACGCGCGCCGATATTCGTCCCGGTGTGTACGAGCCTTTATTCTACCAACCCGAACCCCTAACACCTAACCCCAACCTCACTGTATAACAGTCTACTAATACTCTAATGAGAAAGTGAATTTCGAAATAAAGTGTAACCCATGATGGCTAAAAAAACTGATGCGCTACCTCATAGCTCACAGTAGGTCTGTCTTTCATAAAATATTATTAAAAATCTGTTCCCCTGTGGAGTAAATGAATGGGATTTTAACACCCGGCTCCATACACTGAAAGTAACGTGATTGTTTAGCTACATGCTGACATCAGTTGGGCTCTTGATGTGTGAGTGTTATGAATTCTTACCTCAGCTTCATTAGAATCGTCTCAGAATCCTGAGAAGTTTGTTTTGGTGTTGAGATGTTTCCGAGGATGAGCCGTACTGTACGATCACACCCTGAATGCTAACGACTCTTGTGCCAGGTGTCAGGGTTTGGCAAACATCAAACACCTCCAGGTCACAGAGCCAAACAGAAATAAGGAACTGGTTTGACACAACTGTGTCCACATTCTGTAATGTATACTCAACCATATCAGTGTTTGATCTGCTACATCAAACTAATTCATCATCTATGGCTGCTCTCGCCGCTCCAAACCTCCGCCAGTCGTCACTCGTCCGATAACTCACCAGTCTGTTAACTGGGGGGGTTATATCCTGATTTGCCACGGCGAGTTCGAGAATACAAAAAAAAAAAGGACATCGGCCGCGATGCAGATTAGAGGAACTGATCTGATATCAGCTTCTGCCGCGCACATGTGTGGAGGGGAAATAACTGAGCCAGGCCCCAGCTGCTGGGTGACACTTCACATACATACACTTCTCTTTGTACAGACCTCTGGAATTAACCCAAACCCACAATGGCATCACATCAGAAAGGAGCGCAGGAAAGTCTGACTTTATTATCCGTCTCTGTGGAAATTTTCATGCGGAGGGATAAAGCTCTGTAACGGCTGTCTGCTGTTTATTAGGAGCAGCACAAGACAATAACTGCCTCGGGGAAGGGTCAGACAGTCCGTTCTCGGTGTGTGTTAGGCTTCGGAGGACCGGTCACCGGGAAATGTGCTTTCTAAGCAGACATATACTGTAGCAAACACTCCAAAATACGAATGCCCCCGTAACACCTTTGCTACCAGTCGAGTGTTTGTTTGATTGATTTGTGTTACAGTTTTAAAACCCAAATGTTCAAATCCATCCAAGATGATCCATTTTAAATATTGCCAGGATGTCTAAAAATAACTTAAACAAACAATTTGTAAACATTCAAGGTGTAAGGTTACATGAGTGATGACCTTTGACCCTCATTATTTTATATGATATGTTATTAGGTTTTTGTTTATGACAACATAAATTCAGTGAATTGTAACTGTCTGATGAAAGTCTGCCTCTGTTGTAGTAATGAATGGGAATGGGATTGAGGATGATTATAATCCTGTTAAAAAAAAAGTATATATACATATATATATATATAATAAATATATATAAATGTAATACAATGCATTAAAGGTTTATTCCCACAATTTATCTACTAGAACCGTTTGATTTTTCTGGAATTTTATCATGGAATGCCAAGAAATCGGACTATTTTCTTGCCTATATTCATAATATTTTTTCTTAATAATTATATATATATATATATATATTTGGGCATTTTGGCTGTGCAACGATTAATCGCATCCAAAATAAAAGTTTGTGTTTACATAATATGTGCGTGTACTGTGTATAATTATTTAGTATATATAAATATAAGAAATATTTGCATGAATATATATATATACACATATTTGGTAATTATATTTAGTAATTTTCCTGACGTAAATATAAAAAATGTTTTTGTGACTTTAAAGGTGATTTTCTCAATGTTTAGATTTTTTTTTTGCACCCTCAGATTCCAGATTTTCAAATAGTTTGATCTCGGCCAATTATTGTCCTATCCTAACAAAGCATACACCAATGGAAAGCTGATAAACATGTACAGTTGATAAACATCAATAAATAAATGATTTATTCAGGTTTCAGATGATGTATAGATCTCAAAAAAAAAAAAGACCTTTTGACTGGTTTTGTGGTCCAGGGTCACATATATTATGTAAACACAAACTTTTATTTTGGATGTGATTAATCACAATTAATTGTTGCAAAGCCCTTATATACACATATATATAATACTAGCAGTCCTCCCTTGTTATTTGTGTGAGTATACCGTGAGACCCTCCCTCCCTCCCCCCCTCCCTCCCTCTCTCTCTCTCTCTCTCTGTGGAACCAGGGGCCCTGCCTCATCCGGTGGCATGTTCTACAGCAACCCATCGCTCCTGGGATGAAAAGACGATGACCAAGGTATTCGTTCAATTCAACCTCTATTGTTGTTTTGGAAACAAGGAACAGCGAAGTAGTCAAACCATAACATGGTGTATGGCAAGTGTGGATGTGTGTGACTACTGGACTCCCCGACTTGCAGTTCCCAGCAGGGCCCGACCATTGTTGAAGGTATTCACCCAGTGCACTCATGAAACTAGATAAATGGATTAGTTCTTCAGAGATACTGGCGGCATCTTCAAAAAGACAACACCGTGGGGCGGTTCGGAGGGGGGCATGAGGGGGGGCATTTGTGTCGCAGGGCGGGGGTGCATGAATGACCTGTTTCTGCCAAAAAGACAAGACAGTGATAAACTTTCCTCTCGCTTTTACACTGTGACAGAGACACAAGCATCATGGGAGAGAATCACTCCTACTATGTGGGAGCAACAGTTTATGTGCCTAGTATGTTGCATTATTTATTATTCCTTTTGGATGGCATTCATTTCCTTCATCAGATTTGTTTTGTCAAACACATCACACAGCATTTTCCATGTCTTTCATATACGATTATGATAATACTAATGTAAATGATTATCGTGATTTTTTTTAACCCGTCTCATCTTTATTTCTATCCCTCACACACTTGCATTTCCTTTTATTCTGTAACGTCGTTTTCTTTTCTTTTTCTTTTTTTTTTGGCTGTCATTTATTGCTCGGGGCGGCATGTGACAGTAGCTGAAGTGTCAGAGTAATTATGGGTTCCAGCCCCGTTTATTTCTCGTTAGACAATTGACTGTACATCAAGTACAGAATGAGTAATTACGTGTGCATTAGCGAATCCCACCCCGATGGCCTCCAGCACTAACCCCATGCTAGTACAGGACAAAAGATATAAATGAAACACCGGGAGGTTATTTCATCTCAAACACAACAAGCGCACCAAAGGAGAGGAAGACGAAATAACGAGCAGAGAGCTGAAACTCGCACACCTGCCCTGCCATGACCTCTGTTTATCAAGGGACAACTTTTGATTAGCCTACTATAATAATAATAATAATAATAGCCTAATAATAATAATAATTATCATCATTATTATTATTATTATTGCTAGCATACAATTAGCCTATAATTCGTTTAAGGTCGCTTCTTGTTAACATTTTCTATGCAGTGCCGATTCCGAACAGAATTACTTATTTGTTTCTTAAAAGTCGGTTAAGGCGGGATTCGTTCAAAACTGTTGACAACGATAATAATAATAATAATAATAATACTATGCACTGTTGCGATTTATTTGTTCACTTCTAAATAATGCCGAGGATAGGCTAAACTTAAAACATGATCGGCCTATATTATTTACTTTTTCGTTAATATTGTTGGTTGTTTAATGTTACTAATAGCCTATAACAAAAAAATACAAATAAAAAAAAATAAACAAATAGCCTACACTACAATAATATAGGCCTATTTAAACAAAAACAAAACAAATCTTACAAAGCGCATCTAGCCTATTTCGATCGCGTGTTTTAAATCAGTTTTGTCGTTATTGTTGGAGCTTTTAACGTTTTACTATATTTTTACTGTAGCTACTACTGAAATGTAAAAGCTAAAGACTTTGATCGTTTTAGTCCAAATAATAGAATACGCAAACGTGGCCCACGATTTGATCTAATGTTATTGGAATAAAATGTTAGATATCATTTCTGTATTCAGTATTTCAAAAAGGCTTTTGATTCAAAGTGTATTCGATTATTTTCTCATCTGAAATGTCTGTAGTTTCAATGCTCAGTGATTTTATGATTTCTGCTGTCCATGTAAACCAGCTGTAATGACTCTACCGATCTATAGAGGTCGCTGCAAGCTTTCGTTTATTTGCAAGTCGGCAAATTCTGGTTTCCTTCATCAATAGAGTTTTAAATACCTTTTATAATATTGATCTCATAATATACTTTGAAACTCTTTCAAACATGAGATAGATCACAAAACAAAAAGCTTATAAAAACAATAACATTCAATTCAAATTCATGTTATAACACATTTTATCCCAATATATATATATATATATATATATATATATATATATATATATATATATATATATATATATATATATATATATATATATATATATATATATATTGTTATTATTATTATTTTAACCTACATGTTCAATTTATATCTTAGTTGTTGTTGTTATTATTTTGTGCTTTACATACTCTGAACTGTACCAAAATGCCTTTTATTTGTCTTGTACTTTTTGCATTACTTGTCTAATTGAACTAAAACAAATATTATAAAAATAATAAAAATAGTTTTAAATGGAACAAGAAAATCAGAGGGCAAGTTTAACGTAAATATGTAGGCTATATACACAGACAATGCCACAAAACAAATCAATTAACGCGTAATTGCCAAAACAGCTGTAATATCATTCTATATTAATTTTGTGTGTAGTTTTTGTAGTCACAGTTTAAACGCACTGGCTCAGACTTTTTGATGAATTTTTATTTTCTTGATTAATTGTATAAGTGGTTATATGTTTGAATATTCGATCTTGAAAATTTAATTTCCCTTCCAAACAATTAATGTCTGTCAATTGCTATGTAATTTTGAAACGGCAATACTAGTTGGCTACGGTTTAAAACTGTAATATTGTGAAACAAATTTGAATTAGTAGTTTATAAATTGTAAACAACACGAGCGTGTCTCATGCTGATGACGCAGAGGCCTCAATCCACACTCCCTCTGAACTGAATGTCACTCTCCTCAACACATTAATAATTTATTATCGTATCGAGTTTTTTTTTTTTTTTTTTTTTTTTCTCTGACAGATTAGATTTTAACCATTTGATTTTGTTTGCACAGGGCGTTCCCACATTATTACTTAATGATATTCCCAGCTGCTTCGGTCCATTTTCCGCCGCCAGCAGCCATCTGGTCTCTTATTAGCACCTCAATGCATTTGCAGCAGCTCCATTTAACAATTGAATCTGAACACTCCCGCAAAATATTTCCAGATCCATTTTGGGCCTCATGCATCTAAATAACCGACAGATTTCCCCCGCTTTTAAGAGCATTCGTTATTATAACTTTAGAATATTAATAATTAAATGATATTATGATGGATTTATTAATACACAAAATAAAATGAAAAGAAACGTAACGTCACTAAAACATTTAACCCTTCAAAAAACAAACCAAAACACACACACACACACACACACACACACACACACAAAAAACCTCTTTGCGTTTGTCTATAATTTCATTTAGTTTATTAGACAAAATATATGATCTGGACAAACTCCGTCAACTCGCTATTTACAAATGTGGGTCACCTTAAAGGAAAACACCAACACATAAAGACAAAATAAGCCTACCAATGTCCCACGGTAAGGAAGGGATCACAGGTGTCATTATATACATCTCCACCGGGTGCTAATCAAACTCGGGCATTTGTTTTAGAGTAACTGAATGCTATGCTGAATTGATTTCGTTTTCATTGTCCCATTATGAGTGCCATCAGTCCTTTTTGCGGGGCAAATGTCTTGATCAAGCGGAAGAGAGAGCTGTTAGGACCCTCTGTGTTGATTCCTGCTGGTTTCTTGGGCTGTGAACACACACACACACACATAATTGTGATATCATTTTCTTAAAAACATCGAGGCATTTCACTGTTAGCCACACATTTAAACAGATAATTCCCTGAACGTTATAGCTAATAGAGCAATTGCTTATATGATAACATATCAGTAGTGTGTCATATGTAGGCTATATGCCTATATATGCCTATATATATATATAGCCTACATATATATATATATATATATATATATATATATATATATATATATATATATATATATATATATATATATATATATATAATTAATTAATTAAAGCCTATTAATGGTTGTTTTTGTTTTCAAAGCGTTACTGTGCAATCAATTATTTCAAATGAAATTTTACAAAAGCAGTAGCCTATGTTTCGGTCTAAAATAGAGACTTTTAATACCATGCTGATATTTACCAACAAATCCACTGGCGCAACTAATAAAATATAGGCTACGTCAAGTCCAAAAAAACAAAAAAAACGGCTCTGCTAAAATTGTGGCACTTAGTTTTCAAGTTTGCAAGTTTTCAGCAACACTGCTCCCCTGGGGTTCACTTTCCCCAAGGGTCTTTAGGAAAGGCACACAACCCCGGTGACTTGATAAGTAGTTATTCTCCAGAGAGGCATCGAGTGTGTGTGTGGGGAGGGGGATTCGTGGCCTTTTGTCACCAGGAAAAGCACAACTATTTATTATAAGCGCTAAGCGCAGATTTTTCTCTGTCTGTCTGTTAGGAAACCTGTATCCCAAGAGTCTGTCTCCCATAAGCAGTCTTAAAAACAACCGTTCGCTGTTGCATGCGTTTCATGGTATAACGATGGCCTACTAATACTACTAGGCCTGCTATTAATATTAATAATATTAATAATAATAATAATAAGAAGAAGAATATAAATTTACCTGTCGTGAAGAGGACGAAACGATGACTTTAAAGGTTGCGTTGGTGATTCATTTCTGAGGACATTTTCACGATCTAAGAATTAAAAACAAAACAAAACGTTGGAATTAGATTGATTGGAATTAAATGCGCAGCATTATTGTCCAGATTTGTTTTTATCCATGTAATTGTTATTATTTTATTATGTATATATACACGACAACTACAATAACAATAGGCCTAATAATGAAAAAAATAAAAAATAACAATAGCAACATTTAAAATGGCACTGCCACATTTGTGCATACACACAGGCCTGTTGTGATTAGTGCATACCTATGTGTTTTGGACTGAGGTCCTCTGGCGCCTTGTCACTGTTCGCGGCTGCCAGGGTCGAGGCCTGCTGCTGCTGCTGCTGTGAGTGAACAGGGTGATTATGATTATGATGATGCTGATTGACGCCCAAGAAAGATCGGACGTTCAGCAGGGAGTTTTGGCCCAGAAACGCGCCATTTGTCCAGTTGTGGAACTTCCCAATCTGGCACGTGTACAGTCCGTGGCTGGGTAGGAAGGCCGGGTGTGTGCCCGCGGGAGTGGCGGGAACAGAGGGTGACGTAGGTTTTTGCGAGCTATCTGGACTGGTTGCGGTTTCTGCTAACGACCATATTTTGGGCTTATTGCTAACCGGAACTTGAAAACCTCCCTGTCGGCCCGGCGACAGAACCCTGGTGTTGTTGTTGTTGTTGTTTCCGTCCGACGGCTCTTTGCCGGCAGAAATGACGTTTGATTTGGATTTCTCGAAGGCCTCGTGAGCCTCCAGCGCAAGCGCGCGCCGTTTCTCCCGCAAGCTCTCGAGCTCCCCGCGCTTTTCCTCATCCTCCTCGTTGCTTTGATCTCCGTCGTTGTCGTCGATCTTGTCGATATCAATGCTCTCCAAATCTATTTCCTCTTCATCTTCGTTCTTTTCGGCGTCCCCCTCGGTATCGCTCCCAAATATAATATTGCCATCTTCGTCCTCTTTACTTCTGGCGCCCCATGTCACCTTGTTCTCCTTCTTGAGTCTCCTTCTGGCGTTGGCGAACCAGGTGGACACTTGCGTGAGGGTCATCTTGGTGATGATGGCCAGCATGATCTTCTCGCCTTTGGTGGGATAGGGGTTTTTCCTGTGCTCGTTGAGCCAGGCCTTCAGAGTGCTGGTACTCTCCCGTGTGGCGTTTTTAGGCCTGGAAGGGTCTCCATACTGGAACTGGCCGTAGGGATAGAAGGCAGGGCTCGTGTGGGCAGCAAAGCTCGCAGGGTGAACGCCAGGGCTGTCTTTTAAATCATACTGAGATCCCTACAATGCGGTTGACAAGAGGAAAAAGAACAAAACAATACATCAGATACGTTGAATTTCATACACACAACAAAGCGTGCAAATAAATTCGGGATCACGCTGTCAAAATTCCGTTTCTAAATTTCACTTTCATCCAAATTGTCGCAAATGTAGGCAATCATTCATTTCTTTATTAATCTGACCTCTCCAGAAATCGTGCGAGTTTTGTTTTGTTTTTGCAATAAAGTTTCCACCCGACCTTTCATAAACTAATATTTGTTTTGACCTTTGACCAACATTGCTATATAAAAAGCTAGGCCACATATCATAACATAAAAATAAAAAATATGCTAAAATATTACCTATATTAATGGCATTCTGGAAAATAAGAAAGAACACGGCCAATGTTGGCCAAAATTACCACATTATTTCGAATCCGATGTGTGTACAATTCAGCATGTATTTAATTTAAGGTTAGCTCGTGATGTACAGGCCTTAACCTATTACCAATGTTATTATTAGCCTATTATCCATATAGAATTATACAACACACGACATATATACTGCAGTGTTTCTTATTAATCGAAAAAAGTGTGAGGGAAAGTATTTTATGAGATTTAAATGCTTTTCATACCGTTTTAATTGGTTTTCCTTGCACAAGAGATTCATGCACATAATGTGGACACAATTTGTAATTATTTGTTACAGGTTAGCGAAAGACACAACCGATTAATATATACAACTTTCAATATCGCTCTTTTTCGGAAATGCAACGAGATTCCGCTTTTGTGAAGTAGCCTACCACCTTTCATTAGTCAAAACAACTCTTTTTGTCACTTTTATTGTCATTCACATTTATAATTTACAACAAGTCATGAAGATATGACCAAGTGAACTGTAAAGTAGTTTCCGAGCCAGAAGGACCGTTTAAAACAATAATTCATTTTACATTGTTTCCAACGCGAACCGCAAAGTTCTCGATCGAAACAACTTAAATGGTTTATTAAATGTAAATTCAGCTGAATAACAATTATAGCATGTTTTAAATATAGCAATTTGGAAATTACATGATTCGTGCTATTATTATTAAACACCCGCACAACAATTCTTCAACTCAAACACGAGCCAGCCGACAAACTTTTCTTGTAAAATGGCGGTCGGAAAGGTATTTTAAATTTTATGCGTGCCAAATCTGCAATGCAGTTCTAACAGACTAGAATAAATGTTAAAAGCTGTGAGAAACTTCCCATGCACATTGCAAGCTTCAGCTGCGTTAACCTCGCTTGTGCGGCAATCCCCCCAAAAAATTTGTTGGCAATCAACGCTCGCAGAATAAAAAGCAATACAATGTAGAAAAAAAAAAAAATCAGTCAGCTTTATAGAATGCACATGTGCTTTTCTTACCATTTGGGAGAAAAGAGCCAAATCGGCGCTGGTGTAAGGCAGAAAGGCGCTGTAGTTGTGTGCGTACGGGTACATGCCCAACACCGAGGACACCGCAGCGGCCGCCGCGGACGCGCTTCCCCCGATCTCTGCGCTCCCTCCGCGGGACGACGGAGTTAACACTCCCGGGCGATCGCCTCCGTACACCGCCTGGGAGGCACTCAAATACTGCGGGTAACCCAGCTGGGGGAAAGACATCTCCTTCGCCACGTCGGAAGCCAAAACAAGGCAAAAAACAAATAGCCCACCAAAGCAAGAAGTGAAAGAGTTTCTCTCTCTCTCAAGCGGCACCGAATGAGAATGGGAAATGCTCGTCTTTAAATCTCAGCTTCTCTTTTGCGGCAAGTCCGTCGGATGTGATCAGATCAACAATTGAGCTCCAACTGATGTCTCTGCCCCTAGGTCCTGGGCTGATCTCTCAGATACAATTTGAAGTTGATGCTTTGATTGGCGTCCCAGGCTCCTCCTCGTTGGCGCATGTGGTTAGTGCATTGGCCAGGGCCACTTTTGCACTGTTTGGAGGATTGTATGTTAAATGTTTAGCATTAGAATCCATTCACTGTAGTGTGACAACCTGTCTACACGATTTTACAGCTGCCCAGCACTGGGGAAATGAACTGATAGGCACGCGGAACTTATTTTGAATGGCTCTTAATTCTTATAAACACTGGAGAATTAAAGCAACACTCGCGATGACACTGATCTTCATAAGGTATTGACGATCGAACAACTGTATTCTTTTGAAGGTACTTTTTTTTTTTTTTTTTTTTTTTTTTGCAGTGAGTGATTGCTAAAATTGTGTACAGGATTTTACACATTTGGCAAAAAACAACAACTCTGATTTGAATTATTCAAATGGAGCACTGGCTTTATTGTTTTGTTTGAGTGAGCTTAAATAATTAAAGATATGCATTTCCATACTCTAAACCTCATGTTTTTTTATCTCCTTTATTATTTTTTTGGTACAGTTTCTAATGCATGGACTTTCTATATTTATGCGCGACGACAGCTTATAACTATTATTTTGCTTTGGTAAAATTATTTGTTCTCGATAATTGCAATCGGTGCAGTAAATGTGTGTCAATTAGTTTAAAACATTATAGCACGTTTTTCTCTTCCATTTCTTCCCTCTCTCTCTCTCTCTCTCTCTCTCTCTCTCTCTCTCTCTCTCTCTCTCTCTCTCTCTCTCTCTCTCTCTCTCTCTCTCTCTCTCTCTCTCTCTCTCTTCCTCACACACACACACACACACACACACACACACACACACACACACTTATAACCCAGAGGCACTTACAAGCATACTCACGGGGGTGGGGGGCGTTGGGGACTTTGTATTTATGTTTCATTGTTAAATACTGAACGAGGTGATGTCGTGAATAATCGTGAGCACTTCATTAACATGCACACAAGCGCCATTTAGTGAACCCCCCCCCAAAACTATTAATACCACTAATAATAGTCGTGACAGATAAAGGGATCGCCTGTGGTCTAACAGTTTATGATTTTAATGTGTGTGCGATAACAATGATCTCACTAATCCAACCACATCTTTACCAAAATGCCCCTTCTAAACATAATGAACTTGCAGCTCATCTGTTTTATAGGCAACATATAGGCTAATAAACACGTGACGTATTGATATTCTTCAGAAACGGGAGAAAATGTAGACTTCTCTACGAAATGTGATTTTCGAAATTATTATTATTTTTTGCACATTGTAAACTTTTCTTTACTACTTGATTACTATATTATACCATTGTAAACTAAACGCAACTTGTAAGTGGAATATACACGTTTTTATTATTTGAATTCAGTCGAGACATTAAAAGCATGAAATGAGCGTTTCGATTGATCCGAACCGAGAGCGGTTGTGCTCGGGCTCTAGATTCGCTCCTCGTGTCCAGGGTCCGGGACTCGCTCTGTCACGAGGTCGCTGCTCAAGCGCTTCTAAAGTTGTGCTCGTTGAAAGGATATAGTGGATTTATTAGTTTAACGGCTCAGATGAAGCCAGCGATTGTGATCTGCCCCAGATGGCCGCGAGTGGAGGATCTGTTGAAAATATCTGAGGGCACTGATGCCAATCTGAGGAACACATCAGACAGAAGGAGGAATGGCACTGGCGATAACCCGCTGGAAACGCGCACAGCAGAAGATCATGCAGATATGACAGAAAATATCTCTAAACGACGAAGACAGAGACGTTAAGAAAGGACATTCAATCTTGAGAAATGTGGTAGAGGAAAGAAAAAGTTAGGGGGGTGCTCAGTCACACGCTTTTTATTGAAACATTTAAGGTTCCTTTTTGCATTTGATTTAATGAACATACAAAATAAGGAATGTTTAATTGGATGTAAGGTTACACGTAATTTATTTACTGCTAAATGCATTTCGTAGATATGAATGCTCAGTTATTTTAAACAGTTTTTTTTTTTGTGGAGAATCTCAAATTTCCTTTTTTCGGGTAAATGGGGGGAAATAAATTGTAAAGGGGTTGAAGTTTGACCCTCGTCAAACAATGGCACGTGTAATCTATGGGCAATAAAGCGTGTTCACACTTAACTGATTTATGGGGCTTGTTAAAGTCCCATTATCACTTTCCCTGCAACAGCAAGAAACCAATGCAACTTCACTGGATGTTCCCCTCTGTTTACGACATGGATTTTTGCAAAGAAATGACATAAATATAATTTTCTTAGAAACTTGTCTTAATATACAGTATATCTTTTTTGTCTAATATATATTTCTCTCTATATGTGAAAATTATACTATGCGATGAATACACACATCTATAAATTATGGAACACACACTATGCCCTTAAGCAAGCTCTCATTTTTTCTGCTCTTCCTCTGTCATATAAGAAACCTTAGCTTAGCAGAACAGTGATTAAAGTGGGTGAATTCTGCATATTTCAAAGGTTGAGGTTTTTTGGGGGTTTTTTAGACAGGAAAAAAACAACAACATTTTTAGACTTTTAAACCATTTCAAAACAACAACAAGAGGCATGCACACATTTTCATGGTGGGGTTTCGCATGCTATTTCATATTCAGAATCTGAAAGATTTCAGGATTTCTGTACAGTGACTCTGCTGCTGTCTAAGTGTCATTATAACATAAAAAACTGCTGTCTGTCCATGCTTTCTTCTCCAATCTTCCTTTTCCATTAATGCACGAATGGATTCGCACTATTTATTTCCTTTCAGAGCATTTCTGTCATCTGCATGCGAGCTTCATGAGACACATCTCGCAGTGCAGACTTCTGTTTGTGTTTGGATTTCATAGAACTCAAAAATCAATGCGTTCCTCAAGCATGTCAATGTACATTCTTTAAGTACAGGTGTAGGGCAATTCTTACAACACTGTGAAACTCGTGTAGCACAAACGAAAGCAGGGAATGGCATTCAACTAAACTGTCAACTTTAAACAGCCAAAAGCAATGAGATCAAAGGCATGCGCTGGAGTCTCTTCTCTCTCTAGATTACAGCCCCAACGGTTTGAACCCTTAATGCTATTAAAGGGAACCAGGACATCTCTCCCAACCATGGTTACTGAGTAAATCCCCTCTGGACTCAAAGATGACCAGAGCCAGACTTGAGTCAGCAGTGGTCAAATCAAGCTTAAACACAGAGTTTCAGCACAACCCTAGCATTTGATATTTAGGGTTCTCGGGAGAAACGTTGCAAGTGTACTGACTGAACAGACCCGTGATCCACTGTTTGCATCCCAGGACATCCCCACTATAACAAACCCTAACCCTAATTTTCCTCATGAATACAAATTTGCATGTTTAAAAAAAAAAAAAAACTATTCTCTAGTTTTTTTTGTTTTTTTTGTGAAGTATGTGTTAAAGCTATTACTGGATCCATTTTGCAATGTTCCAGTGAACTTAAATCAAGGGTGGAATCATATCTAATGAAAACGGTCCTTCAGCAGTTCTGGGAATGTGTTGAGATTATCAGCGTTGGGAAGTTTATCACGTCAGCGTCTGAGTCGGAGTCCTGCTGGACCACACATGATTGTCCCCTATTGTCCTCCTCTGTCTTCGGCAAGTTGACATGAGGTTAAAAATCTCTGGTATGCCCCTCTCGCCCAGGAGGAGAGATTAACAAATTATATGTGCTGAAATCTACTCCAGCTAAATTCGGAAGAAAGCAGTTACCACCAACCATCACAATGCGCCGTCCGTTCCCAGCCCACAAATAACATTTATCCAATAACTCCAAATATCCCCCAACACTGCAATAAACCAGAGAGCAGTTAAATGCCTTATTAGAGTCCTGCACTAGGAATTTGATAGGAATGCTTGTACCACACCCAGGTACGGAAAGAGGGAATTTCAGGCTTATAAAATACGTGTGTGGAAGTGTCATAAGGCCAGAGTGCAGTGTGTGTGGCTGACAGCACAGCATATGGAAGGAGATTTTACCTCGTTGTAGCGACACCTTGGCAGTGAATCTTCTACACTACTGGGCATCTGCTAGTCTGGCACTTGCCTACAAACTTTCCACTCCATCGCAAATTTGGGTCCAAAGTAGATAATTGTTACATTTTCCTGTGACTTGATTATTTTCTGTGCTTGATCACTTCCTGTTCTCTTTTTTTTTTTATTATTATTTTGATTAGACGACAAAATTATACTTTTGACACATTAAAACGGACACAAGTGCAAAATGACTGCACATTCTAAAATACGATTAATGTTTTTAAATCTTTTTTTTTTTTTTTTTTCAAACAAAAAACAATATTGTTAACAAGTAGGGGGAGTCCCGGGCTAGTTGTCACAAATGGAATTTGTTTTTAACATCTATAAGATTTTGAGTGAAAGGATCAATGAAAGAAAAATGCTAAGCAGTTTTTTTAAGCTGGTCTTAAATAATGTTTGAGAATTTTAGTATCATATGTATAAAAAAAAAAAAGTAGGGTATTTTTCATAAATCTCATAAATGTCAGATCGGGGCATGTAGCCACATTTATATTTATATATTATATTTTATGTATTTATATTCATCATACAGGTTGTCACATTTTTGTATGTAAATATACAATTGAGGAATTACAACATCTGTTGGTGCACCAAAAATGTTTGGTAATTTGTATGTATGTTGTGTAATGTATGTAGTTTAGTAATAACTATTAATTACTCATAATTACATGTAACTAACCCTAACCCTAAACCAAACCAAACCCTAATCCTAACCCTTTAGTGGGTACATGTAGTTACTTAATATTACTCAGTACTTAAATGTATAATTACAGTGTAACAAAGACATCTTAAAATAAAGTGTAATTTTTGTTATTTTATGAATTGATATGTTTTCATTATTATTGTTTTGCTGAAATAGGCTTTTGTGAATTTACCAACTTACCAAATTGGTGTGTGTGTGTGTGTGTGTGAAGTAGCACAGTAGCTATTTTATACAACTTTTGTTTTATGTTTGTGTTTATACAGAAATCGAGTAAAAAAAAATGCAAACAAAAAGTTATCGGAACAAAGTCACGTGGAATGGTAGATGTGTGTTTGGGTTAATCAGTGTCTTTCTCACTGGATCCCGCACCCCTTGAAACACTCACAGGGGTTTTAGGAACGGCAACAAAACCTACTCCCAGCCACCCCAGCATGCTCACATATCAAAGGCTGGCCGGGGTGCTGTCCATCCCAAAGGGCATTGTCAATGCTGATTAGCGGGAGGGTCACCTCTCTGATGTGATTGGCTACTGAGAGAAAAAGAGAGGCAGAGAAATGTGAGAGGGGATGTTAATTGTTTTGGCTCTTTTCTAAGGAAAACATATCACCATGTGATCTAGTGGAGGTTAAGTACCCTCATTGCCACAGGGCCAGAGGTAATTAATAGACAGAATGGCTGTGTTTATGTGCATTAGTCTTTTATGGCTCTCTCAGTTGTAATGGTTTGTTAAATGGAGGCCTCCTCTCACCACAGATTGCAGGCTGATAAAAGACTTCAGGTGGCCTGTGTTTAAATCTCAAGCACGTCACTTAATCCAAACGAACACCTCGGCAACAACGTCAACGCTGAAATGCGTGAGCAAGAGCAGAACTAGGCCACCTTTTTACAACTTCTGTAGAAAACTTAATGAAAATGATGATTAAAAATGATTATTACATAACCAGTTTTGTATTTGAATGGAGGTTTTGCAGGGATTCTTTCGCTTTAACACTTGTATAATCAATTCATTTGAGTGAATGTGCAAAATTTACCCTTAGGATATTTATTCAAGCTCCACAACCCATGTACACTCATAGAACACACACACGCACAAACACAAGCTCCCCCACCCATGTACCCTCATAGAACACACATACGCACACACACACCCAGACCAAGCTCCCCAACCCATGTACACTCATAGAACACACGCTCACACACACACACATACACACAAAATCATATAGAGCATGCAATTCTGTTAATTTATTTTTGAAAAAAGGCCTGTCCAAATTATGGATTTGTGTGTATGCAGACTTTGATATCATGTTATATTGGGGCCGAATTTGAAGGAGAGTTACACTTTTAAGTTTGACATTTTACATTGGTCTTAATCTCCTTTAATGAAATAATGTTTTAAATGAAATTAACTCACACTATGTACGTTTGCCTGCATTTATTTATTGTTCGCTTTATAAAAAAAACAAAAAAAACTTGACTGAAACTTTGGATTGCTAGCATTTCTTGTGTCATTGCTTCCTTAAGATGAATAGCTTGTTGTGTTCCTCACTTGTAAGTTTGATTAAAGTGCCTGATACATGAATAAATGTAAATGTATCCTCTTCGTCTCACAGACATCCATACACGTTTCACTGCTGTGTGTAATTTATGCAAAACGTTAGTGTGTCTTCACATGATCAGTTTTGATATGTTTTCAAAATCATGCAGTTATCAGTGTTGTCAGATCTTTAGATCTCCAGGTCCTTTGTGACGTTACTGCCGACCCATGAACCGTTACGATCAAGCATCTAATAACCAGTGAGCTGCTAACATGTGTCTCCGTGTCCTATAAGGCATGTTAAACAAACGTATGGATTTCTTTCAGCTCAAGATTACTCATTCACCTTCAAACACAAAGGGATGCACTGGACTAAGTCAGCGTGCCTCATTGAACTGTCAGCATCTATGAAGCGGCTCGCCACGTACAAGGTTACAGAGCGCGAGGGCACAGGAGGGGCTGGCAGGTACGTCCTGGCAGAGCTTGTTCCTTCATTCTGCGAGCGGGAGCGCGACGTGTCACTTTCGTTCAGGCCCGAACGCTCTCTGGCCGAGAGTCCGGGGTTCTGGAGGTGCTGCCCGAGGGGGGTGGCAGGTTGCATCCCCGGTTTTGTATCAGCTCCACGTAAAGGCGGCATTGATCCCAGCTGAAAAAAGCCATCTAAACAACGAGGTCCAATAGCAAGTCCATTTCAAGGGCCCAGCTGATTGGAGACGGGTAATGCCGGCATTAGAGATACTCAGCTGGGCCGGCGACTCGCGGAGCGCACCATGAAATCTCTTGTTAAAGTAAGAAAAATAGTGTTTGCTCAGTAATTGAACAATTTTATTTTAGCCCCACTGGCCCCGGCGGCCCCCGCCCCCCCTCCCGCTTCTGTGCTCCCCTCCCCCTTGTCTTTGTGTGAGTACCCATCAAATCTGGATCGATCCTGCAGTGTCATTGTGTAAGGGGGTTATTTATGTGGGCATCCAATCTCCAGCTGCCGTTGTTTTCGAGCGGGGAACAAGGCCAGAGATTTTGTTAACAGCGAAAAGAACATCAGAGGAGACACCACGGCCCAAGCTCGGGCTCGCCTCTCGCGAAACGAGCGCTTTCACAGCCGGTTAGTCTTTAAGTAGTGGATGTATTGAGTTCATCCTCGTGAAATAGACAACTAATTTAGTGTTTTCTCTCTCCATCTCCATGGATTACAAGAGGCAAATGAGACGGGGCCGGGGCCCCCCGCCCCAGCGACCGACCGACCGGATCCCGGCCAAAGCGAGGCTCGGCCCTATCTGCCGGAGAAATGAACGATCCTATTTATGTTAATGCATACATGAGCGTTACACAGGTTTTCCCATGATAAGGCTATAGGTTAATGAAATGCTCATTTCATTCTAGCAGTTGTTTTCTCTGTGAAGTTCCGATAAGTAGCGAACCAATGAAGCCTGTAATTACAATCTTACAGAAACCCGGCCAATCTGTATATAAATCTCACCATCCAATTACAAGATGTAATAATTTTGCAGTCAAGCTGGTAATGAGGTCTAATACTCATGCATGTGATAATCCCCCCTGGATGCTGACTCTATCAGATGTTAGCTTTGTAATTATGTGAGCAAAAAATCATTATTTCATGTTCAAGTAGAAAATGAGGTTGGTGGGAAGTTAATTTTCTCTATGCTCTGTGAAGCGTAGACACGAATTTAATGATTTAATTACAGTTGTTAGCCCTTTTTTTTGCGAGAGGCTTAAATCGAGCTAAGCGTTTTTCATAGCCTGACATCAAGAGTCTGGGAACATCAAAGATTGCTACGGCGCGCACAAAGTGACGGGCCCCGGAGTTTCCAGGAGCACCCATCTCCTTGGAATTTCGGGAAACGGTTCTATCCTCATCGCCAAGGTAACCGCGGCCCTAGGACACAGAGCCGCCAGATAAAAGCAACATCAACAAATATTAAGCGCTCGGGCTTTCTCCGCCGCTCGCTAATCCACTGTATGTGAATTTGTCATATCAGATTACTATGACAGTCATGGTGAGGTGGAGTGGAAAGCATCCACCCACCTCAAAAGGACAATATAGTTTTCTCTCCACCCTTCTCGGCATTTCAAAACGGCTTCTGAGTGCTGTCTGTAGCCCTCTGATTTCCATATATCCTTTATGGAGGAGAGCGAGCGGGCGAGGGAGAGAAACAGTAAATACATTCCTCAGAGTAATCCCTAGAAAGGGGAATGCTTTTTGCCAGTGGAAGAAAGCGCTTTGAGCTATGTAATTCAACTTCACAGCGACACCAGCTACTTGTTTATTCAAGGGTTGGGGAACGCTGCTCCGCTCCCTTTAACAGGCCTCTGTGAAGACTGCCAAATATTTAGCCTGTCCTCTCCCGCCTTTCATCTGCTCCCGCAACTCGACGCTCGAGATACTTCTCACCGCTCTCCTTACAAACTTCTGCTATGATTTGAATTTGACTTTGCAATAAAGGGTATACGCAGTCTAAAGTCACTCCAGGCACTTTTTTGTTCAATGACACCACAGAAGCCCTGGGAGACATTTGAAGCCTTTCACAACTCCAGGTTTAGCGGGGTGGGGGCGGATATTTGTAAATGACTCGTCTTTGGTGGTTCGTTCGAGTCGGAGGAATTAAGCCCCACAGATACATAGGTGTGCAGGTCTTTTTAAACACTCCAACGCCTCTTGAAATCTCCAAAGGTGACAATTGCATATCCCAAGGCGGAATAGAAACAGATACTCTGCAACAATGGCGCGCTCTCGAGTGCCTGTCTCTCCCTTGGCTCCCGCACTTCAGGTCCCTGACCTTTAAATCTTTTGCCCTGATTTCGGTGCTTCGGTGCGTTCTGTTAAACAAGAAGTGTTGTGACCCATAATTGTGGGCAGGCTCTCAGCAGGTTGGGAGAGCTCTTTCCACCAGAGTGTCCGGTCCGGCTCCATCTGCTGCTGTCTTGCACTGGTCCCACTGGGAAGCCCGGCTAATTTTGCAGTCAATTAGCAGAAGGACGGCTTTTGTTCTCTCGCCGTCCCCAACGGACCGCTGTGCCAGTCTGCTGCGATCTATGGACGCTGCATTCAGATGGTGAGGAGGGCTGTTTTTCATTCTACACGGCCTCTCCAGCGCCGGGCCCTCGCTGACCCCTTTGACATTGTTGGCCAAACGCTGTCGATCGCAGTGAGCCGCACGGAGGCTTGAATGACGAATGTGAGATGGACAGAGAGTGTCTGGGTTAAATTCAGCGGTGAATAAAAGGCATTAGAGGCTTCATTTGCTGAAGGATTAGATGTCATAAACCCCTCATGGGCACATCATGAGCAATGAGTATGTTTAAAACCGTTGGATTATCACTGCACTAGACTAATTCTGCACAACGCCACTGACATGAGACTCTAATGTGCTATAACCAGACCAAATCTCTAATGGTACATGGAAGAAACCCTATTCAATTTTCGTCAAGGCAAATTGTTTGACATTACAGTTTGATTAACGTTTTACTCTTAATATATATGTATCATTTTATGTTCCTGTAGCTCATCTGGTAGAGCATGGACAAATACGCCAAAGCCATGTGTTCAATTCCCAGAGAACACATTGATAAAATATGTCTTAAATGCACTATATTTGTTGGGGGGGAAGAAATTACGGTAATACTGTTATTTAGCAAGGGTGCATTAAATTAATGAAACATGACAGTAAAGACATAATCTTTGAAAAGATTTATATTTTAAATAAATTATTTCTATTTATCAAATAATACTGAAAAAAAAATGTATCACGGTTTCCACAAAAAGTACAACTGTTTTTAATATTTATACTAAACAGAAATGTGTCTTGAGCAGCGAATCAGCATATTAGAATGATTTCTTACGGATCATGTGACAATGAAGACTGGAGTAATGATTCTGAAAATTCAGCTTTGCATCACAGGAATAAATGACAGTTTAAAATATATTACAATAGAAAACTATGTTATTATGATATTTCACCATATTGCTATTTTTTAAACTGTGGTTTTGATTAAAAAATGCAGTTTTAGTGAGCATATGAGACTTTTCTCAAAAACATTAAACATCTTGACAACACTTTACTTAAAGCCTTTTATATACAATGCACTTTTTAATACATTATTTATGCCTTGTAATGCACCTTATACATCGTATAGTCTCATAAATAATTGTAACCACACACACACACACACACACACACACACACACACACACACACACATATATATATATATATATATATATATATATATATTATAATACTTATATTCACTGAACACACCTTTAGAAAATATGCATTTAATGCATTTAAACAAACATTTTTAGATGCAAATATTATAGTGCATTTTAACTTTGGTTACAATTATTTTTGAAAAGATACAATGCATTAAAAAGTACATTATGATTATCTTTATAATGCATTATGCATAAGGGCTTAAGTAAAGTGTTACCACAATTTTTACCAAACCTAAACTTTTGAATGTTATTGTATGTTTTTGAAGAAATTCAGGAAACACTTTAATTCGATGGTCATTCGAAGTAACTTTGCATCTACTTACTCTAATTAGAGTATTAGTAGACTGTCTGCTTAATATCTGATTACTCTGTATTTTGATGCTCCCAAACAGACTATAAGTAACTTTACAACTACATGTCAACTTATTACCCAACAGTCTAATACTCTATTGAGAGTTAGTTGACATGTTGTTGCAAAGTTAATTGTAGTTACATAGTTACATTTCTAAAGTGGACCATCGAAATAAAGTGTAACTGAAATTCACGAAATAAATCTAAATCCAAAGAATAAGGTCTTGTGTAAGAATATATCGTATTGGAGGAATTATAAAATGGGGGTGCTTTGTAACCTATAGATGAGGCACTGCCTCACAAAGTGATATACATCTAATGTACATTTATAGGTAACACTTTATTTTGATTGTACCTTTTGAACATTCTGTCGACTATAGGTAACTTTGCAACTACATATCTGCTAACTCTTTATTGTGATGATCCTCCAACAGACATTCTACTGACTATAAGTAACTTTGCAAGTATGTCAACTTATTCTAACCCTAACCCTACCAGTCTACTAATACTCTACTAACACTCTAATGAGAGTTAGTAGACATGTAGGTGCAACGTTACTTATAGTCAACAGAATGTGTTAAAGGGACCATCAAAATAAAGTGAAACCCATTTATCTGCCAATATGCCAATATGCATTATAAGTAAGTAAATGCCATATATCATTATGTCCATAAATGGTTTACTCTGATATTGAAATACGAATTATGGTGAATGGTGAACTTTTGATTTGACTTTCTAATAAAGCTTGGGGTCTTATTAATAATAATCCCGTGTAACACTATATCACATTTGAAGGAATTATAAAACAAAAAACTAAAAAAAAAACACTTACCTAATCTGCTTTTGTAACCTGTAGAAGAAGAGCCACAGCACATATTGATTTACCTTAAAGGTAAAATAAATAGCTTTTACTGCATTTGTCAAATAATTAAAACCCAACAGATTATAAGTGCATGTATAATTATGTCCATCGAGTGTTCATTCTGATATTTAAACATGATTCATGGTGAACAAATGAACTTTTTATTTATTTATTTGACTTTCTAATCATTTCCAGAACAGTCTCGTGCAACACCGTATCATATTCTGAGGAATAACAATATGGGAAAGCGCCCTGGACCGCTCCGTAACCTGTAAACGAAGCGCTGCCATTAGCCGGGAGTTACAAATGAGGTTTCCATCCACTCCGAGCTCTTTTTTTGATAGATGGAGCACCCTGTTGGTCTCACCCCGCAGTCCTCGGCGCAGCTCTACCTGGCCTCTCGGCGCGCTACCTGTCGCAAGTTAATAAATCATTTTGGTCCATAAAATATTCAAGGTGGGTGGGGAGGGTTCGAGGTATCAGGCGAGCAGGGCAGGTTAAAGAATTTCTTAAATTTTTATAGCGTGACAGCCTGTCCCACATAAGCCCCTCAGCTGTCTCATGTTCTGGGGCAGAAATGATCCTCTGTGTCACTCTAATAGTCTAGAATTACACTTGTATCACTGTCACTAGCATATGGGGATGTGTATACCCCCTAGGCCTGTGCACCCTCTGCTTTCATGGCATTTAAAATGATAACATTTGGCCAAGCTAGTTTTGACAGAAAGAGTGAAGCTCTATTCTCTCTCTTCCCCCTCCACACCGGGCGTATCGGTGACAAAGACAGCCACCAGGGGCCTGCCAGCGAGCGGCCAATCATCAGGCTTTTTACTGGATAATGATGGCGGGGTCTGACTCTGTTAATAAGGGCCCGAGCGCAGAGGGAGAGCGGCATCAGAGCTGTTCGGCTGCCATTCACTTCATTATATCTCTTATTATAGACCGCTCTCTGACTCGCTCTTGCTCTCTTCCACCTGATAACATCAGTGAAGCTAAAACGCTGTGCCATCCGATGTGACGTCGGCCTCGTGTTCTCCAAATGAATCGGATCGAGTCGCTGAACAACAGAGGATTTCTGATAAATTCGCTTCCATTTTTTTATATAAGGAATCACAATGCATACAGAGTAAAACTATTCCTTGATTTGGTAACACTTTATTTTGATGGTCCCTTTTAAACATTCTGTTGACTATAAGTAACTTTGCAACTACATGTCAACTAACTCTCATTACAGTATTAACAGACTCTTAATATCTGCTAACTCTTTATTGTGATGATCCTCCAAAAGACATTCTACTGACTATACGTAACTTTGCAACATGTCAACTTATTCTATCCCTAACCCTACCAGTCTACTAATACTCTACTAACACTCTAATGAGAGTTAGTAGACATGTAGGTGCAACGTTACTTACAGAATGTGTTAAAGGGACCATCAAAATAAAGTGAAACCCTTGATTTTCCATCATCAACACAATCTTATGGAATAGGACATCCAAAAAACATTATTTACTCACTGTATAACTCATATGATGTTATTCATTTCTGAAGAAGCACAAAATAATATTCAAGCAGCTTTTTTTCCAAACGATACCAAGCTCAAAAAGTAGCTAGTCTGCCTTGTTCGCTATATATGCC
Organism: Rhinichthys klamathensis goyatoka; assembly: GCF_029890125.1. Lineage (NCBI taxonomy): Eukaryota > Metazoa > Chordata > Actinopteri > Cypriniformes > Leuciscidae > Rhinichthys > Rhinichthys klamathensis. The sequence continues at coordinate 7,251,231 of NW_026606559.1, read as the reverse complement.
AAATCTTATGAAGTAATACTTTTGTGAGAGAAACTGACTAAACAAATCCAAGCCGTATTGATTGACAGACTCGGAATATAGCGCCCGAGTCATATGGACCACTTTTAGGCTCAGGATAAACTGTCATTATATGAGAAAAAAATAAAAAATTGTTTCACCAAAAAATACATTTATATACACTACAGGTCAAAAGTTTGAAGTAATTGAGATGATTGTTTTTTTTTGAAATAAGTCTATTATGATCATCAAGGTTGCATTTATTTGATCAAAAATACAGTAAAAACCGTTTAATATTTACAGTGTTTTCTCTTGGAATATATTTAAAAATATTAATATATTCTGTCCTTTAAATGATATTTAAAGATAAATATTTCATTATTTACACTATAAACGTCTTTACTGTCACTTTTGATCGATGCAATATATACAGGTGAAAGTCGAAAAATTCGAATATCGTGCAAAAGTTAATTTATTACAGTAATTCAACTTAAAAGGTGAAACTAATATATTATATAGACTCATTATATACACCGTGAGATCTTCAAGCCTTTATTTGTTATCATTTTGATGATTATGGCTTACCCCAAATTCAAAATTAGAATATTGTGAAAAGGTTTTTATCTGTAAGCCATAATCATCAAAATGATAACAAATAAAGGCTCGAAATATCTCACTTTGTATGTAATGAGTCTATATAATATATTAGTTTCACCTTTTAAGTTGAATTCCTGAAATAAATGAACTTTTGCACGATATTCGAATTTTTCGACTTTCACCTGTATATATATATATCACATGATGTAAAATGAATGTGCTGCTTCTGGGGTATCCAGGCATTATAAAGGATAAACTGCATATGAAATAGTGATGGCCAAGCAATTAAGCCTTTATCATTGCTGTGTCTCTCCCTCCCCTCTTCTTTTTCCCCCTCTCTCTTTCCCCTGTACTCCCCCTCTCCCCGTTTTCTCTCACTTGAGCAGACTCGAGCAGTGTGACGGAGTCCCTCTGGATTTGGGCTCTCAAGTTGTTAAAGTGGGAATCAGCAATCTCTGCTTTTTATACCAGCAGGGAAAGAGAGGGAGTGAGAGAGGACAGAAGCCTGGAACAGCCCTTCCGTTATTGAGCTTGAAGGTTCAGGTCCCGGCGCTTGTGGGTGAGAAACCCCTGCTCTCGCACTATTAATCATTATGTGACCCTTTAACACCTGCTACTAACTCTCTGCCTCCAACTGCTGCCGTATTGATATCATTCCCTGTTGATTTCTTCATTTTCCGACCCCAGCCAGGACTGACCCCTTTGAAATTCCTTTATAAATGTCAGTAATTGTGCATCAGAGTTCAATGAATTACTTTGGCTCGGTATTTCTCTTTTTTCTTTCTCCCATGCCCCATGCCCCTCGCCCAACACACACACACACACACACACACGCACACACGCAACTATGCGGCAGAGCCTCATGTATTTTGATGATATAAAATATGACCACATTTACATGCAAATAGAAGTTTGAGATTAATGGGGGAAGCAAACAGTGAAAAAAGGAGGACCGCATGGTAATATGCCATTATGCTGTTTAAATACATTTACCCGTGTTTGGAAGCTGAATTAGCATGGTCTGAGCACCAGGAAATCATGTTGGTCTGATTGCAATTTTGTTTTCCAATTGATCGTACAATTTCATCAAGTTCAGCTGTCATTTCTAATAGTAACCCAGGTTTACTGACTAAATTGAAGATTTTCACTGTGGCAAAGAGATCTTGGCAGAACAGGTGAATTAGTCTGTTTTTTTATTTATTTATTTTTTTGTTCTTTTTTTTTTTTTGCCTCGGCCTATGACACAAAATTTAAAATTCAAATATTCCAAACATGTTTCCCGTGCGCATTTCAAGCGTGTCGATGCCAGTTGGCAGTCACACACACACACTAATCATTGTGTTTTCGTGTTTTATGGGGACTTTCCATAGACGTAATATTTGTATACTGTACAAACTCTATATTCTCTCCCATTACACTACCCATCACACGAAACTTTCTGCATTTTTACATTTTTAATAATCACTTAGTATGATTTATAAGCTGTTTTTCTCATGGGGACCAGAAAACGTTTCTAAAAGGACATTTTTTTACGATATTTCCATCTTTGTGGGGACAAAATTCTCCCAATAACGTAGGGTTTCCCAGGACCACACACACACACACACACACACACACACACACGCACACACTCTCATGGGGACCAAAAAAGGTTCCTAAATAATATTTCTATCTTTGTGGGGACATTTTGTCCCAATAACGTAGGTTTTCCCAGAACCACACACACACACACACACACACACTCACGGGGACCAAAAAAGTTTCCTAAATAATATTTCCATCTTGTTGGGGACATTTTGTCCCAATAACATAGGGTTTCCCAGGACCACACACACACACACACACTAACACACTCTCATGGGGACCAAAAAAGGTTCCTAAAAAAATTTTCCATCTTTGTGGGGACATTTTGTCCCAATAACGTAGGATTTCCCAGGACCACACACACACACTCTCATGGGGACCAAAAAGGGTTCCTAAATAATATTTCCATCTTTGTGGGGACATTTTGTCCCAATAACGTAGGGTTTCCCAGAACCGCACAATCACACACACACACACACTCACACACACACACACACACACACACACAGGCGCACACATCTTAGTGGGGACTCTCCATAGGCGTAATGGTTTTTATACCGCTGGCTGGTCCCCACAATGTAGGTGATTTCAGGTTTTACTATACTTGTGGGGACATTTGGTCCCCACAATGTAATATAAACACTCACACACACACACACACACACACACACACACACACACACACACACACACACACACACACACAGCATTTCTTTAATTTTGACTAATAATTGTCAACAAACTCTGGTTGCGATCAACATTGAGTGGTGATATTAGTATTAATTGACTCAAATCATAAGTACCGATACATTTTCCGTGTTAAAATGTAGAGTAAACCTGACTGACTCAAAATGTCTCCCGAAGCCGCTCACAGGAGCGTCCTGCTAAAGCAAGGGACACCAAAGGCCTCATAATATACAAACAATAAATCCATTTCTGTGGGTCTCGTGTTCGCCCCCGCAGACGAAATGATCATTTGAATATTTCACAACATAATCTAGGAGTGGAATAATCTATCACTCACTCAAACGTCTGAGACGAGAGACCAAACAAATACCCGCACGGCACCCGGAGCAAATGTCAGTCATCTCTTATCCAAAATGATGCTGACAGCTAAATGCAGATCTCAATTTTACAGAGAAGGATTCATTACCTCTGAATAATAAATGGCAAAATAAATTGTCTAATCTTCTCTTTGTACACTGTCTGGTGGGGGTGAATAACAATTTCAACAGATTTCAAGCTCAAGAAGGCATTGTTGAACGCTTGAATTGTCTGACAGAATACATTCAGATATCTTTTTGATATTTCAGCAAGATAAAATGCATTTATATTTACAGATGCCTTTAGTAATAGAGCTGTTTAATCACACAGTCCTACAGGCAGCATCAGTTCATAATTTCAATTTCAGTGATTCAATAAAAAAAACCCACACATTTTATTATGTTTTTATTTTCAAATAACAGTTTCATCCTGAATGTTTTTCCAGAGTGTTTTGGACAACTTTAGTGTTTTTACATATACAAAATTGTGTAACAAAGTATGCCAGGAAGTCCCCTAGAATTCAGATTTCTACTGTAAGTCAGACAGTAGTTTTATACAATATTGGACAACAACTGTGTTATTTTAGTATAATCGAGATACTATTAAAGTTTTTTTTTCTACATTTTATTATTATTACTTGTTAATTATAAATATATTTTTTATACATTTGTATTACTATTTTGAATTAGTTTTAATATATTCTGTTTTTGTTTATGTTTTATTATATTTTTGTAGTATTTCTTTAGAATTGTCTAGTTAAAGTTTTAGATTTTATTAATATATTTTATATATATTTTTTATTTATATATTTTCTGTTTTCATTTTAATTGTAGATGAAGTTGTATTATATTTTTGTAGTATATTTTTGTATAATTGTGTACGTTTTTTATTAATATTTGTAATTGATTTTTATTTTTATATTTTGTTTTCATTTTAATTGTAGGTGAAGTTTTATTATATATTTGTTGTATTGTTTTTAAATTGTGCACTTGAAGTTTTAGTTTTTTACTAATATTTTGAATTGGTTTTAGTTTTTATTCTGTCTTCATTTTAATTGTAGTTGAAGTTTTAGTAATTTTGTTGTGTATTTTTTTCATCTTTGTTTTTTAAATGTCTAAACAGTTTTCATTCATTTTTATTTCAGTTTAAGTTGTTTTTAGTACTTAAAGTTTAACTTTAAACAGTTAAACTAGCTGAAATAAAATATGTTTAAGATTTTTAAAATATTTTATTTTACTTCAGCTAAAGTTTCATTTATTTTCAGGTTTTTGGGTTTAGTTTTAGTTAACCATAATAACCCTGGTCTGCAGTTGTCTTTTCAAATATAAAATACAATGAATCATATTTTAAACACAAAATTTGATGATACAGAGTAAGAGTTTTAACATTCATTGATGTTAAGGCTCTGTATTCAGTGTTCTGGATATGAACTCTTCATTAACTACAAGTGCGTTCCTGCGGGAGCGAGTGTCCCGAAAACCAGGCCGCTTGAGTCTGAACACACAATGGCTACTGCTGGTGCCCCGGTGTGTTAGGGCGCTAATTTGGCTCACAGGGGAGTGGGTGGCTTAGCAGGCCAAATGTACGGCCTCTGACATCAGGGATCGATTCCAGTCGGAGGGGGTTGAGGGGCAGAACCGCAGGCCTCTCTCATTAGCTGACCAGAGGAGAACAGAGGTGCTAACTCAGCCCTCCCCGAGGAAAACACTGCCACGTTCTACTGCGCAAACTTACTTCAGGCCATGACCATGACAATATCTGTGTGCAGTGCCTTGCAAAACTCTCATTCCCCAATGCTGAATCACACATCTTACACTGAGATTTAACACTCTGTAGATATTCCTATCACTGATTTTTTCGAAGAATTATTTTTTACGTGCAGATTCTACAAATTGTTCAGGTGTTACTCATTCTAGACAGCAGATTTTCTCCAGGTTGTTCAGATGTTGCTCACATCACAGTTTCAAATTCAGAGATTCTTAAAGGGTTAGTTCACCCAAAACTGAAAATTCTGCCAATAATTCCTCACCTTGTCGTTCCAAACCCGTAAGACTTTCATTCATCTTCGGAACACAAATGAAGATCTTTTTAATGAACTTTCTGTCCCTCCATTGACAGCTACGCAACTACCATTTTTAAGCCCTAGAAAGGTTGTAAAGACATAAAAGTTATCCATGTGACTCCAGTTTAACCTCAGTTTTATGAAGAGGCGTGTGTGCTTTGTGCAAAAAAAAAATAATTTACCACTTTATTTACAAAATATTAATCTCCAACGCGTTTACGCAAAAACGCAACAATGTCTGCTCTCGCATCAATACAACACACATGCTCTGTGGTGTTCTCGTGAACATTGTGTAAATAATCAGTCCTTCCAGAAAAACGCGGAGTTTTTTTGTGATTGTTGCGGGCAAAAATCCTTGATTACGCGGCCCGTTTTCTTTAAAAATGCGATGGAATATGCGGGATATTTATGCAATTTTTTGCGATGAAATTGCGGGAACTTGCAAAAATTGCGGGAACTTGCAAAAATTGCGGTTTGATGAAAAAGAGAGAAAAAAAGTGATTTCCCAACACCCTGTTCTCACTAGGCTACTACCTTAATGTAAAGAGTCATTTCTTATTACTTCCTATGATAAGCAAGCATACTACATCACAGAAAGTGCTGGAAATATTTAATTTCTCATCTTGTTTTATTTCCGACCGTAACGAGTGGAAATAAGGTGTGGCCCCTTTAAGAGCTGCGCGCTCCCTGTTGAAGTGTCTGCAGTAACGTTATTACATTGTATGTGCCATGCGCCTCAAACACCCCATGTGACCGGGTAATTTCTGTTTGATGCTACTTCTTTTATCTTACTTTGTTTATTAAGTAAAGATGTGGACGGTAGAACGTGTGACAGACAGTTACGAGTTCGATTCGGGAATAAAGTGCGAGTTGTGAGATGCCAATCGCCTCCGTGAGTCTGTCTGGCCTCTGCAATAACTTCAGCTGTGAGCTATCCCTATTTTTCTTCCCGACACAACGCGTTACAAGACCTTAATAAACACATCAAACTTACAAAACATTGATGAGTCAAACGAGTTCTGTAGCTTTACTAGAGGAATATGCTACAGCTTCAGTAAAAATGAATAAATGAAATATTTAAAAATAAAGTGCGCTCCTGTTTTACAGCTTTTCAATGATGTTCACGCCGCGTAATTACGCCACTTCATAACGTTCCCATGGTAACAGGGGGAAACGGCTGCTCTTGTGTGAAGCAAACGCAACATTTTCCAACTTTCTGCTAAGATATATGTGACTTTTTTTGCGACGGAAATGCGGGGGTTATGAAATCATGCAAGCCCCGCATATTTTGCGCGGAAATCAGCAATTAATGCGGCGAAATTGCGGAGTATTTGAAAAAATGCGGCCCCCGCATAAATATGCGGACTTTGGCTGATTATGCATTGAATTCAGCGATCGCATAATCGCGTTTTTCTGGAGTGACTGAATAATGTGGTCAATTCTGCTTTTAAATGCAAACAAAGCAGTCAAGTCGCTTCATAAAGATGAGGTTAAACCACTGGAGTCACATGGATTACTGTAATGATGTCTTTATTACCTTTCTGGGGCTTAAAAGTGGTAAGGCAAGGCAAGGCAAGTTTATTTATAGAACATTTCATACACTATGGTAATTCAAAGTGCTTTACACAGAAAGGAACGCAAGGGAAATTAAAGCAGTTATAAAGATATAAAGATAATACAGTTATAAAAGGAATTAAAAGAGTAAAAAGATGATACATAGATACACTTCTCATCTGGCAAAACACCCGTGTATCATATTTTGCACAGCTGCTTGTTTTATTGTGAGATTTTCCAATGTTGGTTGTACTGTGTCTGTGGTGTTGTTTCGGCACACCTAAGTCATCTATTGGACTTCTCCAATAGATCCGATTTTTCCCTAAAATCGGACAGGAAGAGCTCTAGGAAAGGAATCGATCCAATCCGCACCCCAAAGATTTGTTCGAAGGCTCTAGGACTGACTCCAGTCCTCAGTCCGCACCCCACAGAACAGATCTGGTCCCCGACTTCGAGTTTCACATTAAACTCACTGCTCTACCACAGACTCAGGTCATCAACATGGTATCATCTCTCAATTTCCCAATTAACATTTCAGAGAAATTTGTGTTTGTCTCCTACCCAATTCCCAGTTGCGTAGACTGTCAATGGAGGGTCAGAAATGATCTTCATTTGTGTTCTGAAGATGAATGAAAGTATTATGGGTGATGAATTAATGACAGAATTTGTATTTTTGGGTGAACTAACCCGTCTTTGACTTTGAGTTGAAGGACATTGACCACTCCATTGCTAATGGTTTCGGATCATTGTCTTGAATAACTTTCCCCAGAACGTCAGGTTTTATCTGAACTTAAAACTGTATCTACTTCATTTAATCCACTTCTATTCAAAGCGACATTCGGTGCATCCAGTCCACATTTGATCAGTGCACTTCCTTGGAATCAAACCCAAGACCTCGGCATATGCTAATGAGATGCTCTTCCATTAATGAGAACTAACTTTTTAATCAAGTTAATTGCCACCTTAGCCCAAATGCATTTCTTTCACTCGCTCTGTCTTCAACTACCTCTTTTAAACCAGCGCAACCAACTGTTAGCCACCATTTTCCACTTTAAGGCGTAAAATCCAAGTGGTTAAGTAACAAGATTGTTTCCTCCTCAGTAATTAATTGGACAGAAAGGACTGATTCAGTAGTTTTAGAGCACAAAGTGGCTGCTTATACTAACAAGACTCAGATAAAGGTCTCGGGTAATGAGAGGAGAATCTCATCAGGGCCGGAGTTTACATCGACAGAACAAAACAGAGCAGGGTAAGGTAGTAATCACCATAATGTCAGCTTATTTATTTTTGTGTATAAAGGGCCTGCATAATCAGGCTTCGCCGCTTTTTCTTGAGAACTAGAAATAAGAACAAAGAGATGCAGGAGGTAATTGGTGAGAGCACCCACCCCCGCCCCCCCAATTCGTGCATCCCCACTGGCACAGAGTTAAAGAGATAAAACACTGAGGAAATTGATACTCTATGCTCTTCAGGAAAATCCTCCCTCTAGACTTAAAACATTGAACAGGAGCTGCCCAGGTGCCAGGGAATTGCTAGTATTGCTCGTCGTTCTCATTTTCTGCAATACAAAGTGTGCGATATTTGACAGGCCTGCTTATGACTGTCTTTGAAAACATTTTTAATGACTCTCAAAGCACTGCTGCATTATATCGAGTGCCTGTTCCCATGATATTCATACAGTAATGGGCTTTCGAATGGCTCTAAACAAGTCTCCCTAACAAGGCTACATAAACAGTTGTCATTGAAGCAAATTCATTCCCCACTCAGGGCAAATTGCTCCTAAAGAAAGCCTCTGGTCAAAACGCAATTTTCCGCAATGGTTTGTCAGCCATAGCTCAGTATTAGCCGCATATTTTAGGGTCTTAATTGGGGAATTTTGTCCTTGCCACTGTTCTGCTTTAATCTTTTGGCAGTCACTCACCTCTACTTGAAAATGACAGGAATATGTAGAGGGGCCACTTTCCCACTTTTCACGTTGTGGATTAATGTCTAGTTGGGTGGAACGGTTGCAAGACCCTGGAGACAGGAAATGATTGGATGTCAAATTCATTTTACATTATGAATCATATTTTAGAACTGTGAAAATATTGGATGTACAAAGTACACTACAGTCTCTGGCTGCATTTATTTGTTCAAAAATACAGTAAAAATGGTGAAATAGTATTACACTCTAAAAATGCTGGGTTGTTTTAACCCAATTTTGGGTCAAACATGGACAAACTCAAATATTGGTTTAAAATGTAATTTAAAAATGTAACCCAATGTATGGGTTTGTCCATATTTGACCCAAAATTGGGTTAAACATCCCAGGATTTTTTTAGAGTGTAGAATTTAAAATGACCGTTTTCTATTTGAATATATTTTAAAATGTAATTTATTCCTGTGATGGAAAGCTGAATTTCCAACATCACTATTCCAGTCTTCAGTGTCACATGATCCTTCCGAAATCATTCTACTATGCTGATTTGCTGCTCAAGAAACATTTCTACTTATTATTTACTACTTTATATTTGTGTGAAATCTGTGATACATTTTATTTTTCAGTTTTTTTTTTTTTTTTGATGAATAGAAAGTTTATAAGAATAGCATTTATTTGAAATGTAAATATTTTGTCACTTTCAAGCAATTGAATGGATTCTTACTGAATACAATTATTAATTCAAACCCCAAACTTTTGAATAGTAGTGCGTTCAAATTCTGATTCAGGAAGTAGGATATGAACAAGAAACGATGCTAAAAAAAAAAAAAAGTGTGTGTGGGGATGGGGGGTGTTTACTATTTCATGGACGCTGGTCATTGTTGGAGGCAATCCAAATAGGAAGCGTAACTGCTGGGATAGCTCTGGGGTATGTTTGGTCCTGCCATCTACACAGGTTGTTTCTTCTGACTGAAACCAGATGGTTCGCTTCAGATAATATCATCTTGCCTCTTTTTAAAAGAAGAGGGAGGGGGTCTTTCGCACCATGCTCTGAGATCTTCAGCTACTTTGTAAGGCTGCATATTATTCATGCCACAACATGGGGTCTTGGAATTCAAGCTGTCTTGTTTACTCAAAAGCTTGAAGCAGCACCATGTCCAGAAGCTTTGAGGGCCCAACTCAGGCCCCGAGATCATGGCTAATGTGACACCCGAGGCCTAATCTTCTTAGTGGACCAGGATAAAATGAGTATCCATTACCGAATCAACCTTCATCCACCCCCTCCTCTTGAGCCAGTGGCCCTCCGATAGCCAACCATGAGACAATTGCTTGATTGGGCCCTTAATCAGGTATTAGCCACTAAAGCTGTAAGGGAAAGCAGCTAATCTCCAAATTTTCTCCATCTGCACTTGCAGACCCAACTGGTTTGGCCCTACTAGATCAAAGATGGCTGGTAAAAATCAGATTAGGGAGCAGAGAGGGGGGCGAGGAGCAGGCCAGAAGGGCCACAACAGGCCCAATCCAAGAAGAGCCCCGCTTTCCTGGCATAATCCTAAAGCTAAGCTTGCTGTTTGAAGCACAGTGCCTTTTGTGCTAACGCTTCAAGAGGGTGAAAGGAAAGAGGTAACAAAGTGTCCTTAGTTTCACATGTGCGTGCAACATCGGACGCCAACGCATACAGAACCACGTCCGTTTGATCGGTTGGTCTTTGTGTTGGGAAAAAAACCAGGTAATGCTTCGGTGTGCTAAAAACACATTTTTATAAATGTAATGGGAACATTAGTAAAACCTTCTTCAAACATATTTTTGATAGCTAGTAAACTGTCATTTTTGAAGCACTGCAGGGCTTTCCTCATGTATTATTACTAGTAGTTTATTTGCCAGTATTGTGGAACCAATTATCACTTTCAAGGGGGGCAGATTAGTTCGCAAGATGGCAGTCTCCTGCCCTGTGTACACAGAGCCATGTGGGCCAGGGGAGATCAGAGCCATGTTCCCGACAATGACCTAGCTCCAAATCCACACAACACGCCGAGAGCATTTCTACATCCTCTGGCTTTACCATCCTTATGGGTTTTACACACGTCTCCTGTCCCATTTCACATTAAAAGGCTCATAATTACGAAACGACACTTCTATTCAGTAATATTATCGATTTAACTGCACTGACACTATCGGATGAGAACAAAATTTAAACTGAATTGAGCTGAATGATGCCAACATTATCTTCCGAAGAGCTACTCATTTCTGAACATCTGAATCAACACTGAACTAAATTGAGTTGAATAATATTGTCTTTTTAGAGCTGCTTTACAGCAGAATTTGAGTTTGTCTCACATTTGGTGAAGTTTCCATCAATGATTCTTTTATTTGTAAAGCTGCTTTGAAAAAAAAAAAAAAAATCTGATTTGTATTAAAGAACTCCAGGAAAAAATGTGACATTGTCAATGACATGTTATCAGAGGTGTTGAATTTAACAGTTCTAATACTCAACATACTTATATTTATTAACATATCCTCTTTTATTCACGTTCCCCTGCTATTATATTTGTGCATACATACGTATTGTCTATTTTGTATTTTTATATAATATTTTTGTATTCACTTACTGTATCCATTTTATTTGTATTATCTGTGACATATTTTTGTCTGTGCACTAGAAGCTTCTGTCACCAAGAAAAAAAGAATTGTGTGTAAGCATACTTGGCAATAAATCTCATTCTGAAAAGTCTTATTTGAGTCTTATACAAGTCTTATAAAAGTCTTTATAACTTGTCTCCTCTTTCAGTGTCAGATCTCAACAATGTCACAATCTGTGTTCAGATTTGCTAAGGTCCCAATATCTGCAATCAAACATCAATCAATATGAACTCCAACATGGTGGCAAATGATCTGAGCTGCTCTCCACAATCATTTAACAATCAGCGATTGAGTAATTCACTCCCACGTTTATTCATCCTACAGACATTTCGGAGGAACATATGAGACAGTTAATGCTTCAATGAAACAAACTCAAAGTCTTATGATCTATGAAAGTCTAAGCAATACTTAATTTTTTTTTTCAGGGTGATGACAGTAAGGTTGTTTAGTAGTTAAGACACATTTGCCCGGTTTCACAGACAATGCTTCGATCTAGTCCCAGACTAAAATGCATGTTTGAGCTGTTTTAACTGAAAGCAACTTGCACTGATATCTTAATCTTATCTTGTTTTGTCTCAAGATGCACACCAGTACTGTTTTCTTCTATATGGCACATTTATAAAAGTAACTTAAATATCCTAAAATGTCCTGAACTAACGCCTAATCCTGGCTTAATCTAAGCCCTGTCTGTGAAACTGGGCCAGACTTTCTCAGACTGGCTGGATATTTGAGGTTAACTATATTAAGGTACTGTGTTTTCTACATCAGGAGACCAGGAAGATTAACAATATGTACAAACTGAAGCATCAGTTAGTCTGTTTAGAAAGCTGTTTAAGACAACAACACACACACACACACACACACACACACACAATTTATATCGCTCCTAAGAAGGAAATTGAATTAAAGAGTATAATTCTAACCAGTGTTGTTAATTTCACTTAAATACGTTTAATTATTGTAGTGTTAAAGAAAATCTCAATTTTTCTCAACTAAACCAGATTAAAAGAGAAAAAAAAAATCGTTTTATAGGTGGATTTTGACATGTGAAGCTAATTTACCTTCATGGGTGATGCAAAAGGAGTCCATTATGGATATATTGGTGTGAAGTAATGATTAATCAGGTTGTAGATTGTTCCCAGATGTTTATTACACAAAGCAAAGGCTGTTTTCCCTTCAAAAGCTTACAACTTCAACATGAGAGTTGCTCTTCATCACCTAATATGGTCTTTATGTCTAGCAATCATTGTTTTCAAGTACTGGCAGCTGCTGTTGAGAAATAATGTGTGTTTTTTTAGGACTTAAAGTTACAGACTACAAGCTCTACTTATTGATGCGGATTATGTTGATGGAGAGAGGAACAAAGGTGAAGTGCAGTCTATGGAAGAGGACTGAGAACAGCCGTAAATCACAAGAGAGTTTGTGTGTGTGTGTTGGGAGGATGGGAGTGAAAGTGCTGAAATTATTATTGACTGGACCCTATTTACTTCACACTTTTCAATTATTGCTGTAAAAGCAAAGGTGTCTCTTTAATTGCAGAGGCCGAGGCCTGAACAGCGAGTGTCAGGGGAGGTTCTGCCAACCACTGACTCCTTCACTTCAAGTTTGACTTTTAGGTGTTCAAGGGTAAAGACCTTTATGGCGCCAGTAAACACTTTGACTTAAGAGACCCAAAAAAACAGCTTTTACACTGTGGAAAAATATATAATATACAAAATAATAAAAATAATATTTACACCAGGCAGTTTTTAACTTTGTCAGTTGCACAATAAAGCAATAAGCCACATGAGAGTAAAATCATGATATTAGCAATAAAATCAATGTATAGCCATGTATGGGGCAAAACAAATATGACCTCAAAAATGAATTACATTTATGAATAATAATATCAATTAAACAAAGTTGAAGCAACATTCTTTAGCCTAACTATTTTACTCTGTTTACCGTGTTTTAATGGTTTGAACCAGTGGCCATACAAATATTTAGACAGCTAAGCCATCAAAAATGTCTCAATGGCATTGCATTTGATGATAGAACATGAAGCAAAGTAGCATTCATTTTAAAGAAAGATGCAAGCTATTCATGCAAAATATATGAAGAAGATCATTAGCTTTTAAATGATAAAGCAATGGCAAAAAGTTATTGTGTGATTTTGTTTGTTTGCGATCTCTACACCTGTGGTTCCTGCATGTGTGAACTTAAACTCCCCCTTTAGTCAATAATTTTATTCCCTAAAACTCATCTCTTATCACCAAAATTACATATTTAATTTTTTTTCCCTGTGAAATAATTTCTCCATGCCTTAAAATAGCTTAAATATAACTCTACACCCTTGCTTCATTAAGTATATGCGGATCCATTAATATGCTAATTAGCCCCGCCTCCCCTCACTCACGCCAGCTCAGAGATCCACTCGGCCAACTTACTGAGGTAAACGCTGCACAATGGTTTCACTCTTTACAACGTCGGACACATAACGGTAAATAATATGATTAGCATTTTCTTACATTATCAAACAAGCTAATAATGTGTTGCTAATGTTATACAAACCATGTTCCCGTTCGCCATCTCATAGTCAAATAGCTGCCTTCTAACAATCGTCAGTGGAGAAAACCATAGAGTTCATCTTAACATCATAATATACATCATATACCCGCTATATTGCTAAATCTACCCGATTTTTCATATCAACAGAACAATATACTGGGATGGCTTCTTTCGAGACACCCCTGCTAGTTCACTGTTAATGAAAACTGTTAACTAAAGCTCGCCGGCAAGTTGACATGATTGGTTACAAGGTAGTTTGTGAAGTCAGAAACACCAGCGATTTCAAACCTCGTTTTTGAGACTGTCTTTGGTTCACTGCATATTTTAAACGAAAATACTCAGCAATGGTGTTGACTTATAAATTTGCACATGGTTTGTCTTAAAGAATATTAAAAACACCACATATAAACAAGATTAAAAACTTGATTTTCAACATAGGGGGACTTGAAGGGGAACTGATTCATTCCCCAGACAGCAACGTAGTGTCGATCCAGATCCGGCCCACATCCGGTACTCGCCGGATCTGGGCCGACACTATGTTGCTGTCTGGGACAACAAAAACAAAAAAAACAAAAAAACAAACACCAGGTGATTAAAAGGCATTGGGAAAAAAATAGAAATGAAGTTAGTTCTGTAAGAAGTACTACATTCATTTGTTTGAGGATGCTATTTGGTTAAATATTTAATGGCACCCTGACATTACTAAGTGTTATTGTGCTATTTTACAAGAACTTTGAATGTGGCTCATCCGCAGATTTTATGTCCGAAACTATCCATTTGATAATCAGAACCTATGCAGACGTCATGCACATCTATATGTGCGGAGCGAGTATTGCGTTTCTGGCTGAAATCAGTGCAGCAAACGTGGAGACGTCTCTCCCCTAGAAGGTCACGGAGCCCATGGCACCAGGAAGCTCGCTGCCTCACTTCGATTGTCTGATTTTTTCTCCTTCATTACCACTAGCAGCTGTGAATAAGATGGCCCCGCTCTCTTTTTCCCCCAGCTGAACTCGCTAAGTGCTGTTGTGCAGTTTTATCAGAGTAGCTGGAGGACTCCGGGGAGATGCACTATCTCCTTTGGCCCTGAAAATTGATATTGAACACGGGGGGAGAATCTCACGAGCTGGTAGCAATTAGCTAAAAAGGATTTGCAACTCTCTGTGATTCATCGCACAAGAGATCGAAGTCATTTAAAGAGACGATTTTGACTCGCTCTTGCCCTCTTTTCAAGATACAGCTCTTTTAGTCCCTTACAAGCTAGTGTGACATTTCCTATTTTAAGGCCTATTTCTCTTCCTGAAAAGTTGCGGTGTGCTGCGGCACAAACAGGGCCTTTGATTCGTTCATGTTTACGCACCTAACGGCGGGCTGCAAGCTCTATATTGGCTGCTCTGGGTTTGACTTGTGAATTGGCGGAGTAATGAGACAAGGAGGAGAGTTCATTAAGAAAGAGAAATGTTTGCTGGGGCTTTAACAAACACATGGCTGCTGTGGTTGAGTCCTCGATCTGTGTTTTCTTTGCACACTCAACAAATATTTCAGGCAATTAAAAGGAAATCTGGGCTCTAATAAGCTCAATGTTCAGCCAAGTAGCATTTATAGCACTTGTGCAAGCTGAGAGTTCATTTTAGTCCACATTGTTTTGTTCACATTAAAGAGACAGTGATAAACTATTCCTCTAGCTTCATTATTTCAACTTACAGGGTCAATGTATTGTTAGCCCTAAAAGAGGTATTTTACTAGATTTTTTTTCACATTTACAGTTGCTAATTTTTAAATTAAAATAATTTGTATTAATACTTATATGTTCATGTTCAGAATTATATTTAGTATACTGTATGTTGATAGCAAGTTTGTTCAAATACAGCTCCTCGCTGCATGGGTCCACTATATGTCCTTAATGAAAAACCACACCTAACAGCAAATATCGACATATTTAATATCGTTATTTGCTGTTGTGTATTTGAGTTCAAAATGTGGATATACGCTAGATTAGATTCAAACACTTTCTAGTTCTAATACTTGCATTTGTTTCTGTGGTGGAGGTTTTATGCCATAACCAGTCGTCTTTAAATTAATTTTGATCAATAGATATCCAAATTATCAATACATTTTATTTCCATTCATAAAAAAACAAGTTGTTATATGCATCTAATTTGAAGTGTTCTACACTGTAAAAAATGATCGTGATTTTAACAGTAAAAGACTGTAAAAATGCTACAGTGAAAAACTGTTAATTGGTTAACAGAAAGTAAACTGTGATATATACGTTTAATGTAATTTTACTGTAAAATACCGTTAAATTTACAGTTTTTGGAAGTGAAAAAGAACAAGTCATTGTATAATTTACAGTGAAAAAATGTAAATTGACATTCCCACAAATCCCTGCGTGACACTTCACATTTAATGTTTTTTTTTTTAAATAACTGTTTCTTCATAATTTTCTTTTTTTTTTTCTAATCGGTTATGTACATTAGGGTTTTATGTTACATTTAATGTTGTTAAATTAATGCTATTGCATTTTTTAAATTTCACGTGTGTTACCATGATGGTGTTTAATGTTTGTGCACTGTGCAGCTTCTATATATTAGTATTAACTTTCTTGTGGAAGAGCTGCTTATGATGAGTGTTGATTGATCATTTGACTCTCATTACTGCTGTGATTGTTGGCTGTCAGTGTATTACAATGGAACAAAACAGATATTAATACTTCAAAAGGCCAGTAAATTAACATTATATCAGATAATGAAATATGGTTTATTGCTGTAAAATTATATACGGTTAAAAGTCTGTAAAACCTCAAATGTTGCTACCGTATTTTTAACAGGAAAACTCTGGTAACCACAGCTGCCAGGTTTTTCCTGTAAATTTAACGGATTTTTTTTTACAGTGTAGGGTTAATCCACACGGATTTGGAAATAAGGTGAATTCTTTACCTTATTTGTCAGTTAGGGTTGCATCATAATAAATGTGAGTCAGACGGAAAAAAATTATAACTATGCCATCCACATACATCAGTTCAAAAGCACTGACTGGAAACACATCATGTCTATGAAGCAGCACAGCCAACTCTCTTTACGGCCCACGTGTTATGATGGTAGAGTTTTGAACTTCCGTGTACGATTACCTCCAGAAGAATTGTCATAGAGAAGGTGTCAAAACTCTGCTGTCCAACACAGAAGCTCAATGTTTTGCAATTAAAAATGCAGCTTACATACAGCGAGCTAACCCCAAAACCGCCAAAGACGCCATGTCAACAAAGCCAACTTCCCTCTCGTTGCACGCCGATGTTCGGTACGTGCGTGAGAAGCTCGGGATCTCATCAGCATGCACGGACTGGCAGGTCCGCCCTGGTGAAAGCTATCGTTTAAGAATTGAGCGGCGGCCATTAATAGAGCCAGAAAGATGACAGATGACTTCATATGCCATGCAAGCAGGCCCAGACAATAGCTTTAGCTATGACAGATTGCCTGGCTGTAACCCACTTTATGTTAAACTCATTCTCACTGTCCAATTTCACAAGTGTAATTTTGTTCCTCTGCATGGCATTGTCCTCGGCGGACTAACCGAGTTCCTTTGGTAATGATTCCCTTTTCTATTGTATTGTTTTCTGCATAATCGGCCCGGTAGTCAAGGGTTTGGGTGACACAACCATCTGTCAAGTTCATTTGCTTTGTAAGGTGTGCTTGGAATAATGGTCCATACAACTGGAGGCTATCCGTTATCAAAGAAGAATATCCCCCGTACCTCGCTCGATGTGCCCGAGACGTTTCCCCCTCCTCCCTTCCTCTTATTATGCTATACCCTTGGCTCCATCGCCTCATTTTTTTCGGCAGCTGTCACATGGGCATCTTGTATTATGAAATTTAAAGCCACGATTCAATTAAGGGTATGAGTTATCATCCTTACCGGCTCACCTCTGCTCCGTGGGGGCGGCTCCACAGACTGCAGCGCTCACCAGAAATGATCTGCCGCTCGTTGAGCCTGTCAGCTCTCATTTGGGAGAGTCCAGTTTAATCTGGACCCGCGCTGAAATCTCATACTGCCACCGCTGCGTTTTCATCTGTCTTGCCTACGAGAGCCAAAAGTTGACTGCTGAAATATACTGTCTATATTGAGTGGGTCGTGGCAGCCGGCGCAAACCGGGATGGAGAACACGCGCCGTGCGAGTCCCGAAAGAAACATGGGGAAGACCTTTCGGAGCTAGCTGCATTTGGAGTTGGCTGTGCCGTAGTGGGACATACAAATAGGATGAGGCTATTTTACATAGCCCATCTCTTTAATGTCCCCTGAATGCGCTCCATAAGTGTGTAATTTGCCTGGCAGAGCCGGAGTTAAGGGATCGTGTTGCACTTGCGATGCTGATTCTTTGGCCTCTCGGCTCTTTTCACAGTGGGCTGTTCTCACAGAGGGCAACGTCAAAAACAC
Organism: Rhinichthys klamathensis goyatoka; assembly: GCF_029890125.1. Classification (NCBI taxonomy): domain Eukaryota; kingdom Metazoa; phylum Chordata; class Actinopteri; order Cypriniformes; family Leuciscidae; genus Rhinichthys; species Rhinichthys klamathensis. Next base: position 7,232,860 of record NW_026606559.1, on the reverse strand, counting down.
GTGTTTCACAGCCCAAAGTCCCTTCACGCCATACACCTCAAATGTACAAGGTCACGGCTGACGGACAATGATGGACTTTGTTTCAGTAGAGCGCAAAATGACAAAAACACAAAAGGTGCTTCCCAATTCACATGCACTATTCTTTGCCATTTTGTAGTAGAAATAGTGTGAGTTGCGCGTTCACCTGGATGATGCACTTAATTAACCAAAAAAAAACTAAGTGTGGAACGTTGGACACTTCATGCACTTAAAGGAATTGTTGACTTAAAAATGTAAATTCTGTCATCATTTACTCACCTTCAAGTTGTTTCAAACCTGTATGCATTTCTTTCTTCTGCTGGACACAAAGGAAGATATTTTGAAGAAGTTCGGTAACTAAACAGTTGATGTACCCCATTGACTTTCATAGAAGGAAAAAAATATATATTATGGAAGTCAATTGCGTCCATCAACTGTTTGGTTACCGACATTCTTGAAAATATCTTTTGTGTTCAGCAGAAGAAAGAAATTCATACAGGTTTGAAACAACTTGGAGAGTAAATGCTGACAGACTTTTAATTGTTAAGTCAACTATTCCATTAACTGTCACAGCATTCATTTCCTTATCAGACTCTGATGCTGGATTTAAAAAAATAAATAAAACATTGATACGCTAGACGGTTGAAAGCACAGTATGTCATTTGGGACTGTATAACTATAGTTTATGTGTTTGCTTTATTTGCCACTTTGAAGATTGGAACCAGAGTGTTGCTCAATGTTGTCCTATTTTTTGTCCTATATGAACTCCCTGCATATCCAAATTCTTCTGACCAAGTTAACCGTTTTCATATGGACTAACAGATCCCCTGATGTTTTCTATGGTGGCATTCACTAACAGAGATGGCAGTGCAGGAATGGACATGATAAAACGTCAGGGAGCGTGAATGCCAACCAAATGGCTGCAGTATCTCTCCAACAGGCGCGTGGTGCTGGGTTCTCTGGCAGAGAGTTGATCTGAGGGGATCCAGATCAGCTGTGCGGGGTATTGGGTGGTTATGGCCGCCATACTACCTGGCATTGAGGAGGTTCATTAGCCGAGTGTTTGGCCCCAATCAATGCATTGTGATGCCCATAGTGTTTGGCGTCTCAGCGCCCAGGCTTTCATCCACATCCTGGGAGACCTATTAGAGCCTATTTGCGATTATATGGTTGTACTCTTAGGTGGGTTCTGTGCACCAATATTTGACATTTGTTTGGCTCAGTGTAGCTTCCAAATTGAGCATAATGTCAAAAATGATTAAACTGGCAGAGAGGCAAGCTACAGTTTTAGGCTTCATGTTTTCAAGCCTTAAAATTAGCATATGTAGCAGGTGTGCATTAAGAACATTTATTTTGTGACTCCACTTGCCATGACCATTTTTGGGTTTTGCTCATTCTTTCCGTCCGCCATGCTGATTTGAGGGGGTGATGCACTTTGCTTCTTCCCAGTCTGCATGAGCATTCACAGCGGTAGGTCACGCAAGTTTACGTGCTGATTTAATAAGGCCGTATTTCTTGTAACTGATTGTTTCATACGTTATACTCGTGTAATTGTGACTTTAAGTCCCTCTGTAATGGACACACGTATGTTTTATTCATTATTGTCTTTTTTTAAGTGGTTTTCTTTGCGTTCATTTCATCCTTTATCATTCACAGCGCGTTGTGCATTGCTGCCGCACGCTGCTCTAAGTGCTGCACGAGTCCTCATAATCTGTTTGTTACTCCAGATGAAATAAAAGCGAATTGAAGGGATGAATTTCAGCATTCAAGAGTGATTCTTAGTTGACACAACGCTGATAACACACTGCTACAACTGGTGCCGTGATCGTTGCTTCACTCTTCGTGGGACCAGGCCGTTACACGCGAGTGAAGGAGTTGCCGGGCGCGGAATGAGCGCGCCTCTGCAACGGGACTGAGTGGATGAGAGGTTCGGCATTTGCAAATATGTGATGTGAACTGAAAGATCTCTGATTCCAGGAAACTTCCAGGAAACTTCCAGGAAAAAGTGTTAAAGGGACTGAAATATTTTGATAATTGAAGTTAATTATATTGTATATTTTTATTTTATTTTACATATAATATTCATTGGTCATATTAAAGGGGTACTTCACCTCTGGCAAAATGGGCTTTCAATAAAACGTGGCTGCATATGCAGTAGAAAGGGGAAAAATTTAAATAAGTGCTTCCTGACTAGTGATTTGAGAAAAAAAGGCTGTTGTTGGAAAACTTCAACACCCATAATGCACTGCGGATGTTGCCATTCAAAGCTACTCCCACCTGTCTGCTATGGATACACTTGACCAGAGTCAAATATGGCCTTGGTTTATAGGAAATACTTCTTAGCAAACATTTAGTAATAATGGTGTCGACTTGTATTGTTCCCTGGTGCAAGAATTCAAAGAGTAAAAATCCTTGCACACTGAGTTAGAAATTTTCGTCGTTTTTTCATATTCGTCATTCGGTGGCTCTGAATTTTCAAAACACCTCTTAAAAAGATTGCGACGGATGCGAAAAACGCAGAAAATCGAACCAGACGAACGTTTCGGAGCCAGTGTGTAAACGTGATTGACACAACGTGAGGTCGTATTTTTTTTTTTTTACGTGTGAGAATATCGGATGAGATTTTCAGAATCAGTGTGCATTAGTGGGAGCGAGTTATTTTCGGTCTCCAGTGAAAGATCCAGCATGTTGTAGGCAGTCAATTTTAAATATGGAGAGAATGCCGCCATGGGAAATCTGAAAAACCTCCATGTTTGTAGTTAATACTTCAAACTGGATGACAATGGACACAGTATTTTAGGTCAATGAACACAGTGTTTTTGTCAGTTCCTTCCAACCCCCCCTTCTTGAATAAAGATTGTTAATTAAATTTATATATACTACCAGCTACAAAGCGGGTTGAAAATCTGAGAAAATTCTGAGAAACTATACGAATATGGTTTGTGCAATGCTGAGAGTGTAATGCATGCTCGCACGTTCACCACACAACAATGAGTAAAATCAACCTACAAACATCTCCACCGAGGCTGAGATGTTTCTAAGAATCTTCAAGGAATAACAACATTTATTAAATACTGATTTAGCACATAAATGATTTAAGTCATGCTACTTTGTTTTAGTAATTGCTACTCATGATAACTGTAATGTGGAAATGTTGGCGAGGGAGGATTTTCCAGGGTTTCCAACATTTTCATCTATTATTTTTGATTCTCTTTTATAGCTGACAAATACAACGGTAACCACTTTAGTGCTTTCATACAATCGAGCGAGCGATGTGTCTGCTGTGAGGTTTTATTAAAGTTTATTGGCCATGTAAAAACCTCTCTGTAGAAAATAACTGGCTTCGTCTGTCCTGTCACCATGAATTTAGGTGGGGCGTCTATCCGCTGCTCCCGAAGCCTCCAGCGGAGCTACAGGTAGGAACAGTCTTCTTCAATTAAATCTAATCATCCCTCTAAATCAATAATTGTGCTAAAGGCTGGCTTCAAATCTGGGAGGGATTCACATCTAATGTGCTGATCCAGCTTGTCTGGGCCAGCCTCCTTGTGTACTGAAACCAAAGCAATTTAGTCGTTGCCTACGGGCCTTCTGGCAGTCCCGGAGTCGGAGTGTTGCGAGGACTCGGAGATACGATATAATCTGATACATCTGTGTGCACGCTGGAGTTAAGCATGGCTATAGCGGGGGCTATGATTCAAGTGAGAAGCATTATCGCTTTCCTACAATAACAACGGCGCGGAGCGTGGGGAGACCTTGGAAAAACAGCTCGCGTCAACCTAATCTGACTTCTCCTTTGCTCGCACGTCTCAAATCCAGCCTGGAGACGGGACAACCTCGCAGCTGACCAATCGGGTCTCCGGCCTGCCAAAACAGACAAGGCTGAAGGAAATTAAATAGGTGGGTGAGAGAGTATCCACCCGTGCATGCGTGTGTTCCCGTGTACTTCTTGGATGCGATTGGAGCAGTGAGTCATATCCACTACTGTTTGTTCCAGACACCAAAAAGTTGGCCTCAAAATTACTGATGTGCTATTTTTTTTTTTCATCAGACAGCACACGGGGAAATCTGCAAATGAATCATTGGCATGGTGACATCAGACCATAAATTCTTCTCTGCTCCGTCCACAAACTTCTAGTGTCTCATAGTTTTTCATAGCTTTCATTGCAGTAAAAACATAACCCTAATTTAAGAGATGCAAAACTTGCAGGATGAGCTCAGCTTTTTTTTTTTTTGGTTTATCTGGAAAAGAACAGAAGCTCCTCCGCAGTGCGCAACTCCTCCCATCTAAAACACAGATGTGCGATGAGTGAACAGCTTGCATACAGTGATGTGCATGCATATATTAGGTTCAAATCAATGACAACATGTATTTTTTGTTTTATTTGCATTGCATCATGTATTTTAAAGGAATACTTTCAATTTAAATTCTGCCGTTGCTAAATGTATTTAATGATTTCAATTTTGACTAATTTTCACTGCACAAATAGAATTGAATTAAATTCTCTGTTCTCAGAAAAGTTGGTCATTTGTATTATAAAAAGTGTAGCCTGCCACCACCAAGTCAACAACAACTAAACTATGTAAAAATACCGCAATTTTCAATGAAATATTAATTGATTAAAATGACTTGCTGCCTAATACACATGAAAATTAGCCCATGATTTACTCTCTATTTTTCTTACACAAACTCATCGCTTGGCTTCTGAAGGCCTTTATTAACCCCCATGAGCCGTGGGGAGCACTTTTATCATGGATGGATGCACTTTTATGGACTTTAAAACAGAAACAACCATTCACTGCCATTATAAATCTTGGAAGAGCCAGGACATTTTTTAATATCTCCAATTGTATTCGTCTAAAAGAAGAATGTCATGTACACCAAGGATGACATGAGGGTGAGTAAATCATGGGCTAATTTTCATTTTTGGGTGAACTATCCCTTTAAGAGTAGAGCATTTAGTACTTTTCTACTGCAATTGCAAAAATTTGTCACAACATCAAGCACTATAATATCAAATGATGTTAACCAATCCACAGTACTCACATCATTGAGGATGTGATTGTGTTCCCTCTCGACTTATATGGATAATATGGCTGGTCCCTCATTCCCACGAGCCCTTTATATGAGCTAAGTCACCAGAGGATACGTCTCAGACGGTGAATGACCATTATCTGTTTCAAATGCTTCAAGAGGCTCGCGATAAGAATTTCAGAGCAGGGCGGCAAAGGTTAAAAGGAGAGATAGTTCTTGTCATCGTTCATCTAGTGGATGGGAGAGAGGCAACGGGAATGGCGCGATATCTTAAAATAGGCGAGTGATGGAGGCGAAGAGCAGATAGACACTTTAAGCAGCTCAAGTCACAGTTCAACAACCACTAGTGCTGTAAGACAGGACAGTTCAGCAGTATCGGCATCAAAGTTGGCCCGTTCTCCGACATATGAAGTTGGCTATTTCACCGATGATGAATCTTAGATGATATGGAGCAAAAAAGAGCTTCACATTTGTTTGGTGGCCTGTTCTTTAGATATCTCCAGCATGAAGTTGGAAATCTGGCCAATAATGAATCCTATTCAACAGTAATTTCAACATTTATGGGTGTGTTTATTGCTTTGTCACATCACTTAGTGTTTTATAACAATGGCTAGCGATGTTTTGCTTTTTACAGAAGTCCATAGCAGAACGTGTCTAACACAGAGTCTGGAATTAACCACTTAGAAGAAGAGTGAGTGGGTCATAGCATACATTATATAAATTAAGCAAAAACTCATTGGCCCATGATCGTCACACTGAAAAACAACACTAAATAAATATATTTTTTGGCTCGACTTAATTCAACTATGGAGAGTGGTTCCACACAATGGAAACATGTTACTGTATCTCTATGGAAGTACTTTTTGTGGAATGAACTAAACTAAATTGAGTAAACTCAACTTAACTTAATAACAATGATAATAACTTTTCTTTACTCATATGACATTAGGTGTTCCGGATTCTTGTTATCATGTCCTCAATCCAAGCACATGCTCGACACTTCACCAGAATGGCCAAAGAAAAAACACACCAACATAACAGAAACTCTTAAGTAGAACATTAACCATTAACAAGTCTCCTTCTTTTATGCATTGTTGCATGGGAAGTGGAAATCCTGTTTCTATGCTGGCTCCCAATTTGCCTACTTATACTATATCCTACAAGTATGTACTGTTTTTGTAAAGAAAAAGTACATACTTTTGAGTGTGTAGCAGAAAAGTAGGCAAGCTTTGGGACATATAATTGCATCTTTAAAGGACCACTCTATTGTTTAGTTATGTGCATCCTGTCACCGTTTAAACTGCCCTGTCAATCATCTGTCCCGGTTAAAATCCCCCACATTCAATTTAATTTCCTACCATATCAAAGAGAAATGCAGGAGCACGTTGATCTGCCAGTTGTGGGTCTTTCATGCGGAGACTCTCATCATGTGTTTGCATAATGATGAAAAGTTAATGACCAAACGTGTCTTTATAAAAGTTCACAATGTTCTTGTAGATGAAATACAATGTGGATAACATTGAATAAGTATGTCTGTCAGGTCACATACTAATTATTATTTACTTAATCATTATAACTACTTTATCTAAACCTCTCTAACCATTAATCTCACATATCCGCCATGTTTGTAGTTTTTTAGTTCTAATCTAATGGTGCAGGACGTCAGAACCCGGAAGACTAACTCACCGCTGGTTCGGCGTTTTATAATGGGGTTTTTCAATGAATGTGTAAAATAAAAGCATGTGGTAAACATATATTGACCATACTTTAACGTTTTGTACTAAAACGTAAATTATACACACACACCCATTTAAAAAATTATAATTTTGAAGCTGCTATGTTCATTTTTGAAAACGTCTGTTTCTAATAAGAAACTTGATAAGATAGTTTGGGGTGTGCAGTGTATGTTGTAGTACACAACACAAAGTATAATCAAGTTATGTTTACCACAGGCTTTATTTTACTCATAAATTGCAAAACCCCATTATAAAATCCCATAGGATAATCTTGAAAGAAACAGCGGCGAATTAGACTTCCGGGTTCTGACGTCCTGCACCTCTCTATCCTCCTGAGACCCAGAAAAAAAAAGTTTTTTTGAATGTAGTTTTTTTCCATGTCATCACACTGTTTAGAGCACAATAAACAAATGGTAAAAAAAAACATATATAAAATAGTATTTTATTCATATGTTATGCTATGTCCTCTCTGGACGCCAGGACTTAGTTGTTTAAAAAATAAAATGACATGAAATTATACGTATAGGCAAAAACAATGGGATTTTTTTTTTAAATCACCAATAAATTTTGGGGTTTCATGATTTTTTCAACCAAAATTTGTATAAAGATTATTCTCAACTATGTTATGAAAGAAATAATGGAATGAATTGATACACCATTTTACTTTTTGCAATATGTGGATAAAATGGCCATAAATTAACATTCCCATTCAATGCATTGTATCTATACTCTGTATCTAATTTGCACATTAATGTGTTCTTGGAGCAACATTTAATGAAAAAAGAAGTGTAATAATTGGAGTAATAATTGGCAACATTTTAATAATAATATCTAATATTTCATAGGAATATTGATGTATAATTTATTTCCATATTCACTTGTTGTGTCTCCCAGAATGCCTGATAAACATTATTTAAGTCCTGATGTCCTCTACAGTGGACACGTTTGAAATCAATGCCCTAACCCTAACAGAAAGTATATATTTTTTTGTTTGAAACCCCTTAACATTTTCCTGAGATGTTGTTTTATGAAATACAATTGGAAAAAGTAGTCCAATTTAAATTATAATTACAATATATTATCATATTTCCATAAGAATGCTACATTTGATCACTAAATTAATGTCAGACATTTTTAAAGACCAAGGAGAAGTTGTTTTCATGGTGAAACCTCCAAACATTTGGTATCTCTGAAAAGTCCTGAATGTGCTCTTTACAGGACACCCAGGTTGTGTCATGTGACATGTATGATGTCAGAGAAATTCACTAAAATATAATGTCCACTACAGTGGACAAAAGTCTATTCTTGGGTCCCAGGAGGCTATTTAGGATGTATAGTATGGGATTCAGCACTAGTTTCTATAATGCCACACACACGAGTAATGTCAACTTGAGTGGGTTAAGTAAATTGTAAATTAAGTTGTGACAACATCTTGAAATTACTGTATTGGAGTAACTCGTTTCAAACAAATTGAACAGGAAGCTAAATATTTTTTTTTAGTGAACTAAATAAATCTGAATAGGCTTTAGATGATGCTGAGCTGTAAAATCCCAAAACACCTCAGTGACACGGGTCTAGGAATGCTGTAATTATAAGGTTGATAAATATCTAGTCAGCCCAAGGCCAGACTCTGAGGGAAGCTCGAGTGTAAGTGAGACTTTAATAAGTGTTTTGCTCAGACAACTCCTCCAGCAAGACCTCACTCTTTGTATCATTCAGCATTTTGGAGACTAACTGGTACGATTATGACCCTTACCTCACTGCATCTTCCCCGTCCACCTTTTGAGACCCTCGCTAAGTGCGAATGACTAGAATCGCTGTTGTATCTCCACTCATGAGGAAAAATTGTCCTTATCTAAGCTCCACTCTGTCAATACCTCATTGTTCACTCACTCAGATACTCGCAGACAGGAGCATTAAAAAGAGCTTGAATTGTTGCTAGCTGCATGCTAGGGTTTATTCGTGCATATAGCATTGTTATTAAGGATGATCAAAACATTGGATGGTACTGAACCGAGTCCAATGGGTTAGACGGGTTTTATTTATTTTGAAATGTGAGTTCTCAGAGAAAGATAAAAATGGTTCATGGGAATCCGCTGATTAGCTAATAGGTATTATTAGCGATTACTCTTGTCCTACTTGGGAGGAGATTACCAAGTGCCTGGAGAGAGACAGACGCTCTGCATTCCAGTGCAGTGAGAGAAGAGGCAAGGTGTTCATAGACATGAACCCGCAGTCAAACACTCATTTTCAGACAATTCATCAAGCCCACGTCTCATATTTCAAAAGCCTCTCGTCCTCCCACACCTGCACATGTTTTACATATTTTTTTTTTTTGTGGTACGTCTAACAGACCCTTGTTTGTCTTGGAATGTAAATATGTATTTTTTTAAAAAGCGAGATGAATAAATTACATAATTCATGTAGCTTTGAGCCCATCCATTCATGCAGAAGGCATGTTTTAAATGTTTTATGAGAAAAACATTTGAAAAATGTTTGAAAATCACATGAAAAAACATGCGTCGTGGTGCTCTCGTCAGAGGCCCACACGGAAGAAAATGAATAGTTGAATAAAGTCGTTGCTTTTGTTTGTTTTCTCGTCGCTTGATAAACTTAAGGTTGAGCCACTTTAGTCACTTGGACTATTTTAACAATGTTTTTACTAACTTTTCTGGGCCGGCAGAATGAAATTACATAGAAAAGTAGTGAGACAGCTCTCAGATTTCATCAAAAATATCTTAATTTGTGTTCCGAAGATGAACGAAAGTCTTACAGGGTTGGAACAACATGAGGGTGAGTAATTACTGACATCATTTTCATTTTTGGGTGAACTAACCCTTTAAAGCAATTTAAAAACATATGTTGTCATATCTTATTGATCTTTTTTTACTGTGTAGAGTTAAAAAAAAAAGTTTATTAATCAACAGAACCATCAAACAGCCTTGCAAAGTAGATACTAAATGTTTAGACCAGGACATAAAATACAGTAAATTAATTTAAATAATCAATGCACATTTTTCACTAAAGTATGGGTGTCCAATCCTGCTCCTGCAAGGCCATTGGCCCTGTCCCAAATGGCGCATTTCATGCGGACTTTCGGTCTCGCGGACTTAAAAAACGTGCGTGCTCGCCGAGTCTACGAGTCCGTAGGCTGTCCCATTTAGCATTTTAACGCTCAGAAGTGTGCTCAGCAGCGCCCCCTGTGTACCCTTAAAGCGGTCTTCCGCGAAGCGCGCATAGATGCAGGCTCCACGCACTTTAACTACACAGGAATCCTTGCGAAAGGCCAATCAGACAACGGATGGGAGGAGATTTCGCTCACGGACAATTGTTAACATGGCTGAGAAGAAAATATTTAAGTGTAATTATCATTACGGTTTTTATGACAAGTTTATACAAACATTATGATCATCGACCAGTGGTTGATGTCTCAAACATAGGCTAATAATAGCGAGCTGAATAATAATATCGCATTATGATTCATTAAATAAATACCTTTACTGAGTCATATGTAAACACAACAACAATAGGCAGCATATTTCCCCGAACTTGTAGCTCCTGTCCATAACAACAATCAGACCGTCTTTCTGTTTCCGGCGTGACGATAGAGTCTGTCCCAAAAATACCTCTCAATGCGCCCTCGCGGACTCGCGCTAAGGGCCCTATAGGACTACACTACATGACGTCACCGAAGTGTGGACTCTGAGGAAGTCCACAAGTCCGGAGTGTGCCATTTGGGACAGGGCCATTGTAGGTCTAACCCCAACCCTAATTAAACACACCTGAACCAGGATTCTTCAGGATTAGAATCTTCCAGACAGGTGTGTTATGGCAAGCTGGAGCTAAACTCTGCAGGAAATTGAGTTTTGGACATCCCTGATCTAAATGAACACAACAAATATTCTTATGGACATCAGCAGTACCTAAAAATGTTCATATGTTTTAGTAAAAATATTAACAACATGATTTTTCATGAGTGATGAGGTCATTGAACCAATTGAAACAGACAGTTGAAATGGAAGCAATAACAAAGTATCTGTCTTTGGTGTTCTCAAACTCGTGAGTTGCGACACAGTATCATAAAACTAGTCTAAAGACAATATTTTTTAGGAAATTTCATGGCTAAATTGCTTTAAATTGATCACCATATTTGATATCGCCATAAAAGCATCATGAATATATCGTGAATATTCAGTATATATCACCCAGCCCTAATTGTTATATAACTAACAGTTCCAAACTGCTCTTGGCATGTTACTCTTCCTCATGCCAACTCTGAAAATGTTGCGTGGTCACTTGCCAGCAGCACCGTAGGGCCCAGAACAGCCTCTCATCAATTAACAGCACACCAGGATTCATTGCCCTGCTTTTAACAATCATTATAGATTGAGAGCAAACATGTGTTGATGGTTAATTTTATTTCCAAGAGAGCACGGAACAATTAGCCTCTTAAAGTGTGCTAGCAATAGTCTACATACAGCTTGATTGGCTCTTGAATTGGACTGGCAGGAGGAAGAGTGACGCTTCCAGTGACGTGTACTGGTCCCACATCACCCCTCTCCCTATCAGCCAGACTGTAGTGACTGGATTACCGGCTTGGGCTCACACATATTCATGGACACAGCTGGGACAGTTTAATGACTTAATTCTAGTTAATTACTCACCCCAGTGCAGCTGACCCAACTCCATCACGAACTCTCTCCGCATGGCTGAGTTATGGTCAGGTTTGGGAGGGGGGTGTTTGGGAGACGGAGAAAGATGGACAGAAAGGAGCACCAAACATCAGATTGCGGTATACCAATCCTGAAATATTATTGATGATTTGGTCTCACCCTGTTTTTGGATGTACAATCCTAGAATATAGTATGGATTTTCAGAAAACAAGCCAATATGGTTGCACAGAATTATTCGCATAATATATTTCCAGGATGTTGTAAGGGCAAGATAAATATTATTGATTTGATTGCACTGACACCATTAGTTGGAACAAAAGTTGAGCTGAATAATGACACTAGTCTTCTGTTGAACTGCTTATAGCTGAATCAAATTCATTTCATAATTGACCTTTTTTTTTGCAACATTGACACTATTGAACTAATTTGAATCAACATTGACCTGACTCAGTGAATAACAAAACTATTGTCTTCAGTAGGACCTGCTGATAGTTCAATTGAACTCGTTTCATAATTGAACTTTACACAGATATTGAACTGAACTGAATTGACTTGAGCTAAGGCTACGTTCACACTGCTAGTCCAAATCCGATTATTTGTGTATCCGATTGGAATCTGATCTAAAATTATTGACCACATTGTGAATCCCAACGGTTCAGATCCGATTTCAGGAATATCTGCAGTTGTTTCTATGGTAATGAAGTTGCATTGGTAAGTATACACTCAAAACAACAACTGCAACATAGAGCGGTTTGCAATAGAGATGTTGTCTTATTTGCAACATGAAAACGTGTAGCCTCCACGCTGGACTAAAATGTCTGGCAGAAATGTAGGAGTCTGGTATGAGCGGCTTTATTCCGTGCTGTCGCCTCCGCCGGTCTCAAAACATGTCTCAATTATGTTGTCATTTTCTGCTCGTCCGGCACTTTCCAACAACACAACCTCGTTTCTGCAGCGACTTTCAGCATGTTTCGTTTTACGTGGCAAGAGAATGTCTCAAACCACACAAAATCAGATCAAATTGGACAGACTAAAATGGATCTCCAGAAATGTGATTTGAATAGGATTTCAAACCACATATGAATGTAGCTTGAAACGGATTTGTGAAAATTGCATTTCATGTGATTTTTTTTTACCATTCACACTGGCTAAATCTGATCGAAAATCGGATTTGGACTGAGTGTTAACGTAGCCTAAATTATGGCACTATTGGCTTCTTTGAGATGCTTTACAGCTGAATTTGAATTTGCATCATATTGATTAAGTTTGCATCATTGATTGTAATTTTCATATTGTAAAGCTGCTTTGAAACAATTCTAAAAAAGCTCCATATAAATAAAGACAACTTGACTTATGTTGTTTTTTGCAACGTGGATAGGTTTAATTAATTTCAACCTATGAACTTTAATGAACTTTCTACTGCACTGAATGAATGAATGAATGAATGAATGAATGAGAATGAATGAATGAATGAAATTAATTAACTTATTTCTGTGCTCATCCTGTAGGCTTGTGGACCTTGAGGAACCTAAAATGCTTCCTATTTGCTGCTCCTGAGTGTCTTTATTTCAGCTACAGTGGCAATGACTTATCCAGAGCTTCAGAACCGGTGGCTTTTGCATGTGCAAATGAATTCACTCAAGACGATTTACTGCCCTGGAGCAGCTAATGGGAAACAAGGGTAAAAACATGAAGACTGTTTTCAGGGATTTCCTGCTGGCTTCCAATTTGTCTGAAGCCCCCACGAGTAGTAATTTATTACCTTGCTGTTTATAACTATTGATTTCACTCACAGTGCCTCCTGACATTCAGCATCGGGGTTTGAGATGTAGAGGGCAGAGGCTGCTCCTCCTGGTTCTCCGGGGTCAGCTAAGGTACCATAGGGGTCTGCTCGGGGTCACACGGCCCCAGCAGGAGAGCCTGAGTGTGGGCAGAGTGTTTGTGGATTAAGGACCTGAGGACCAGAAACATCCACGTATCACCAATTAAGCCAGACTCTGCCCCGCTGATGCGAGACACCTCAGGGCTGGGTCTTGGGACCCTTGTTGATTATGCATTTGCATTGTTCCCAGATGTGTAACTAGGCAATTGTGCTTAGGCATAAAAAAAGCATGGCTGGTTAAAAGGTTTTGAAAGGGAAAAAGAGGCAGGCTTGTCCATTCATTTACCTCAATTGTGTCAATCTACCACAAACATTGTTACAACCTTAAACCGGCAGAATGGGGTGCAAAACCACGACTCCCACTGAGGAGGAGTTGGTGAAAGAGACAGTAAAGAAGGGAGGGGGAAACCTATACAAAAAAGGACAGCAAGAGCGAAAGGAAATTAATGAGTCTTCACATATTGCCTGTGTTTCTTTTGTGGTGGCCAACAAAAGAGAAGCAGGTTCGAGAGGATGTGGGGGCTTGGGAGCCAGGGGATATCAGGCCTGTAAATTCCACCAAACATTAATAACTTCATTACATGGCAATTACCAGCCAGAGGTGGCGGAACAGAGTATCCTACTTCCACATACATTTGTCCAAGACTCAGCACTTCTCACCCTTTTCCTTTTCTCTCACCCCCTCTCTCTTTCCCCATCTTTCTTTCTGTCTTCTAAAGGCAGAAAGGTCAAACCATTACATCGTCTGAATGAAATGTGCCTGACTTCCTCTGATGTATAGCTGACTGGCTCTGGAAGCCACTGGTATTGTTCAGGTGTGTAATAATTAATGCAGCTTTGGAATGGCTCTCCTGGGATGAACGGAGGGGTGGGAGCAGGCCGATGTTGATCCCACGCCCACTGAGGTTGACAACAGACTCTGGATCAAAAGGCCAAAACAGGCCAAAAGAAAGCCAAAGAGCAATGCTACAATGCTCAGTTTACTTATTTGCTATTAGTTATCTCATTGGAATTGAAGACACCCGGCTCCTGATTACATCTGTAACATATGTCGGCACATTTGTATCTGTATAATGCAATTATAATAAATGAACGGCTGTAAGTACTATGCCACATTTACAAAACCACAATGAACATTTACTGTGAACACACTATGTACTTGCTTACTGATTATATATTAAACATTAACTGCTCCTGAGTGGCAAAATGTTTGTGTGATCATTAAACAGACATGCTTAAATGAGATGGGATAAAAGATTAGTAAATGTCTGTTAGCATAATGAGAAAGTACGATCGATTTTACAGTAAAATACTGTAAAATGGGTTTAGAATTTGTGGTGAAAATCTATTCTGTATTTAAAAAGACAATGCATGTACTTTTACAGTAAAATAATATTAAAATGTATTTAGAAATATCAATAATACTAATGCTGTTTACATTTAAATATATCTAATCAAAATAAAATGTAAATATTATTGTTTTTAGTTAGAAAAATGTTGTCATCTTATAGTTGTCACCTTATTGTCTTATACTTGGAATTACATTTGTTTTTTTAATTTGCTGCATTATTTTGGTGGCGTTTATGTTACCCTTACAGTAAATATTGTGTTGTGTGCACTGTCCATATGGTTAAGAGTACTTTTAAGGAACTTTCATGATGACTAATATGCAGTCCCTATATTTGTAATACTGAACTTCTGGCAACCGCAGCTCCTCCCCCTTGCTTAAAACTCTTTATTAAGTCATACAGGCAATAAAATCCTTGTGATGCATGTGGACGCACACAGACTGAAATGATGTGGGCAAGCAGAGACATGAAACAGCAATACAGTCTTTGATGTGAGCCTCAGGCAACAAGTCAACCTGAACCAACATTACAAGGAACAATTCATAATTGGTGCATGTTCGTACAAAGAGAAGTATTGTTTCCTTCTCAGATTCTCAATTTAAATATATCCCTGTAAAGGCGCATTAAACTGTATCTTTGTATGACCCTCTTTGTTTGACAAAAGGATAGTTTAATCAAGCCCTCCTCACATCTGAGGCTGTCGTCCTGCGTGAGTAAAAAGATCGGTCTATATGTTTCCCTTTGCAAACATCTTAAGGTGTTAAACAACCTGAGCAAATTGATTTACGACTAAGATAAACATTTCCACGGTGTTCCTTTCTTAATTCCAGGAAGATGGCGTTCAATAATCAACCCCTGTCAGTGTTGATGGCAGACATCAGGCTTCACACAATACGGTGTGTTAAACATCAAACTGTCGAGTGAAAGAAGCATCCCAGTGAACAGAACGCCGTTCCCTAACTCTCTGGGGCAAGGACTGTGCTTCCTCACAGAAGCTGCTTCTGGTGACACTTCCACTGAAATTCCAGCAGAAATGAGCCTTACGAGATACCGGCACATTATAAGACAAGATAATTAAAGGTCTTTGACAGAATGAACACATAGTGGAGTGAGAACAGCTTTTATTTAGGTTCACTAATGGGCTGTCGAATAATGAGACCCATTGTTAGCTTTAGGAATCCTTTTCCTCATTAAGACTCCTCTAGAAAATGATCATTGCTCCTGTCTCGGTTCCTGACTAAATATCTCTCGTCTAAATCCCTCCGGTTTAGACAATATTTCAAATCGTGAAGCAAAAAAAAAAGAAGAAAAACTAATTCCAGAGAAATAAGTTTACCCCAAAAAAAAAAAAAAATGCTAGCATTGACTTGATTTAGCTATACAAACCTATATCAATATTTTTTTTTTTTTTTTTTTTTTTTTTTATTTCAAGCAAAATAGTGTGACAACAGAAAAGATACACAATAATAACAAATTATACACGAATGCTTGAAAATGGAGTGGGAAGAAGTAAAACTTATTAAACCCCACCCCAATCTATAAAAGAATTTATACAAACAAATAAAGGCTGCTTCCTTCAGCAATAATCTCAAAGAGAAAATAATATAATAAAAATAAAAAAGAATAATAATAATTGTAATAATAATACCTCATTTAGAAACAGTGGTTGCACGGGTCAAAACCATACATTCATACCATACATATTAATAATATACAGATATTTCCACAGGTAACAATGATTATCCACAGGTAACAAAGATTATCAAATACCAACAATGGTAGACGAAATACACAAGGGTACATAACAATGATTATCAAATACCAACAATGGTAGATGGAATACTACAAGAGTACATAATGACGAACAACTACCAACAATGGTAGACGGAATACCACAAGGGTAAATAAATAACAACTAATCCAACAATCCACACAAAATGAAACAATCAAACCTCATTGTCATTGTAATGGAACCAGACCTTTCGTTTGTAAAGACGTTTGAAATTGTGAATGCCTTGACACTGCTTTAATTCAAGCCCCAGATTATTCCACAAAGTAACCCCACAAACAGACATAGAAAAACTCCTCCTGGTGGAACCCGCCATTGGGACCACAAAGTTTCCAAATCCTCTCAAACTGTACGACTGCTCCTTATGAGAAAACATATTTTGAATGTTCACAGGTAATAAATAGTGATACGCTTTGAACATGAACTGTGCATTATATAATTTTACAAGATCCTTTATTTTTAATAGCTTAGATTTGAGAAAGAGAGGATTTGTGTGTTCGAAATAGGCGGCCTTGTGTATAATTCGTATCGCTCTTTTCTGTAGCAAAAAAAGTGACTGTATTACATTTTTGTAATTATTGCCCCATACCTCTACACAGTAGGTTAGATATGGCTGTATTAAAGCACAATACAGGGTATGGAGTGCATTATAATCAAGGATATGCTTAACTCTACTTATTATGGCAAGGCTTTTGGAGACTTTAGTTGTTATATGTCTGATGTGGGCGTTCCAACTTAGCTTGTTGTCTATCGTTACACCTAAAAATTTAATTTCCTGAACATTTTCAATGTGTACTCCATCTATCTCAACCATTTTCTGCGAATCAGCTTGATACTTTCCAAAAAACATCACTTTGGATTTATCTAGGTTTAATGATAATTTATTACTTTCCATCCATTTTTTAAATTTACTTAGTTCTTTGTTTAATCAGTCGCTCCAAACTATCGTTACTATAGAAAATATTTGTATCATCAGCGTACAATACACATTTAACCAATTGAGAAACATTGAAAATATCATCAATATATAAATTAAATATATATATATTGATATATTTGATATATTATAATATGATTGTGGGTGATGCTAAAAGCAATGTCAATCTTCTGTTTTCCATACAATGAAATTACATGGTGATTTATACTTCCAAGCTCTAAAAGAGACGAAAAAGCAGATTTTCAGTGAATAATGTCTTAAATTTGGGTCTGTTCTTTACACAAAACTATAATTTGACTTCAAAAGACTTGTAATGTACAGCACACTGCTATGAACATATTTTCCTTTTTTGGGGGGCAGAGTAAATCATCTACTGTGGTTGAAAGAAAAACAGAAGCTGTGACATTCGGCTTAAAACGCTTTTTTTGGTTCAGAATAACACAAGTGCGAGTAAATGACGAGAACACTCAGTTTTTAGGCGAATGATTCCTTTAATGCAGCCAAACAGGAAGTGATTTTCAGTTGTGCCCTTGGAGAAGTGAGATCTCAGCATCAACAATGTTTGGAATAATCAAATAATCAATCAGTTAATTAATTAGTCTGGTGAATAATTGAAGGTCTCAGTCCAGACTTCCTCTCTGATCTCTAAGAAGTTGGCGTCGGAGTAAGAGCATCGGGCAGCGATGTATACATCGCTTTAATCAGCGCTTTGATCTTCTCTACAACACTCGTATAAGTCAATTAAAACTAGGCTGACGACGATGAATTATGCAGCGCATTTATTAAAACATTTATCAGCCAGACTTATTATAAATAGATGACTTCAGTAAAGACAGCGGGCGCTGATGAATAGGTCAGTTTATTTGCTTCCTCGGGTTGCTTTGTTGTTTATGCCTTTCAATGAACCTCAACAAGACTTGCCTTGTTTAATCCTGCCTGTTTTTTGGATCAAACGGAAAATGCGGGATGATTTTGCTCCACAAGCGCGCACGTGACTTTCGATCGACTTTTTCTCACAGTCTGACGTGTGAAAATGTGCTTGGCTTTGCTTTGTCATGCTTTAGGCATTACTGCACGCCAGCACACGCGTACTTCGACATCTGCCCTCAGGAGGCGTCAGTGGAAACATCTACCACCGGATTGATCCAGCATGAAGACGTCGGATGCAAACCCTCACAGTCATGTAGAACAGAAACACATCAGCTTCAAAAACTCAGCGGCAGATCACGACCGTCCTCGCTGGCTTATTATTACACCTGAGAAATGTGATAGCAAATGAACTGAACTCAGCAGTGACTCTGTAAGCATCTTTACATGAACATGACTTCACCCTCAAGGTCCATAGTCTGGTTAAGCCTCCATTTTGAAAAGAAGTGAAAACTCTCAGAAGATTTTAGCATGGTAATGGATATGACAATGTTAATGTATTTGGTCTTGGTGGGATAGATCTGCTACACTGCTGCTGCTACATACATACACCGATGTAACACATACTAATGCCGCACAAATATCATATATAATATTACCCAATATTACAATATTACCAAATATCATATATAAAATGATTTATACAGGTGGAGCTGGGGAAGGTGGAGGGATTCTGAAAGCACTCTACAAACTGCTATAGAGAATGCTAACCAGCTAATTAAATGTTGAGTAGCAAGCTCATTGGCTGCAGATGAGACAGGAACCAATCAGCTTGTGCATGTATGCAAATCTCATTAAGGACCCGTTGGCCTGCGCCATCTAGAGTTCCGTGACAGAACTTGTACATATCCACATAGAACGGTATATATTTGTCATAGATTTGTGTATTTTGGAATTAATCATATATATATATATATATATATATATATATATATATACACTACACACATTTATGTATATTTACACACACAAACAATATACTCTCACAAATCAATGATGTGTCTTGTTAAATGTTAGTTTTTATTCCTACCAGCTGTCAAATTCAGGTTTTTAGAAAACATAATACAGGCTTAATCTCTTTATGGCAATCAGGTTAATGTGTTTACATGGCGCTTTATCAGAAAAAAACAACAACAAATAAACAAAAACAAATTCAGATTAATATCAGAATATTCTATGTTTACAGAACAGAACAACAGATTCTAAATGTGCACTTTAAATGTCACTATAAAACTTGAGCATCACATATTACAAAACAAAACATCTGCACATGTGATTTTACTATAATCCATATTTGTTTATAATGGTGTACAAACAATAGAAGTTAAAGTTATACAAAATAAGTTCTGTTCAAGATGAACTGGATTTTTTTAAGTTGAGTTGTGTAAATTAATATATATTTTAGTGCTGGGCAACGATTAATCACATCCAAAGTAAAGGTTTGTGTTTACATATTGTGTTGTGTACTGTTTATAATTATTTTGTATATATAAATACACACTAGGGCTGTAACGATACACGTATTCGTATTGAACCATTGGACCATTTTTCCTGCCGAACAAAATTTCGTTATTTCAAATGTAGGTGCGTCACGCGTGGCAAGCGCGCTCATAATGTAAGAGACGCTGGCGTGACCACAACATTGCCCAACATCAAATGACAAATGTACTGTAAGCGGAACGAAACCACTCGTTATTGTGGTTGACGGACCGTTTATCAGTTTGGACCAATGCAGCGCGAGCCGATCTTAATCATCAGCACTGTTACTACACAGCGAAATCCAGGAAAGAAAGCATTTGAATTCGCCACTGAAGTAATAACATCGCTGCGAGATCTAGTGAGAAACATTCGCATTTCTCCGTTATTAACGGATCAAACAGCGCTGACGTGGAAACCAGGAAGAAACATTGTGCCATGAATGAACTATCCAGTGTCCACAGATCAGCGAGATTCACCATGGATTTACTGTAGTAACACTACTAACTGTAACCATGGAAGTTTGGCAGGAATAGTAACGTTAGGCTATAATGCTTTCAAGTAACATCAGCCAGCCCTTTGTTTCCTGTCTGTCATTATTGGACAAACTGATTAATTCAGGTGTGCCTGGCCTCAGTAACAATAATCAGGCACACCTGGGCTGCGTTCAGCGCCGACAAAACGTTGCAGAACGTTTTTTAAACAGAAACGGTGATGCGTTGAACGCACTGTTGTGATGACGCAAGAGTTGCAACTACGGCAGCTGAGAAGGCTTTTTGTGTTCTTTGTGAAGAATTTTCGCAGCCTGATGAAGTCGGTATAAATATGTTTAATACTACAAAATATGCCCGATGTTACAGTTACTGCACTTGCCGCCCAGAACACAAGAGAACATCCCAATCGAGTGAAGGGATTTGTGGAAACTGAAATGGAAGCACATCTTTCCTAATAAAGACTAAAACACATCTATTTAGCCTCACACACTGACTTTATTTGTTGTTCATACTGTTATATTAATACCCTGTATTTTCTTTCTCATTTTTAGGAAAAGCACTTTACATGCATTGTTTATTTCTATAGCCTACCAAATGTCACACACTTGCAAGGAAGCTAAAAATATAACTACATCATTATGTTGATATCCTATATTTTTACAATAATACTTACGACAAACATGTCTTCTAATATCCTCAGTTGTTGCGTATCGAACACATTTGTAAATTACTTCCATTGTGCGAGTTCTCTTTAATACCGTGTGCTTTATATACATGTTGCTGCTGATTGGACTGCAGTTCTGACACGCCCACCAAACAAGAGAAAACGCATCTCAAACCCCGTTGCACACCGGTGCACGCCGTTTCCAGGAAACATGACGTTCAACCCGGAAACCGTAGCAAAACGTTGCGCACCGTTGTGATCTTGAACGTGCCCCTGGATTAATCAGTTTGTCCAATAATGACAGACAGGAAACAAAGGGCTGGCTGAAGTTCAGGAAGTAGTGAAGCTGTGCATAAAGCCCATTGCTGCCCTCAAATGTTAATCTGAGCTAAAATAAACCTTTGTTTATAACTACTACAAAATTACATTTCATTTTGTCCAAGGAGCTGTTTTGTTTTATAAGCTCCTAAGAAAAGTCAAGTATAGCTCCATCATTGCTCAAAGTTAAAAAAAATATCATACTTTATGATGTTAGTTTTAATAAAAAATATAATTAAAAAAAATTAAATCAAGGAAATTTCTCTGGCATTTCTTTCTTTTTGCTGTATCGGAAACGTACCGAACCGAACCGTGACACTTGAACCGTGAATTTTGTGAACCGTTACACCCCTAATACACACACATGCATGTATATATTTAAGACAATTTTTTTTTTTTTTTTATAAAATATTTATATTAATATATAATATAAATTGTATATATATATATATATATATATATACAGACAATATATACATGCAAATATTTCTTAAATAAATACATGCATATTATGTATGTATTAATACAAAATAATTATACACAGTACACACATATATATTATGTAAAAACTAACTTTTATTTTGGATGCGATTAATCGTTGGCCAGCACTAATATATATATATATATATACAGTATATATATTTATTTTTTTATTACGGTGTTATTCTGATTATTAAAATATAACAAATACCTATAGATGTGTGAGTCAAGTAGTATTATGCCATACACAATACAAAGTTGCCTAAAATGAAAACAAAGAGAAAACAAAGAAACAGTAACAAACAAGACTTTCTCGTTACTGACCCAAGCGGCCCACTCTTCCCTCTGGAAGGTGAGACAGAGAGACACTCCTATTTTCCTTTCCCTCTGTTTCTTTTGCCATAGGTTTTTTATTGTTTGGGTTTTTTTTTACTGAACCTCGCAGGCACGACAAATGACCCCGCACTGCAGGAACGAGGAGGTGGCGGAGGTCGGCCTAGACTTCTGTTAATTGGAGCTGTGAGTTAAAAACCGCAGAGACAATTACTTTGTAAGTGTTTTCTCTCTTCTTTCTTCTCTCCCTCCTTCGTTCTTTGGGGCATTTGGAACCTGTTGACACAGATTATGCAGGTGGAACTCCCCGGAGGGTGCGCCGGTGGCTGTCGCTGGGACGCTCTCTCTCTCTCGGAGCCGTATGGCTGCGGGCCACATCTGCTGGGCTCTGATAATGCAGTCGCCCTCCCTCTCACAAACCTTTCCATTAGCCCCGCGACAAGAACATTCCTCACTGCGATTCAGACCATCTTTCATGTCCATCTTGTTTCTTCCCAAATGCAGATTTTTCTGCCTCCTCCTCGGGCCCTCGAGCAGTGACTGCAACCAAGTAAAAAGCAGCAGCTCTTTCCAGTTCAAACGCTCTCGACTTTTGCGTGGTCGAACTTGGTGTGTCCGGCTGTTCGTTGTTGGCCTGAGTGCGTTTGTGGCACTGCGTGGGCAGCTGAAGGTTGAGTTAGCTCTCAGGTCTTTGAGCACGTTGCCTGAATCAACAGCGCCGGGAGTGTTATTTTCATTTCCAAATGAGCTGGCTGCATCCAAGCTCGCCGCACATCTGAAAATTGTGATTTGACCTTTATTTATATTACCGAGCTCATCAATTTGAGAAATAATTTACACAGTCAGCTGAAACTAATGTGAAATGTTTTGGAAAGCTGCAAGCCCGCAACGCAATGCAAATAGCATCTCTTTGTATCTGTTTGTATTTTGAAGGGAGAGAGCGGGAGAACAGCAACACAAAAACATAATAATTAAGTCACAAAAAAAAACCTCCCACCCCCCTTACACAGTATTTATGCAAAAACTTTAGCTAAAATAATGTTTGTTTTAATAATGTCTAAGTAACTACTTGTTCAAAACAATCACTTAAGCAAAGTTTGTACTATTTTCTGTTTATTTTGATAAATAAAATAATTCATTTTGTTCAAAAAATTGAAATGTTAATATAAAAATATATTTAAAAAATACAGAAACAAAATTATTTTAAAACGTTAAGATTCTAAAAGCGCTGAAGGAGATCCCATAATAATTAAATATAGATTTACAGTAGTAAAAATAACATATTTTATTATATGATATGATTAATATCATATTTTTAAATATGCTTGTTTCATTATAAATATAGTGATTATCCAATCCCGACCTTCTGGTAGGGAAAATGTTTTTCACAAAATAGTTGTGAAAGGGTTTGTTTGCAGTTTGTTTGCAGACAATGTCTAATGCAAGAATGGTTTTTTTTTTTGGCTTAAGTGTTTGAAAACATTGTGGGGTCACTATGTAGCTTATATGATTGCAAAAATCTGCCTTCTGTTCCCTCAAAGCAGCTCAGCGTGTGTCTCCGATCAGAAGCTGTTTTACACACTTTTTCCTCCCTAATAATGTGTGTAACAAGCTATCCAGATGTTTGAGCTTTGAACCAACATTTTAAATGGGAATTCAAACGACAAAGAGTGCTTGTGTGAGAGAAAACCACACCATTTGAGTTTAGACGAATAGTCCTGTCAACAAATCCAAGACATAAATACTATCTACACCTTTGTGCTTTACATACAATTCACAGTTTGATTTAGGATAGAGGTTTGCTTCCTTTCAAACCATAAAGTTTAAGATGAATACAGTTAATATGCATTTAATAAATTGTCATTGTTTTAAAAAATATGAAACCAAATGGCTTTGCTCTTTACACAATAGCATTCTAAATCTTCATTAAGATGTGATTGAAGTATCCAATACACTATTATTGTATAAATATGAAAGAATCAATGAAAAAGGTATCCAGGACGTATTTGATATTGAGAAATGATGCTGGGATGGGAAACATGGAAGGACCCATAACTCTTTCCCTACTGGTGTTTACTAAAAAATAAAAGGTTTTGCAACATTTTCGGAAGAGACAAGATCGCTTTATATGATACACAGATTGAATTTAGGCTTTTATGTCCCCTACCGTATAACAGTGAAAACATGGATTGCCGTAAATAAAAAAATAAAAAATATTGTCAATGGTGGGAAAAGAGTTTAAAAAAAGACCATAGGCTTAAATTACGTCACAGCCATAAATATGATTTGCTCATGACTAAGAGCATTTGATTGAACAAAATTAGTAAATATAGAAATAATCATCAATATTTTGGTCTGTTTTGCCAAGAGGCACACTTTTTAGGAGTGCACAATACCGTAAGTGATCTCAAACATATAGACTAAATGCCACAAAAGTCCAATTATGATTTAACAATGCTTTAAAGTCAGCCTGAAACAAAAGTGATGGTCTTTTCTTCCCTATTGTGATGTTTATCTGAGGCTTCTCAAACAAGAAAACATGTGGGCGGGGCTTGGCTTTGTCAATGGGGTATTGATTGGATGGTTGGGTGGTTGTGGTTTGCTATTGGTTGATGTCATATGAGTGGCAGGTTGTCATAACAGAGGAGAAGAGACATCATACAAAACAGATTGGAGTTAATAGAAGTTATTTCGATTAAAGATTATGAGGCACATGAGTTGAAAAAAATTACGTCCACAGAATAAATCATTTATAAACACTGTAAAAAAAAAGAAAAAAAATCCATTTTGATTTGAAGGTTGAAAATATTTTTTTTTTTTTAGCAAAAAAAATAATAATTAACATTAAAAGTGTTCAAATAATAACAAAATCCATGTCATGACTCCTTTAAGTGCCTCACATTACCAGCTGTCCATATTCACCTGCATTATAATAATAACTTGTCTCTGTCCTTTACAGCCGTCATATGATATTGTGTTAACAGGCCTTGTTTATCATATGAAAAATTAATCGGAAAAAAAGGAAGTGAGAGGTTTGTATGTAGCCATTTGATTCACCAGTCGGGTGGCCCTGCGTCTGAAGCCTAAAATGAACCACAGACAAAACAGCGGCAGATATCTTGGAGATGTGAGCACGGTGTCAGCCAAAGTGCAGTGAGTAGATGAGCCCGTCCGCAGACACGCTGTGATCGAGTGTGTTCCTGCACTCCTACATGCCTGTTTATCATTTTAAAGCAATAGGATTATGTGAGTGCGTCCAATATTATGAAAGTCATTTAAGACCGCTAACCGTTGCTATAATTGCCCATGTTTTGTCAGACTAGTTTTACAATTAATTTGACAGCATCCAAATTATACGGTGGAAATGGTGTCATATTGAGTAAAAATGTGGAAATACTGATGTTCAAGAAATTTGAACACTTAGGGAAAATAAATAAGATGTCTGACAGCACTGGCAGATTTATGCATTTTAAAACATTGTGTTCAGGTAAAGTAAACCTCAAAAAACCACACACACACACACACACACACACACACACACACAAAAAAAACCCCTCTCTACTCTAGTGATCTAACAATTTAATAACTTTCATCCTTATTTTTTCACAAAAGGCTGCAGTGTTTTGAAATTCTTCACTCTCCAATAAAAGCACTCCAACAGTTTTTAAACAGTTTGTACTCTCTCACTACCACAGTAAATGTCCCGAAAACTCTGTGTGAGGAAACTGGGTGCTAGAGAAAACCACAAAGTGATAAAAGCTTCACCTGCATGTGTGAAGTCCTGATGAAATTTGTTCACACCATTAGGGTTAAATGGCACAGCGGCGGGTGTGAAGTACTTACACACACACACACACACACACACAGTCCTGCTGAGAGTTGAGAAGTAAAGGAGGACAACACACACTTCATAAATCTACAGACCATGTCCGCCTCCTTAACCTTTACCGTGTCAGAACGTTTCTCCTCTTCTGCTAGATGAACACTGAATAAGACGAGACACGTTTCATATCCATATGGGTGTTTCTTCAGCCACATGACATTTCTGACTCGGTGGAATTTTAGAAAATAAACTCTCTTGAAACACACTTTCTCACTAGTTTATTTAATTTGTCTACTAACAGTGCACTTTGCAATAAACTTGCAATTTGTGTTTGTTTGTTTTGTTTTTGAAAAAATAAATAAATAAATAATAACATTTCCAAATATTTCAAATTGTGTTTTTGATTTAATAATACTCTATGGTGAAAATGACAAAAACTTTCAGGATTTATGCATGAAATGACAGTGATAAATTTAGCGCTGGATTGGATTGAATATGACAATGTTCATACGACAAAAAAATATGTTCAAGTGATATTAACCCATTTTTCTCATTTCATTTCATTTTATCTTTTTATGGTGGATTTCAACTTTTGTAAGATTTAATGCCTAAGTCTATAGGGCAACCTTAAAATAACAATTTCTAAGCATTTTAAAAGTTATATATATATATATATATATATTTATATATATATATATATATATATATATATATATATATATATATAAGGATTTCAGAAAGTTGTAATGTGACCTTCACATAATAAAAGAACAATGGAAAACGTCTCGGTTACGTATGTAACCCTAGTTCCCTGATAGGGAACGAGACGCTGCGTCAAACGCTGCGGGAACGCCCCTGCGTTGTGCGTCATGAAGCACGTATGGAATCAGCCCAATGGAGAGATGAAACGTCATAGGCGGGTGACGTCATCGACCAGGAAACTATAAAGCACCCCAAAAACACAAGCGCATTAGCTTCTGATAGGCTTGAAGGAAGCGCTAACGGGAGTGCCGGGAGTATGGCGGAGCGACGCAGCGTCTCGTTCCCTATCAGGGAACTAGGGTTACATACGTAACCGAGACGTTCCCTTTCAAGGGAACTTCGAGCTGCGTCAAACGCTGCGGGAACGCGAATACCCACGTCGCCATAGGACCAAATGACCGTCATGTGAGACTAGCGCACAGAGGACGAGAGCACCTGTGCCCCAGGGGTAGAGCTTAAGTCTAGGTCATAGAACTTAATAAAAGTATGCGGTGAAGACCATCCAGCCGCATCACAAACATCACTCAGGGAAACCCCCGACAAAAGAGCTTTAGAAGCAGCCATACTCCTGGTAGAGTGAGCTCGGACAACCAAAGGTGAAGGCTGGCCAGCCGACTCATAAGCAAGTGAGATAGCCTCAACCACCCACTTGCTCATTCTCTGTTTAGACGCAGGACACCCTTTCCTGGGTGGCCCGAAACATACAAAAAGTTGTTCTGATTTCCTCCACAGGGCAGCTCTGTGGACATAAGCGTCTAATGCCCTAACAGGGCAGAGTGAATTAAGTTTCTCCTGGTCCGATGACATAAATGGAGGAGGACAGAAAGCCTGCAGAACCGTAGGTCTAACAATATTAGTAGGAACCTTAGGAACGTAACCTGGTCTAGGATGCAGAAAAGCTTTAACCATGCCAGGTGCAAATTCCAGGCACGAGGGTGAAACCGACAGAGCCTGCAAATCTCCGATTCTTTTTAGTGAAGAGATAGCAAGCAAAAAGATAGTCTTAAAAGTGAGAAACTTCTCGGGAACTTCTTCGATAGGTTCAAAAGGAGCTAGGGAAAGACCTTCTAATACAATGGCCAGATCCCAAGTCGGCACCCTCGTACGAACTGCTGGCCTCAGCCTCAAAGTGCCACGGAGGAAACGAGTTATAAGCGGGTGTCTCCCAAGAGAAACTCCACTGAAAGGGACGTGGTAAGCAGCTAGTGCCGCCACATACACCTTTAGTGTGGAGGGGGATAACCCTGTGGAGAAGCGCTCCTGCAGGAATTCCAGCACTGCACCCACTGGGCAGTTAACTGGGTCCTGCAGGTGTTCTCCACACCAAGAAGTGAAAAGTTTCCACTTCAAGGCATAAAGCTTCCTCGTGGATGGAGCTCTGGAGTTAAGAATGGTCTCAACAACCTCGGTTGAGAGACCGGAGTCTATGAGCTGGGCCCCCTCAGAGGCCAAGCCCACAGTTTCCACAATTCTGGGCGGGGGTGAAGTATCGTGCCCCCCGCCTGGGAGAGTAGATCCCTCCTGACCGGGAGCTCCAAAGGAGAACCGTCCAGGAGAGAAATCAGGTCCGCAAACCATACTCGGGCCGGCCAGAACGGGGCTACTAGTAGTAGACTGACCCCGTCCCGGCGGACCCTCTCCAGAACTCCTGGTAACAGAGCAATCGGGGGAAAGGCGTACAGACGTGACCTCGGCCACGGCTGCACCATAGCATCCAACCCCAGGGGGGCTGGAAGAGTGATGGAGAACCACCGATGACAATGAGTGGTCTCCTTGGAAGCGAATAGGTCCACCTCGGCGCGACCGAAACTCAACCAAAGGAGCTCCACCACCTCGGGGTGGAGTCTCCATTCCCCTGGCCTCGGCCCCTGCCTCGACAGGGAGTCTGCTACCACATTCAAATACCCAGGGAGATACATTGCTCTCAGAGATAGTAGCTTCCCTTGGGACCACAGGAGGATCTGACGGGCCAACTTGTAAAGCCGGCGAGACCGCAGGCCCCCCTGATGATTTATATAAGAGACCACCGACGTGTTGTCTGATTGAACTAACACATGATGGCCTCTCAGGTCTGTTAGGAAGTGTTTCAGAGCCTGAAACACAGCCAACATCTCTAGACAATTTATGTGCCACGAAAGATGATGATCCTGCCACAGACCTTGGGCTGGGCGACCACTCATGACCGCCCCCCACCCTGTGAGGGAAGCATCCGTCGTTAGCGTTATGCGACGACAAAGAGCCCCCAGCACAGGACCTTTGGATAGGAACCAAGTTTCTCTCCACATGACCAGAGCACGAAGGCAGCGCCGCGTGACTTTGAACGTGCGGAGCGGATTTCCCCTCGGGGAGAATCCCTTGGTCCTGAGCCACCACTGTAGCGGTCTCATGTACAACAGGCCGCAAGGTATAACGTTGGACGCTGCTGCCATCAGACCCAACAGTCTCTGAAACTGCTTGACAGTGAGTAGCTGGCCTAGCTTCACTTGTTTCACAGCTGAGAGAATCGAAGCGATGCGGGTCGGAGAGAGTCGCGCCCGCATCGATACCGAATCCCAAACGACACCCAGAAAAGTGGTCTTCTGGGAAGGAGATAATACACTTTTCTTTGCGTTCAGCCTCAACCCCAACTTTCTGATATGAGCGAGGACGACATCTCGATGCCGAACCGCCATCTGCTCGGTCTGAGCTAAAATCAACCAATCGTCGATGTAATTGAGAATCCGAATGCCCTGAAGCCTCAGAGGCACTAGTGCTGCATCCATGCATTTCGTGAAAGTGCGGGGAGATAAAGCTAGGCCAAACGGAAGAACCCTGTACTGGTACGCCTCGCCCCCGAAGGCGAACCTCAGGAACTTCCTGTGTTGTGGAAGGATGGACACATGGAAGTATGCGTCCTTCAGATCTATCGTGACAAACCAGTCCTTGGACCTGATTTGAGACACGATCTGCTTGATAGTGAGCATCTTGAATTTGAGCTTCCCTACCGAGCGATTCAATATGCGCAGGTCTAAAATTGGACGCAACCCCCCATCCTTCTTTGGAACGATGAAATATCGGCTGTAATAACCTGACTCCAAACTGGGAGGAGGAACCCGTTCTATAGCCTCTTTTTGAAGGAGCGTTTTCACCTCTTGTTCCAATACCAGAGCCTGCTCGGGGCCCACCACTGTGTGCAGAACCCCTCTGAATTTTGGTGGACGACACCTGAACTGGATAGCATAACCCTTTTCTACTGTCTGCAGGACCCAATGAGATATTTTTGGAAGGCTTTTCCACTCTGCCAGAAATTCTACTAAGGGTACCAGCCTCTCGAGACTGGCCTCTGGTGTAACTTGAGCAGCAGACGCAGCGCCCTGTAACGGCGCACCGGCAGGGAACAACTGGTCTGACCGCTCTGAGACCCTCCTCAGAGGGAGCGAGCGTCCCTCGGGAAAGCGCTCGCTGGGATCGTCTGTGCCCCGGCATAAAGGCGGGGTTGGCAGAACGAGCCCCTGAGGGCACCGAGGAGGAATGGGCACCGTAAAAAGAGGTGAACACCTTTCCGCCTCGGTGGGGACCACCCTCAGCATCCTGAACGGCTTGGCGTCAGGACTTCTTCTTAGCCGAAGCCTACTTAGCCAATATAACTGTCCTCAGATCAGTTCTACTGGGAGAAGGCTTCGGCTGAGAGTGTCGCGGCTGAGCCCACTGTCCAGCAGGGGGAGCACGAGACGCGACACTCTGCCTCTGCTGCGCTCTATGTGATGAGCTCGTAGACGGCCGGGGCTGCTCCCGCCCAGCAGCCCCAGGGACATGAACTTTAAGGGGAAGAAACTTTTTAAAAGCTGCAGTTTGTTTCTTTTCTTCTTGGAATTTATCGATAACTGAATTCACAGCATCACCAAACAACCCCATGGGAGAAAGAGGAGCATCTAAAAGAAAAGCTTTTTCTCTCTCTTTAATATTAGTCTGATTTAACCACAAATGTCTTTCTGCGGCCACCAGAGCTGCCATAGAACGACCCATTAATTTGGCCGATTCTCTGGTGGCACGCAGGGATAAATCAGCAGCCTGACGCAGTTCGCGAACTACGTCAGTACTGACCTCCTCACTCTCACTCATGTCCCTTAGCAGATCAGCCTGGTATGCCTGCAAGATTGACATAGTATGCAGACATGACGCAGCCTGACCTGCTGCCGAATATGCTTTACCCACCAAAGCCGAAGTGTTTCTTAAAGGCTTGGTGGGTAATGCCGGTGCCTTAAAAGATGATGCTGCTTCGGGGGAGAGATGGCTCGCAAGCGTCTCTTCCACACGAGGCAAAGCACCATAACCATGAGCCTTGGCTCCCATAATATTAGCATATGTAGAAGTCTGGGGACTAAACACTCTATATGACACCGGTTTTCTCCATGATTTCGACACCTCGGTGTGGAGATCATGGAAAAACGGCAGGCACCGGCGTGGAGGCTGCACACGTGACGGCAAAAATCTCTCATCCAACTTTGATTTAGAAACAGACTCCTGTCTAGTCACTGGCCATTCAATATTAAGTTTTTCAACAGCTCTTGTTAACACCTCCATAAGCTCATCACTCTCAGGAGTGTGGGGTGGCGAATCCTCCACATCTCCCTCAACACTAACAACATCAAGTTCCTCAGAACTGGATAGCTGCAGCATTGGTGCCTCAGCCCGAGCGGAAGAAACCGCAGCGCGTGCTTCCGAACCCGGGACTGAGGCACTGGATCTCACAGGTGAAGGGAGAGATAAGGCAGAGCCCGTCTCAAACCCCGCTGTGAGATCCATCTGCGATCCCCACGATAAGCGCCGCCGCTCTGCCTCGGCAGAAGCGGGACCCGAACCGCGGGGAGCGCGCACCGAACCGCTCTCCTCAAAGAGCGATCGGCGGGAGCGGAGCGTCCTTAACGGCAAACGCTCGCAATGCTCACAGTCTGCTCCCTCGAGAGCAAACTGGGCATGCTGAACTCCCAAACAAACAACACAAAGATCATGTGTATCCCCGCTCGTTAAATAACGCGAGCAGGGAGGAACACACTTTCTAAACTGCTGTTCGTCCGCCATAATCTCTCAATATATATATATAGGGATAAATTGTTTGTGTGGTGCAGGGTATGTAAGACAGACAATATCACACAGGGACAGATTCACATGTAGCGCGACTGAAAGCACAGAAGCTAATGCGCTTGTGTTTTTGGGGTGCTTTATAGTTTCCTGGTCGATGACGTCACCCGCCTATGACGTTTCATCTCTCCATTGGGCTGATTCCATACGTGCTTCATGACGCACAACGCAGGGGCGTTCCCGCAGCGTTTGACGCAGCTCGAAGTTCCCTTGAAAGGGAATTGCATATAATTATACACACACACACACACACACACACACACACACACACACACACACACACACACACACATATATACATACACATATATAAACTGATATATATTTATTCTTTTTATACACACACACACACACACACGACAAAAGTATACTGATATTACCATAGAATCATTGTTTTTGTTAGAAATTGATAAATATTTAACTCTTCAAGTCTAAAATTCAGTTTTGAAGAATATACATATAAAAACGAAAAGCTGTGCTGTTCTCAGGCCTGTAATCCCTGGTTGTGTGTATTAGTTGCTGGTTGATGGATTTGTCTGAAGCAAAACCAGATCACAGTTCCACACCAATAACGCATCCATTTTGATCCAAATAAGACTCCACGGTTCGGCCTCTCTTATCAGGACACACGGCCATGTCAGTCACCAGATTTAACCACTGCAAATTCCTCAGTATTTAGCCTGCTAAATTATATGGACATTTGGAGCAGCCAATAGCTTCAGGCGGCGCCTTTCTCAATGGCATTCTGTACATAAGCTTAGCTTACTAGCCTGCGATAGCAAGCCAATGCTTATCCATGTTAACAGAAAACCTTCTAAGACAGGATTAGCAGCGAGATGGTGACTAGCACGACGGACAGTCCGTCCCCGAGGACACCACACAAACGCCAACCTCACTTACTGGGGTTCAAAAGGAGGAATAATCATAAAATCAGCTTTAGACGACATTTGAAATATGACTGGAACTGGGGAATACATTTTGTAGCATAGTTGAGTGAAAACAGACATACGGATTTGTGTATATGATGGCAATCCAGTCTGATACCATAATACTGATATATCAGCTGTTTTTTTGTATCATATATATATATAATACAAAAAAACAGCTGATATATCAGAAGACAGGGGGAAGGAAAAAATGCATTTTGACTGTCAGATGTGACCTTCTACTTTCCTTTATGGGTTAACAACCCTTAATGCGTTCTGTATGCCTTCTGTCACAGTCTTTGCATATATGATACCAAATAATTGGGATTTATACATTATTCATTGTGTACTAATGCAGGTGAAATGACTTTGTGGCTCAGAGTGCTGTCTGTCGTTCAACAAAATAAAAGACAGAGAAATCACATATACTTCAGTGTGAAAAAAAATAAATACCCTGCAAGAACACGTGCAATAAAAATGTATGAGCCGCAGGCGGCCGGTCGAGTGTTTTAACTGTTAACTTGGCATGTCTCTAAAAACAACAGAACAGAGGCTCTGCTCAAATGCTTTCGCTCAGATTTAACATCATGTGGTGACCCAACATGATACCAAAATGACCAAATTTATAAATTGTTTGCTTTTATTATTAGGGATGCACTGATATGAACTTTTGGTCGATACCGATAACCGATAATTCTTTATATTTGAAAGCGGATTTATCGGCTTTAAGATATCAGCCAATTTTTTTTATCGGGCCAATATATAACATTAAAAATGAACATCTGAAACTGATATGATGGCCGATATATCGGACATCCATATTTATTATATTTATCGGTCGGTTTATCCTCACTACACATACTGAATATAATGTAATTTGGCTTGTAGTTTGCATCGGGAAGCAGAGTTTGCGACAGCTTTTTATGTCAAAAACGCAAGATATAAGATATCCTCCTATTGAAAATACATTTCTGTTTATTTTGCTACTATTACAGTCTTATAAATAATTTAGTTCTTTATTGCCATCAATTGTTCCATGAAGAACCAAGGTTCACAGTGCATTAACTAACGTTAACAAATACAACCTTTGATTTTAATAATGTATTAGTAAATGTTGGCATTAATATTAACTAAGGGTGTATTCACACCAGGAAAGTCCGATAGTTCACTTTTTGGTACGGTTCGCTTTCACACTGCTCTTTTTGCAAGTGAACCAAAATTTGTAAACAAAACCACACGTGTGCTAAGGTCGTCCATTCATTGGACAAGGATTCTCAAGTAGGGAAATCAGGAAGTGCAAAAAAGGTTCAGCATGGAGATATTTCGTACTGCAATATTTGTTATTTGACTAATTTTGTGTTATTCTGTACAAACGCAATATGAAGAAAGTGCGCAGAAGACGGATAAGGTATAAAGTTTTGATTCATAAAGAGGGGCTAATAGGGCTATGTTCACACATTCAAATAATGAGATTCTTATTGTATATACTGCTAACAAGTGCTGTCAATGTTAACGCTTGCGATTTAAGTTTGTCCAGTTTAACGCAGCGTCATCCTTGTATTGTAACTATCGTTACATTATATGAACAGCAAAAGCTTTTTTTTTTGCATATATGCGCGATTAGACTAAAGAGAACGCTCTGTATGTGAATGTCCTGATGCACACACTCATTCATTCATTCCATTCCAATGATGCACACACACGACGCGCAGAAAGACGCGCAACAGTATCGTGTGGCCAGACAGGCGCCGGAATGGAATTCTCTTTCGCACTTGAACAACAATAACACAAACCATTATGCCAAAATCTCCGACTACGGAAGCCTGTTAACTCAAAGCCGCAGTGCTTTCTTGCAATTGGGTCGGTTCATGTTCACACCGTAAACGAACTGTACCAGAGTTCGTTTGTAACCGTACCGAGACCACCTCTTCAGCTGGGTCTCGGTTCGGTTGTTTGGTCCGCACCCGAGTTCGATTGCTGTATTCACACCTGCCCAAAAGGTCCGCACCAAGGGGGGAAACGAACTAGAGTTCGATTCAATCGAACCAAACAAGGCAGGTGTGAACACACCCTAAGATTAATTAATGCTGAAGAAGTATTGTTCATTAGTTCATTAACTAAGGTAGTTAACTAATGTTAACTAATGAACCCTATAGTTACCGAACTTCTATATAATCTCCTAGTGCATTGCTGCGAAAACTCCTATTTTGAACCTTTATTTTTAATAGTTTTTATTATAGACATTTATTTTTTGGATTAGTTGAGAACCACTACTTATTTGTGTCACGGATACCGAAACCATGGGCACTCTGAAAATGGCTGGAGAACAAAAACAATTAGCCTTCAATGACTCCATAATCCATACTGTTTGATAACTCGGAGAGGGTTCAATTCACCCATTCAGCAGGGCTGAAAAAAAACGAAAGAAAAAAAAAAACCCAGAGACAATATCGGCGGGCAGCTCCTGTTCCAGGAGCAAACATGGCGACAGTGTGGATGTCTGAGGCTCACCGCTCTCACAGGTCCGCTCAGATCTTAAGTTCCTCCACTCTGGCCCTAAATGCCTTGCATAATATTGTAATTACAGGGCTCCCATGACCCGTCTTTAGCACATACTGACCCACACATTTGAAACCAGAGGGGCTCAGAAATGTTTAAACTGATAAAGACCTGCCCCTCCGCAAGTTTAGGGCGACATAATATTTCTTTTGGCAGGGGTCATCGGCGCTGCCCGTACATCATCACCAACTTATTAGAGCTCCAGGCAATTAGTTGAAAACAAACAGGGCAGACAGAGGCAGCATTGAAACCCTGAGAAACACAGGGGAGGGGGGGATCGCCTGTGGCACTGGACTATTGCAGTGCGCCATCAAAGGCCAGCCAGTGGCCTGAGCCAAGAGAAAGCCCGCCATTGTTGCGGTGTAACGCCTATACAGTAGACAAGCTCGGATGGTTATTTTTCCGCTGATTCGGGTTACAGGGCGAATCGCCTCAGAATAATGGAGTTGTAGGTGGAACTTTCACCTGAACACTATATGCAATGTGCAGCCTGGTCACTTTGGGATTAAAAAGTCATTACGGCTCCCCGGCCTCCTCCTCCTCGGGCCGACGTGGGAAACCCAGCCGAAGCGCTCACGAGGAAGGCTCCGCGCCGTCAGAAAGGTCACAGGTACATCATCGCGAGACCATCAGACCGGAACGAGCCGATGAAACACTGCACTTATTCACAGCGAGGGACGACTTCCTCTGATAATTGTCCCAAATAATTACAAATTGTTTCTGAAAGCTAAATAGAGACACTTAAAGAGTTTCTGTAACTTCAGCACTTTTATGTCCCAGGGGTTGATTTTTCATTTTCTTCATGGTCTTCGAAACTTTTTGCCATGTCCTCATCATTTATTTTTGCTACTTTTCAAATGCCTACTGTTTAGATTATATTGTTCCACATGTGTCCCAGACATTCGATACATCATAAAAATATGAATAACTACATGCTTCAAAATATTATCATTTAATTAAATAGTAAAAAAAGGTATTTAAGTACTTACTATGTAAAATTGCTATACATTTAAAAAAAAATATATATATATATATATATATATATATATATATATATATCATTGTCCCACATCCCATTTATCATTATAATAAAAAAGAAAATATATATTTTTATGAAAGATATAAAAAAAATTGTTTATATCTTTCATAAAAAGAAAAATTGAAAAAATGTATGATGTTAATCATAAAAAAAATTAGGATTTTTTTTTTCATAAAAAATTAATACTTTTTTATAATTATTCATCATAAAAAAATTATGAAAAAATCTATGATGTTAATAACATCATCACAGTCTGAGAAAAAGGTCAGTACACTGAAATATGAAATATGTGATGACTATTTTTTTAAAAAAGCAATTGAGTAAGCATTACTGTGACATTCAAAAATTTAAAAAAAAAAAAGTCATTACTAATTGTAACAGCCGTTTTTCAACCCGCTTTGTATTGTTATAATGTCGGTCGTATGTAAATGAACAATGTTTACTCTTTCTCTGTGTTACATGTAATGAAACATTCATGTTTATTCGTCATAAATATTTTCTTTTTTTAATTTACAAAATTAATTTATAAAACTTATAAAAATGTACTTTATGTTTAATTCCCTTGGCCTGTTTTTGACAGCTCCAGGGCTTTTGTGAAAGCTACAGATTATACTTTAGTCTCTTGCATCCCTGCCCACAAACAGTCTGATCGACAGGTTATTGTAGGAGTAGGTTTACCACTGAACATTGTATCACACTTTGTCTACTCTTTAAACTTAAGCTTTCTTACCTGTACACGACAGCGTTCTGATTAGGGAGTTTGGGCGGAACTGACGGAACGGCAGTTTCTCTCAGTTTTCCCAATACAATTATCCTAAAACACTGTGTACATTGTTATCTTGAAATGTTGACGACAAACACTGAGCTTTTTTAGATTTTCAGCTGCGGCATTCTCTCCATATTTACGATCCTTTCCAGCCTTTAGCTACTACCTACAACATGCTGGATCTTTCACTGGAAACTGAAAATTATTCTAAACATTTATTCTTTCAATTCTTGCACCAGGGAACAATACAAGTCGCCGCCATTATGACTAAAAGTTTGCCAAGTAGTATTTCTTACTAAAGCAAGGCGGTTTTTGTCTGGTCATGCATATCCATAGCAGACCTGTGGGAGTGGCCTTGGAGGGCAACATGCCCAGTGCATTATGGGTGTTGAAGTTTTCCTACCTATTTAGCGAAAGGGAAGACCACAGCCTTTTTTCTGTTTTCTCTAGTCAGGTAGCACCGATTTCCCATTTTTTCACCTTTCTACTCAATAGACAGCCAAGTTTTATTGAAAGCAAGTTTCCCAGCGGTGAAGTACCTCTTTAATAACTTATAGTTCACTCTGAATATTAATGTGGGATAGGAGAAAAGTATTTTAACATGGCGAAAAAAAAAAAAAGTCAAACGTCAACCCGTAAGTTAGTGACGTACATAAACCTTTTAATGGCGGATGTGTTGCTTGCTCCTCAATGCTAACCCAGCTATAGGATGATTAAGTCTTCACTACACCTGTGGGACTCGACCTCCTACGGTGCTCGGCGCTGGGTCAGGTCAGCAGATCGGCTGATAGAATCAGGGCCCGTGGCTCGGGCCGGTCCTGTAGTTTGTCCAAGTAATTTGGATGCAGACAGACAGATGTCAGGTCGCGCGGGTCCAGGTGGAGATTATCATGGCTGACTGACAGGAGGAGAGCGTGCACATGCAGAGGTGTAGTGTGACAGATGGCTGGCTGTCACAGCAGGTGGGTCTGAGGAACACAGGGTGTCAGGAGCAGGAGAAGACGGGCTCATAACCAAACCTGTTCATCCCAATTGGAATAACAGTTGACATGGGAGACATACTGTGAGGTATCATGTATGGAAACACTCCACCTCTGTTATGAACAGAGAGGACGATACGGCTCGGCTTGTCTCAGTAGACTGGCGGAATTTGTCGCAGATCTACTTGATGGTCAAGTGCATTTTAAATTTGCATTACAGTGCGTGGATCGGCTCATGATCAAGCCAGCCAATCAGATGGAGGCAACTGTCCTGTCGACCAATCAGATTGCTACATTGAAAAAAGCAATGAAGCAATTGATATCGCTAGTAAATTTCACAAATGTTTCAAAAGAAACAGTAAATAACCTACTGAATTCAATGTGAAATTTTAAAGTATAAAGACTATATTTTCTAGTAAAACGCAGTCCAATGATCTTGACTTTTTATGATAAATGACGGTGCTTTGTTGATATTCTGGGACTTTAGACCTGACTATAGCACTCCATGCACTTCTCATCTAAAAGGTCAGTTGAAAACCAAAATGCATATCCGTATTGCACAAGTATTACCTGTGAGCAGAATATTTGGTTTCACTTTATTTTGATGGTCCCTTTAACACATTCTGTTGACCATAAGTAACGTTGCACCTACATGTCTACTAACTCTCATTAGAGTGTTAGTAGAGTATTAGTAGACTGGTAGGGTTAGAAGAATAGGTTGGCAAAGTTACTTGTAGTCAGTATAGTGTCTGTTGTAAAGCATCACAATAAGTTATCAGATTTTAAGCAGAGAGTCTACTAATACTCTAATGAGAGTTAATAGACATGTAGGTGCAAACGTACTTATAGTCAACAGAATATTCAAAAGGGACCATCAAAATAAAGTGTTACCGGTTATTTTTATATTGTGACCTTTCCACAGTGAAAATATCATATAATCATGTGCACTGTCATTTGCATGAATAATCTTGTATACAGTGCATCATTTGAGATGTGATGAAAAATGTGTCATTCCTAATGGCTTATAGCTCACTCTGAACATTAATGTGGGATAGGTAAAAATTGCAGGCCAAAAACAAAATGCATGTTCGTAACTTCTTAAAAGGAAGTGGGGTGAGATCCTCAGTAGCGATTTCGCTTTTTACAGGTTGATTAAAAAGGGAAGCACTGGCATTGATTTCATTTGCACATTTAAACCACTTCTAAAACAAACTGGCATGTCTGCCATGGAATAAAGTGATCTCAAATTAGTCTTCAAACGGCTTGCTCAATGCTTTGATCGTGTTTGCCTCTGGTCGACAAAATCCCAAGTCCCAAAACATGGGGACTCAGGGGCAGATTTGAGACGCTGACACACATACACACACACACACACACTCGCACAGTGGAAGAGGATGAAGAGGAGGGGACACGACTTTCAGCACACTTATCAGTTTCATGTGAACAGCCACTGGAATGCAGGGTTGAGTCGCTCGCTTTCCCACAAGAGTTTTTTCCCCCCTTTCTTTTTTTAATTTGTTCCTCATTCTCTCAATGGATCTGGTTACTGGACATGATATACTGAATGACCTGTAGGCTCTGTGAGCCCGTGAGATCAGGGCTCTGTGTCGCCTGAAGACACATTATGAGATTTGCCACCACAACAGGTTCACTAAGGAAGAACTGAGAAACAGTCTTGAATCAAGACGCTTTGCTGTAAATTAGCAGTAATTAGTGAAGCACATGTAACGTTCACCTCAGCTCCACTTCCTTTGTGGCTGTAAAATCAGAGCGCCGGAGATGAAACCAGCAATCGCAGCTTTCATTTAAGCTGCGCCGCTACAGAGGTGCTTCAAAGCACGTTCATTTGCACATAAAAACCCAAATGTGATCACAGCGTTGCACTCCAAACACGGGTCAACACACAAATCTGGGACAGTGGATTTTGACATTTTGATGCTGAATTTGAAATGTTATTTGGCCCGTTTTCTCTGGTCCATCAATATATTTATATTAATATATTTAGCAAAAAAACATGATTAAAAACAGGGTTGATCGTCACTTTTTACTCTATGTAAATGAACTATGTAAACCTCCCATTAAATATTCTATTTCACGGCTTTCAGTAAAATGTAAATGAAAAAAAAAAAAAAAAAGAGACCGGTAACACTTCACACTCTTAATGTATTAAGATGAACTAACCATGAGCGATACATTTCTGTATTTGGTAATCTTTGTTAACATTAGTTAATAAACATACAGCTGATCATTGTTTGTGTATGTTAGGTCACAGTGCATTAACTAATGTTAACCAATACAACGTTTGATTTGAATAATGCATTACTAAATGTTTAAATTAACATTAACAAAGATTGATAATGTTCAAGTTAACTAATGAAACATTATTGTAAAGTCTTACAAAAAAAAAAGAAGTTTTTTTAAAAACTGGAATGGATAACATTTCTTCAAAATATTACATTCACGTTAGATGGT
Source organism: Rhinichthys klamathensis goyatoka (assembly GCF_029890125.1). Classification (NCBI taxonomy): domain Eukaryota; kingdom Metazoa; phylum Chordata; class Actinopteri; order Cypriniformes; family Leuciscidae; genus Rhinichthys; species Rhinichthys klamathensis. The sequence goes on along the minus strand of NW_026606559.1, from coordinate 7,192,304 downwards.
GTACAATAATAATAATAATGTTTCCTTATAAATTTGTAACTTATTGTCTTTAGGTGAAATTAATAACATTGAAAGTAAATTTAAATGTACTATTAGTCTTTGCTCTAGTTTATTATGTAGATTTGTATGAATGCCTGTTAGACGTCTTAGTCTTTAAATAAGCTCTTGATGCTCTCTGAAGTTTTTAACCTGCCAAACAGGTAATAAGTGCCACTTAAGTTGACCTAAATGTTTCAGGGAAGCTGTTAAGATTAATGTTCATGTCAAACTGAAATTCCTCTAGAAGTTTTTCACTCTTTTGAGCGTGTAGATTATTTTGCTCTTGGGACAATAAACTGCACACACATCTGAGGCATTTCATTTAGCCTTAAAAGTTGCAGGTATTTATAGCTCTTTTAGTATTGCAGGACTCTTGTGGCAGTGCAAGTTTATTGGATTTTATATTAATTGTTGCATGTAATACACTACAATGACTGAAGTGCTTTGCTGGAAAGTCTCCAATTACTAACAGGCTGTATTAATCAAAGACAAGAGAGCCGAGTGACCCAGCACTCCTGCCATTCACCAATACCACACACATATATATATAGACTTGAGGGGGGAGTAAATAATAATACAAAAAATATATATATATACAATCACTGCCACACCAGTGGATTAAAAGTCATTGCCGAAATTATAAAGAAAAGTTCGTTTTGAGCTTCGATTGTTGCCAAAGCTACTTGTTTTCACCTCTTTTTTAATTAATACATTAGGTGTGATTAATTTGTCAAATTTTTGTACACACACACACACATACATAGTTACTGTAACAGTGATTAGACAGAGAGCTTGTGATCACAGTTCTACAGTAAAGAGGGTTTTGTTTGCCGTGGATAACCTCCCTAATACAATTCAATAATTACTCATTATTAGAATCATTAGTCTGCCAAATAATTAGAGGAATTAAGCGAGAGAGGGCGAGACTACGAGGCGTTTTCTTCGATGACCTCATTACAATCTCACACACTCTGTACAAGTGATTAGGCAACACTATCACTCTTTACACACTGACTGATGTGCTGTCATTAGCGGATCTGCATGTAACGCACTGCTAGCAGTCAGAGAGAGAGAGAGAGAGAGAGAGAGAGAGAGAGAGGGGATGTGTGTATTCCTCTTGTTCTTAGGGCTATGTGAGTGTTTGATTTAAATGTTTATGGTGCGGGTGAGCACAATCTCTCTGGAGACACCGAGGCAGAGATACGGCCTCATTGCCTATGCATGGAGGCGATGTAGGAAGATTAAAATAACATTGAGTGTATTCTGTAAATGAAGAGGAGAACGAAGCAAGGCCTCCGGAGTCCATTATAAATTTTAATAATACATCAAGGTAGTGTAACTGAATAACCGATCTCTTAGGGAAGAGACACGACATTTGGCTAATATTACAATATGAATTATGAAAAACAAAAAGAGCTTTTAGTTAATCTTGTCTTCTTACTTTTATTCTTTGGGCATCTTTTTTTTTTCCCTGTCACTTTCCCTGAATTCGGAACAGCGTGTAAACAAATAAAAGTGAGGGAGAACAGTTTGGTATCTCGGTAGATTAATTAATGTGCCCATGAGCTGGCATCATGCTGTAGAAATTATGTGCATAAATAATATCACTAATTAAAAAGATGCAGATTAACATGCAAATAATGTTAATGAGAATCTGCAGTCCCAGAGTGTATTCGCATAACATCAACAATTTAATGTGTTGGAAGGCTTGTGTTTGCATTACATTAATAAAATTCAAAGAGCTCGCATAAAAAATTCTGCGGGAGTCTCTGTTTCCCACTAGTGAGTTGTAAATTTGCTGGGCAGACAGAGCCCTTCTTTTGGCAGATGTAGAACTTATTATCTCAAAGGCTCGCTGAAGAGCTGCCATGTGCCAGGATGACCAGCTGCTAGACCTGGCCGGCCGCGCCGTTCGGATACGTTTTCCCGGGGTCCGTGTTTTAGACGGCTGATTGAAAAGAACAGAAAAGGGAGCTAATTTAATCACAAGTCGTGGAGGGTTACGTCAGCATGCACTCCTCTGGTTCTATGCAACACCAAGGCACGCCATATCGACGGAAATATCTTCTCTGTGATTATGACAAAGCTGCTCATTTTCTCAATATATTAAATGGATTAACCCCAATTCATTTTGACGGTGATTCCAGATGTTTCAAGAATTTTTTAATTTTTTTATAAAACATTGTAAATACAATTGAATGACTAAAATAATCATTTTGGAAGTTGGCTAAGGCCCCCTGGTTGAGAACCACTGCTCTACAGTCTTTGCTTACATTAGTGGTGAAAACTGAATCCTATGGAAGCTTGTTTCCGACACAGAATAAAAAATAAAAAAAGGTAATTGTGACTTTTTCATCTCACAATTCTGACTTTTTTTCTCTCAATTGCGAGTTTGAATTGCGTGATATAAAGTCACAACTGCTAGTTATAAAGTCAGAATTGCGAGATATAAAGTCGCAGGATGGGACCTAGGATGGGCTAATTTAAAGTCCCCGTGAACCGGAAGTTGCAAACGACTTTTCTCCAGTGTTGTGACGTATTTCCGAGAGAAACGGAAAACTAAATGAGGCAAAATAGTGGGTGTGGCTTTTTTTCCAACTAGCACCTGATTGGATCTAGAAAAGTAGGTGTTCCCTTTCAAGGGAACTTCGAGCTGCGTTTGAGACGCGGTGGGAACGGAACGCTCTGCGTGATTGCGTCATGAAGCACGTGTAAAATCAGTCCAATGGAAGCCCGATACGTCATGGGTGACGTCATAGACCAGGAAACTATAAAGCACCCTTGAAAACAGACCGCGACAGCTTCTGTTGTCTTCGGCAAACGCTCTCTGTGATTCTGTCCTTGTCTATTTATTGTTGTTTGTCAAGCCCAATATATATATCACTATCTATCATTATGGCGAGCAAAGCAATATTATAGACGTTGTGTTGTTCCCTGCCCTCGTTACATCACGGGTGGGGACACTAGGGCCCTATGAAATCCGTTTTATTTTTTCCCAAATTCCGTTTTATTTTTTCCCAAATTCCGTTTTTTCCGTTTAAATTTTTGGGAATTCATTTTTTTTTACCCTTTACTGTTATTTTAGTCATAAAAAGAGTGTGCTTTTAAAGTTAATGATTAAAATGTATACAAATAAAATAGGAATGACCTTAAATTACAGACATTTACTCAGTAGCCTTTTCAGGACAAATACTGCATGATGCAACATGGTACTGCACTCTTCAAGTAACAACAAAATATGGTTATGAGCTTTAAACTGTCCAGTAAAATAAATTATATTAGTTTAAATAAAAGTCACACTCTGTCTCTCTCTCGCCCAGTGTCGCTCGCGGAGTTCGCTTCGCTTTTGTCCAGTCCGGCGCCTCATAGACAGACGCGGTGTGTGTGTGTGTGTGCGCGTGTGTGTATGTGAGAGAGACGCGTGAGTGTTAGAGAGACGAAACGGAATATGTGGCGGCCGGAGTTGATTTTGTGGCCGCGAATTAGTCTATGTGTGGGAAACACTGCATAAAAGTCACGTGCAAACTGCTCGGCTCGGTACTGAGGGCTTATAGCGTCGAGTTTCTTAACTTTTTCGCCGACGAAAGCAGAGTCGTGGAGAGCCGCTTCGCCATGCTTTCATTGTTTTGATGCCGTCATTGGAGCTGAAATGACGGGAGGGGTTGTGTCGCCCAGATTTGCTTCCCCCGGTCTGCATTTTCACCAGACATACGTTCTTCTCCCACACAAAAACAGAATTTCAATCCAAATATGTAAAATTCCACAAAATTCCGCGTTAACACTAGATTCCGCGTTAATTTGCCAATTCCGTAATTCCGTCCGCGATTCCGTAATCGCGGAAATCATAGGGCCCTAGGACACACATCAGCTTTTTGTTGCTGTTTGGGAGTGGAGCATGCAACAGTCATTTCTCGAGGGATCTGACTGTGCATTGCGAGAAGCTGTCCGTGAGGACGCTCCGCTCCCGCCGGGCGTTCTTCGAGGAGGACGTTTCGGTTCGCGTTCCCCGAGCGGGTCTCTCTGTTGCCGAGGCTCGGAGACGGCTCGTATTTCGGGGTTCGAAAACGGATCTGACAGCGGGGGTTGGGACGGGCTCCGCCCTTTCTCAGCTTTCACATGCCAGATCTAGTGTGCTGCGATTTCCAGTTCCGAGGAATTGGTATCGTTAGTGTTTTGTTTAATAAGAAAGAGAACAAAACAAATACAAATCTTTATAAAAAGGCAGATGTTTGAGTTTTCAGTGAATAAATTTTCCAGCTCATAACTCTGTTGAATAAAGAGGAGCTTTTTTAAAGAAAAAAAGGAGGTTTTATCTAGTGCTGTTGCCAGTTAAATATTTACTGGCCAGTTGAACATTATGAGATTGAAAATAAAGAAGAGTTTGTTAGATGAACTGTATCTTAAAACAGGAAAACTCTGTATCTCAGCCTCCTCGTCGGGGACTGTGGTTTTTCCCTATCTCCACACTGAGGTGTCGAGATTGTGGAATAAACCGGTTTGTATTTTATGTGTTTAATCCCCAGATGTCTGACTATAGTAATGTTTGGGTATTAAGTATCATAGTATGACATTGCCTCGGGTTAAAGAGACGCTTGCGAGCTTTCTCTCTCCCGAGTCGGCGTTATCGTTATTAACCCCGACGTTACCCACCAGCCATCTTAATAATGAATACATTTTTATTAGGCAGCGCTGGTGGGTAGAGTATATAAGGACATGGACGAATGTGAGGGGCGACTCTCTGAGGAGGGTCGCAGCGCTGCCAGTTCGGTTGTTTCCTGCTGGTGGCCGCAGAGTGATATGTATAAGTTTTTTTCTGATATAAAGATAAAGGAAAATAAAGATATAATTATGTCTGTTCTTCTGGACGCTCCGCTTTCAAGAAAACTAAGAAAAAAACCATTCAGCGGCGTTCCAGAGGTTTCTTCCTCACCAATCTAATGTTCCTGAGACGGCTTGGGGTGCGACTCTCTGAGGAGGGTCGCAGTACTGCCAGTTCGGTTTCCCTGCCGGTTCGCCGTTTCAGGGCACCAAGGTGTCAGTGTCCCCAAACGAGCCTTCAAATAAGAAAAAAGAAGAGCAGTCAGTTTGGTTTCCCTGCCGGTTCGCCGTTTCAGGGCGCCGAAGTGCCTGCTTTTTTCAACGATCCTCCGAGGAGGGTCGTAGGAACTAAGCTAGTTAGAGGTAGGCAAGATCTGAGGACTGTCATCATCTCTAATAAAGCTTAGACAAGAAGTCCTGTCGCAAGAAAACGAGGCTATCAGGCTTCTGAGGGCTCCTCCGGGGCAGGGACGGTTTTGAGAAATCGTTTCTCCTCGGCGACCTCTGGGGTGCGACTCTCTGAGGAGGGTCGCAGCGCTGCCAGTTCGGTTGTTCCCTGCCGGTTCGCCGCTTCAGGGCACCGTAGTGACTGTTCAACCAAGGGACGGTTTTGAGAAATCGTTTTTCCTCTGGGGTGCAACTCTTTGAGGAGGGTTGCAGCGCTGCCAGTTCGGTTGTTCCCTGCCGGTTCGCCGTTCAGGGCACCGAGGTGTCAGCATCCCCATACGATCCTCCGAGGAGGGTCGTAGAATGGTCAGTTCGGTTGTTCCCTGCCGGTTCGCCGCTTCAGGGCGCCGTAGTGACTGTTCAAACAAATCCAGAGGCCAGTCTTGAGAGACTGGTTCCCCTAGTAAATTTCTGGCAGCGTGGAAACTACTGCCACATATTTCTCAGTGGGTCCTGCACACTATAGAAAAGGGTTTCAGCGGTTCTCGTTCGCCCAGATTTCTAGGGGTCCCTCCTCTCATTGGTGGACCCCGAGCAGGCTTTGGTTATGGAGCAGGAAGTACTGTCACTTATGCAAAAGGAGCTGTAGAAGGGGTTCCTCCTCCCAGCAGACAGCCATTACTTCATTGTTTCCGAAAGAGGATGAGGGAGGTTCCCGAGGTTTGCTTTCGGGGGCGAAGCATACCATTATCGATTCTTCCATTCGGCCTAGGTTTATTACCCCACACCTTTACAGTATGCGTGGATGCAGCTCTGGCTCTTCTGAGACTCCAGGGCATTCGCGTATTATACTACATCAATGATTGGTTGCTCCTAGCTCAATCTGAGTTTATGGCAGTCCGGCATCGAGATGTCGTTCTGTCTCATTAAGGATGTTGGGGTTGCCTCTCAACGCCAAGAAGAGTGTGCTCTGAGGACCACTTTTCTGGGTGTAGCAATTCTTACAGCCGTAATGGGGTATATCTAGGCCAGTCACTCACTGTGAAACAGTTTCAGACGGGTGGGTCTCATGGCAGTTGCGTCCAACGTATTACTTTTGGCCTTCTGTTCATGAGACCCCTGCAGTGGTGGCTCAGGACCAAGGGGTTTTCTCCGAGGGGAAATACGTTTTCGCATGATCAAGGTCACGCGGCTATGCCTTCGTGCTTCGGTCATGTGGAAGAACCTTGGTTCCTCGCCCAGGCCCAGTGTTGGGGGCTTCTTGTCGACGCATATTGCTATCGACGGATGCTTCCCTCACAAGTGGGGGCGATCATGAGTGGTTGCTCGGCGAATGGCGGACAACACACTGATGGTCTCGTATATCAGAGCAGATATCCTGTTGAGGCAGGGGCTGAGGCCCAGGGGATTGGAGACTTCACCCCGAGGTGGTGGAGCTTCCTAGGGAGAACTTTGGTCTAACTAAAGTCAAGTCGACCTTTCACATCGTTTGTACAACGCATTGCTCTATATGGTTCCCCCTCACGCAGCCAGCTCTTCTCGGACTGGATGCGATGGTGCAGGTGTGGCCGAGGCTGCACCTGTACGCATTTCCCCCGATATCTATGCTCCCGGAGGTTCTGGAGAGGGTTCGCCGGGAAGGGGCTCATCTGCTACTAGTAGCCCCATACTGGCCGACTCGAGTTTGGTTCTCGGACTTTGTCTCTTCTGGACGGCTCTCCCATGGAGATTCCGTTCAGGAGGGACCTGCTGTCCCAGGCAGGGGGCACGATATTTCACCCTCGACCGGAGTTGTGGAAACTGTGGGCCTGGCCTCTGAGGGGGCCAGGCTCATAGAATCCAGTCTCTCGACTGAGGTCGTTGAGACATTCTCCATTCCAGAGCTCCTTCCACGAGAAGACTGTATGCACTGAAATGGAGATTATTCTCCACCTGGTGTGGTGAGCGTCAGTTAGATCCTGTTAACTGCCCTGTTGGTTCAGTTCTCGATTTTCTGCAAGACCGTTTCTCTGCTGGATTATCTCCTTCCACCTTAAAAGTTTATGTGGCGGCTATTTCGGCCTATCATACCCCTCTGGGGGGTACTTCTTTTGGGAGAGATCCTCTGATTACTCGTTTTCTCCGTGGTACATTGAGGTTGAGACCTGCACTGCACTCTAGAGCACCGGCTTGGGATTTAGCCATTGTACTTGAGGGTCTGGCTCTGGCTCCCTTCGAGCCTATTGAAGAGGTTTCAGAAAAATTCCTCACTTTGAAAGCTTTATTTCTCCTTGCTATTTCATCTATCAAGAGAATTGGAGATTTGCATGCCCTGTCGGTTGCTCCGTCATGTCTGGAATTTGCACCTGGTATGGTGAAAGCATTTCTATACCTTAGACCGGGTTATATTCCTAAGGTCCCAGTTAATGTTGGGGGCCCAATAGTGTTGCAGGCCTTTTATCCTCCACCTTTTAATACCCCAGATCAGGAACAACTGAACCTGTTATGTCCAGTTCGGGCATTGGATGCCTACGTTCACAGAGCTGCCCTGTGGCGTAAGTCAGAGCAGTTAGTTGTATGTTTTGGGTCACTCAGAAGAGGGTGCCCTGCATCTAAACAGGTTATGAGCAAATGGATAGTCGAGGCTATATCATTGGCTTATGAAGCGGCCGGTCAGCCTTCACCTATGGCTGTACGGGCCCATTCTACAAGGAGTATGGCGGCCTCTACGGCCTTAATTTCGGGTGTTTCCCTTCTTGACATTTGTAATGCGGCAGGTTGGTCCTCTCCACATACATTTGTCAGGTTTTATGACCTTGACCTCTCCACTCCTGGGGCGAGGTTGCTTGCTTCTTAGTGTGCGCAAGGACTTCACACAGAACGGGCATTTGTCACTATGGCGTAGTGGGTATGGGGTTCCCACCGCGTCTCAAACGCAGCTCGAAGTTCCCTTGAAAGGGAACGTCTCAGGTTACGTATGTAACCCTGGTTCCCTGAGAGGGAACGAGACGCTGCGTTTGCCTGCCATACTTCCTGCATGCCCTGATCGACTTGCTTCAGACTTTTTCAGAAGCTGTCGCGGTCTGTTTTCAAGGGTGCTTTATAGTTTCCTGGTCTATGACGTCACCCATGACGAATCGGGCTTCCATTGGACTGATTTTACACGTGCTTCATGACGCAATCACGCAGAGCGTTCCCACCGCGTCTCAAACGCAGCGTCTCGTTCCCTCTCAGGGAACCAGGGTTACATACGTAACCTGAGACGTTTTCATTCAGCCTGTCTACTGTCAGTTGGAGGGCCGTGGTTACGGATGTTAAGCAGACACCCAAACCGTCAAACCTACGTCATCAGGGAAGGTCTTCCAATGCAGAGGGGAGGGGAAATTTCCGATTTTCATTAAAGATTATGAAGCCAAAAAAATGTTTTGTGTGGATTGACTTGCATGGATGAATTGTTCACCACAAAACGATCAATTTAGGCAAACAAAGTAAGTATGGTCAATTTTGAATTCATGGGGACTTTAAATTTTTGGGCGAACTATCCCTTTAAGGTTATGAATAAGCTGGTGTGTTCCAAAACAATGGAAAAAAATTCACATTTAGGAGATGTAAGCGTTCAAAACTTACAGTCTCTCACTTCCACTTCACTTCAGCTTCTCATCACATCTTCTGTCCAATCAAATGCTCTCTAGAATCTAAAGCCCCGCCCCCTCTGCTATAAATACCACCTGGCCAAAGCGACCGTTGACACGTCACTGAGCAATATGTGTGTTCGGTTGCCCAAACGCTCAAGTTTTAGTATGTTTTCCAACTGTACGTTTGTTAAGAATGAAATGGCTAGAATTTATTCACACCTCTACTATTGAATCCAACGTATCATCAGCGCTCGGATTCGCTTCCATGGTGCTGTCAAGTAGACTTGCAGTCTGTGAGATAAACTAAGCACTATTGGCTATTTGAAAAGAGGGAGGAGCCAATCAATGTGTCCCGCCTTAGCTTCGTGTTTCAGTGGAAATTACATCAACGCATCATACAAAGCTGCGCGTTCTAAGGCACTTCAGTGGGCCTTTAAGGCTCTCATCAAACTTCCTGACAGAGACAGAGCATGCGAATCTCTACGTGGCCACGTTTTCCTTTCGGAACCGGTGGGAAATGCCATCGCTCAAAATCTGAAACGAATACAGAGCATGCGCTCTAAGAAAGCTGTGAGTCTGACCTAATGGATTTCACAGAGGAGATGAAATGACAAAAGTGAGTGAGCACCTCACCTCCTGAGGGGCGAATGTCTGTCGGATTTGGATCGTTACCTGTAGAATAAACAGAGCTTCCCTTGAAAAAACACAGACTGCAGTGTGTGTGTCCATCAGCGCGGGGCTTGCAGGGGGAAGTGGAAGTCTTCCTGCATGATCTCCATGTAACTGTCCTCGGAAGGTCGCTACAGTACGTAGCTCTTTTGACAACATCGTCATTCGTTTTTTTGGAATGAGTGAACAAAATCAAACAGAAATATTACGGCATCCTAATATGAATAATTGCAAGTAGCAACATTTTTATACTAAATGCAACGCACGGAATCAGATGCGATGTTCTTTTGTTCCCGCCACTCTGGCACGAAGAGCCCTGCAGCCTGACAGGCATTAAAACGGGAATCGAGATAAACATGTTTATTGTTGATCCCCAGGTATTTGTGACCAGCAGCTGTCTACACATTCATCATATATTTGCCAACTGTTTGCTTCAGATGAAATCTGTAATGTGTCATGCAGGGCATAAAATATAGCAGAAACAGTTTGATAGCTGAGAACTATAAAACATCTCATCCACTGGGCATGACAACACCGAGTGTTATGGAGGCGAGTAATGTATGAGGGTGTAAGTGTGTGTGTTTGTTTCATGGGGCGAAGCCTGTTAAAACAGTCAGACATGCTCAATGCAACTGATAGCTTCTTGGGACATACGGTTTGTATTATGCTTGGCTGTGAGTGTGCAACAGTGTGATTTTCAGAGAGGCAGAGCAAGTCCAAGAAAAAACACACAATGACCTCTTCAGCCGGGCACAGGAGCAGCTGCTTAATAACTTAGGCGAGGCCTTGTAATACGCTTAGACAACACATAAAATTATGACAGGGATATGATGTATTAGGGTCAGTCCAAGCATGCAAATAAAACATTGATCATGTGTTATCAGTGCATATTATAGGGAAATCAGCAGATGCTGATTGCATTGCATTTCTGACTTCTGGCTCACAGTGTTTATTTGCATGTGCAATCTGCACTTCTTTATCGTCTGATTACGAAGGCAGAATTCCTGGTTGGTCTCTTTCAATTTATTCAATTTATTATGCTATTGTAAAGGTTCCTAATTTTGATTTTGGAGGTGTCCAACAATTGGTTTATGCATCCAAGGTCAAAAAACAGTCATTTTTTCATAATATACATCACCTCATTTCTCAAATAGTCTAAAAAAAATTAGTTCGAAGAGTCAGTCTCTCTGATTGGTCAGAAGGCCCAGTCTGTTGTGATTGGTCCAACACTTACAGTGCATATCGGAAACGAAAAGCTAATTACAATATTTAAATTTCCACTCCAGAGGCTCCCTCGGCACTTGATACACAGTGATACGAATGATTACGTTGTTTTTTTTCTCTATCAATTTGAACCCGAGTCCATCATTTGGGAGAGCATGCAAAAGTGGAATTCCTCTTCTAGACATGTCGACACCCACGAACCGAACTCTTCCAGGTCTCAGCTACAGGTCTCAGCTTGATGCTAGAGGTCAGAGGAGAATGGGCCGACTGATTCAAGCTGATAGAAGAGCAACTTTGACTAAAATAACCACTTGTTACAACCAAGGTATGCAGCAAAGCATTTGTGAAGCCACAACACGCACAACCTTGAGGTGGATGGGCTACAACAGCAGAAGACCCCACCGGGTACCACTCATCTCCACTACAAATAGTAAAAAGAGGCTACAATTTGCAAGAGCTCACCAAAATTGGACAGTTGAAGACTGGAAAAATGTTGCCTGGTCTGATGAGTCTCGATTTCTGTTGAGACATTCAGATGGTAGAGTCAGAATTTGGCGTAAACAAAATGAGAACATGGATCCATCATGCCTTATTACCACTGTGCAGGCTGGTGGTGGTGGTGTAATGGTGTGGGGGATGTTTTCTTGGCACACTTTAGGCCCCTTAGTGCCAATTGGGCATCGTTTAAATGCCACGGCCTACCTGAGTATTGTTTCTGACCATGTCCATCCCTTTATGGCCACCATGTACCCATCCTCTGATGGCTACTTCCAGCAGGATAATCCACCATGTCACAAAGCTCGAATCATTTCAAATTGGTTTCTTGAACATGACAATGAGTTCACTGTACTAAAATGGCCCCCACAGTCACCAGATCTCAACCCAATAGAGCACCTTTGGGATGTGGTGGAACGGGAGCTTCGTGCCCTGGATGTGCATCCCACAAATCTCCATCAACTGCAAGATGTTATCCTATCAATATGGGCCAACATTTCTAAAGAATGCTTTCAGCACCTTGTTGAATCAATGCCACGTAGAATTAAGGCAGTTCTGAAGGCGAAAGGGGGTCAAACACAGTATTAGTATGGTGTTCCTAATAATCCTTTAGGTGAGTGTATATAAATGAACTAAATAATAACTTTTTTACAACAAAAATGAACAATCACTTAACTTAAGCTGGACTATGACGCTAACAAACTTTCTTGCATTATTTTCATGTTATCACTGTAAAGCTGCTTTGAAACAATCTGTATTGTAAAAAGCGCTAGAAATAAAGGTGACTTGACTTGACTATTGCAGCTAAAATTGGATTTTGCTACTGGTTGCAAAGAAATCCAGATAATGGCAACTTTGGATCAACATACAAAACTGTCAAATATTATCCTTACATTGTATTATTATCGTTATATGGTAATCATTACAAGCACAAGCTGTAATCACTACCTAACATGTTCATTGTGTCTGCTTAACTGAATACATGATGTTAATTAACCACATGACGTGTATCATATCACTGCCATATGGATATTATGTTGACACACTCATCTTTGACTCATAACAGAATACATCCTAAATTGTAACACTGAGGGCCCTATTTTAACGATCTAAGCGCCTGGTCTAAAGCACACGGCGCAAGTGCACTTAGGCCGTGTCCGAATCCACTTTTGCTAGATTAACGATGGGAAAAATTGTCAGCGCACCCGGCACACGTTCTAAAAGGGTTGTCCCTATTCTCTTAATGAGAGTAATGGGTGTGTTTTGGGCGTAACGTCCAATAAACCAATCAGAGTCTCATCTCCCATTCCCTTTAAAAGCCAGATTTGCTCGGATTCGCTATTTACATGACGGAATTTGCCAGCGTAAAGACTGAACGCTTCTCCAGAGAGGAATCGGATCTGCTCGTGCGCGAGGTTAAAGGGCAAGCAGAACATCTACGAGACAAGCCGGATTCCACTATATCTATATGTACACAATAATAATATTTTACATTGTAATCATTTTATATTTAATATTTGGCATGTTTGTGTGCTGTGTGCCCTGTGTGTGTAATACGCAGAGTGTACACGCGTTGTGGACCCGCTTATAGGCGTATATTACTAATGCGCTCTTTAAATAACAAAATAAATATTGCATCATTGACTTTAGAACAGGTTTCAGTTGGTCAAAGGCTCAGTCCATTTCAGTTGCCTCAAAATAGCAACGTCAGACCAGACCAGCCGCCCATGGGTAAAAATGCATTTGCTATTTAAACAACGTGGTGCAGGACGTGGAAATGATAACTGCGTCGGGCTGAAACTAGCAAAAAACACTTGCGGCGTGCTTGGCGGCGGGTATGGCTCTGAAACATGCATGTTCCGTAAAGCCACTTTGAAACTATGTATTGTGAAATGTGCTATATATAAATAAACTCGAATTTAGCTGAACTGACGTTACTGATTAAGACGTAGGTTTGTGCTAAAATCCCACACACAAAACTGTTTAGTGAATGTGCCTATTGCACTTTGGAGGAGCGGGTGAACACTGGCATGTACAAAAACACAGCTCTGTTTTGCCTTCCTTCTGTTTTAGCGTATCAAGCATTAATTTCCGTTCTTTTGAGGATGCCCACCATGAAGTATGGCTAGACTGTCCGCAGTTTGTACAAGAGATGCACCCCTTTTGATCTCGGACGCCACTATTTCAAAAGTGCGGGACCGAACGTCTTGTCTTTCAACCTGTCGAGCGCAACAGTTTTTCATGATCCTCTTCTAGCCTCGGGTGGAATTCATCAAGGTTACGCCGGGTAGCTGTTCCATTTGTTCTCCACATGAATATAAAGTTGGTAATGATTCTCAGAAGACTTGCACTACAAAGCACTTGTCTGAGCGCTGGGCTGGAAGCTAATTACATTCACACAAATTTGTATTAATGTTGCCGAGACAGAGTACAAACTTTTCCAAGTTAATGACACATTTTGATAGCAATTAACAGTGAAACGCTTGATCTGGGAAATGGTTTGATGTGATCTACTCTTTGTAACAAATCAACAGATATTTAAAATCAAAAATACACATCACAATCTAAAAATTAATTGATGTGGTTTGTTAATATTTAGGGAAAGACTGATCCAGCATCTGAATTGTCATTCTTCTCCCGTTTCCCATTGTTTATTTTAAATAGAAATTAAGAAAATAATCGAAAAGTGGAAATAAATTGCCTATTGGTTAGGGGTAGGTGCAGGGGAGGGATTTAGGGCCAGGGAAAAGCAATGTCCCAATAAGACGGCATTCGTTTATGATTTTAATAATCATATACACTAAATATGTTGTAATATTGCACACTGTTTTATAGAAGGCTATACTACAATACACTGAGGTGCAATAGGCCTGGTTTCACAGACAGGGCTTAGGTAAAGCCAGGATTAGGCCTTAGTTCAATTAGGACATTTAAGTAGCTTTTATAAACATGCCTTGAATTTTTTTTTTTTTTTTACTGGTGTGCATCTTGAGACAAAACATTGGCATTGACATAATTTAAGATATGTTTCAGTTAAAACAGCTCAAACATGCATTCTATTCTGGGACAAGACTTAAGCCCTATAAAACCGGGGGTCAGCATAAATAGCATCTAACAACTATCTATTTTGTGATGGCTTTATTGTGTTTTTATGATTATTATTATGACATTTTTAGTTTTGACAGATATGCCATCTTCTAATTCAACATGAAGATCCACAAATATCGTATTTTGTTCCACAAAGAACGTAACACAACACACATACAATAACAAGCAGCTGCGTAATTAATGAGTGATTTTTTAATTAATTTATTTTTTATGCTGTATTATCCAAAAGTTTAGTTGAGGGATTCACTTTTTTGCAGTCAAACTCCTTTGACCTAAATTATTTACCTTAATAAAAGTTCATATTTCAGTAATTAAAGAACACATTCACATTCAGTTAATGGTCACATGACATGCATGCAAACAAATCAAATATTGAATCTTTTTTAGTAAGTGTTTTATTTTGATTATGTTTATTTTAAAATTATTTGTGATGATTTAATTAATTGTAAGCTTTTCACGAATCCCCAGGATTTCACAAAACCTGGTCTAGTTAAAAAAAAAATAAAAAAAAAATATTGGCATGGTGCTTTAATCTTACATATTTGTTTTGAATTTCTTCCCTACATTAAAATGGCATGACATGTAGTTAAGAGTTTTATTTCTTTTTGCATAAGCCAGGTTAACGTATCCGAACTGGAAAGGAAAAAGTGAATCTGATGCATCCTCATCTGTATTTGACCTCGTGTCCCCCAAAACCATTGCATGAATAATTTTTAAGCACAAATGAATTCTAAAGCAGCTGTATTTGACCACAGTGCTGCATGTGCTATCATAACTCATAGCTGCTCGTGATCATTTCACCGCAGGCTATTTCACACAATCAGCAGAACCTGTGCACGGCTCACGCTGCAGGAAAACCATCGTACGCCTCATTGTCCATTCTGAATGGGACTCTACGGTCGAGCGCAACAAGTCCACCTCCCGTTTCCTAAAACGATCATAACCTCCGCGCTCCGAGTTCAGCACGAATTAATTACAGACCCTCTGCTGAGCTCTGACTAATACAGAATTAATCGCACTCAAAACGGCCAAATTATTTTCCAAAAATCCAGACAGAAGAAATTAAACCGCAATTATCATAAAATCCATCATTGTAATGCACATTGTGCTGCGGTGTTTGGATAGGTAATGATTTTCTAATATGCCAATTTGCATAAGTAGCCCTGAGATGGGTTATCGTTTCCGATCCCACACAATTACAATTCCATCTCCATACATCAGAGCTCACAGCTATGTAAAACCACAGTGCTAATTAATAAGCCGTTTACAGGCGGCAGCTAGTTACGGTGGTTGTGCGGCTGACCTCGCCAAGGATGAGCCGTCTCTGAAGCTTGCGCGCACGCCGTCTACACACATAATGACGTGCCAGGAGGGAATCATTAAAAATAATTTACACAAGCCTTCATTTACAAGATCTTTTGATAGTGCGCTTCCCCTGGTGTTTAGATCGGCGCTGGAGAACCCCCTCCCTCGAAGCGAGCGTTTGGAAGGCGGCGAGCGCACGGATACCTAAGTGGTTAATTAAGAACTGTTGGGCCGCTGTGAGAGGCTCCTCCAAATCCCTCTGATGTCTGCCGTGTCAAGTGTCTCTCTCAGGCTGGAGCTTGCATGAGGTGACTGCCACGACTGGGATAATTACCAGGGAGAGCAGGAGCAGACGAGGGAAGAGAGCCCTAAATGAGGCTTCTCCGAGCTAATATTTGGCCAATCAAAACCCCTTTGTGCTGCCACCAGAGCTGGAACGAGGGGGAGGTGACGGGGGTGTGTTCAGACTCGGGCTGTTTGAAAGGGTTAACTACCCTGGGCCGGGAATCATACCGTTTTCCTGACAAAGGGGGAGGGATGGATTTATCTAAGCACGGGGTCTGTGGAATAACGCTGACGGAACAATGGAGCGCGCCGGGGTCACGGAGAAACCCGCGCTTCCGGGATATTTAACGCACAGCCAGAGGTCTTCGTCTCGCTCAGAACGCTTTTGTCGAGGAGACATTCGTAACTAGCGGATCGGCTACAGAAAAAGTTTATTTGTATAGCACTTTTCACAATACATCTTGTTTCAAAGAATATGCCTGTTCAATGTTACAATCTTCTGTTATCAGCCATAGATGAGTGTTTCAAAGTAATGTCTATATGGCAGTAATATAATGTAATACATGTTGTGTGGTTAGCAGACACTGAACATGCTGTGATCACAAAACACTCTCAGATAAAATGTGCAAAACGTGCACTTTAGAAGTACGGCAGCTTGTCACTGGGGCAGAACCCTTAAAGGGACAATTGTGTGCCCTTTTACAGCTAAAAGGTTAATAGTAGTACTTTAAGGGTACATATTACTACCCTAAGGTACCAATATGCACCTTTTAGGGGTAGATAAGGTACAAAATTGTCTCTTTAAGGGTTCTGCCCCAGTGAAAGCTTTTGTGTCCCTAAAGGTACCATTTTTGCACATTTTTTCCTGACAGTGCATAGGGATAACATTTGACAGTGTCGTGCTTTC
Organism: Rhinichthys klamathensis goyatoka; assembly: GCF_029890125.1. Lineage (NCBI taxonomy): Eukaryota > Metazoa > Chordata > Actinopteri > Cypriniformes > Leuciscidae > Rhinichthys > Rhinichthys klamathensis. The sequence continues at coordinate 7,175,453 of NW_026606559.1, read as the reverse complement.
CTGTAGGTTAAACAGTAGAGCGTTGGCGCTTGCAACGCCAAGGTCATGGGTTCTATTCCCAGGGAAAGCAAGAACTGATAAGAATGTAAATGTGTACCTTAAAATGCAATGTAAGTCGCTTTGGATAAAAGTGTCTGCCAAATGCATAATTGTAAATGTAAATGTATGTGTTGATACAAAGTTAGCGTCATTTGAATGCTTTGCAAGTTTTTAATCATATTTACTTTGAAAAAAAAAATAACAAAAAAAATTGTCGTAGCTCGTTCCTGTCCACGATTTTATTAATAAATAAATAAATAAATGAATTAAAATGTATAAAAAATGTATTTAAAAAAAAAAAATATATATATATATATATATATATATATATATATATATATATATATATATATATATATATATATATATATATTTATATATATTAATGTATTTATGAGATGTATACCACAACTCGGACTAAAGTGCCTTTTTAAACTTTCCTTGTTAATCTCTGCACCATATTGCCCCAAACTTGTTATCCCAGCATGGACAATAGCAATAATAAGTTATGTATTTAGTGTGTTGGTTGTTTCCGATTTAGACTGAGTTGATTGTTGTAGAGAGCATATCAATCCTTTTATTGGGATTTTGAGTGTCACCTTATAACCTTCTCATAACATCATCTCATTTACATAAGCAGAACAAACTACATCACTGTCATGTGCACTGTGCAACAAACCAAGGCTGCAAGAATATGAGGAAAGATTGTTGCATGCAGTTGCTGGGACTTCAGCAATTGTATAATATAATGCTCATAATTTGAATCTCTCTCACTCTTATTGTTTGCATGGTAATGCTTGCCCAAGTGTGTAAACCCCTGTGGTAGAGGACGGTGCTAGAAACACCAAGAGGCATGTACAGATAAAACGTAGAACTTGCATGCACTAAGTCACTTTAGAAACAAGCGTCTGCAAAATGCTTAAATGTACAAAAAAAGGAAAGGAAGGAAAGGAAAAGACATAAAAGTGTTTATTAGCAGACCAAACATCAACAGAAACAGTTTGGCACCTACACCCGCGAATCCCCTTGACAAGCGTATTAGAATGAGCCAGGAGAGATGCCCCGAAAACACGTCCTCTTTAGCATAGAGAATTCCTTGCTGTTGTGTAGAAATGTTGCGGTGGAGGCGTCTGTGCCAAAGACCAGGCCTGAACAATCGTAGACGTGGGCAGGTTGTCGGTTTGGCTGGCTTCTCCATCAGCCATCAGGCTTCCCTCCACCCAGGCAGACGCAGGGCTAGTGGGGGCCGAGCCCAGAGACAATAGAGGTTTTGGGAGCCAGAGCCGCCTCTAGCAAAGCGGCTTTCGCCCAGCCCTCATGCTCCAGCCACATCAGCTCCAACAGAAGGCTGGCAGAACAATCATCTTAGCAATACGGTTGATCCGCTGACCCGCAACTGTCCCGCTTTATCTCTCCAACTATTTGCTTACTGGCTGAGGCTGGAAGAGCCGCGTTGCGGGCCACTGTCATGGAATGTGATGTGGCCTGGAGAGGAATGATGGGGCACAGGGAGGTGTTTTCTGTGTTACCCAGATCCTGGGTCAGATGTAACAACCCAGTGTTTGGGAAGTTTTTGTGTTACCCAGATCCTGGGTCAGATGTAACAACCCAGTGTTTGGGTAGTTTTGTGTTACCCAGATCCTGGGTCAGATGTAACAACCCAGTGTTTGGGAAGTTTTTGTGTTACCCAGATCCTGGGTCAGATGTAACAACCCAGTGTTTGGAAAGTTGTGTTACCCTGATCCTGGGTCAGACGTAACAACCCAGTGTTTGGGTAGGTTTGTGTTTCCCAGATCCTCAGACGTAACAACCCAGTGTTTGGGAAGTTTTTGTGTTACCCAGATCCTGGGTCAGATGTAACAACCCAGTGTTTGGGAAGTTTTTGTGTTACCCAGATCCTAGGTCAGACGTAACAACCCAGTGTTTGGGTAGTTTTGTGTTTTGTGTTCCCCAGATCCTCAGACGTAACAACCCAGTGTTTGGGAAGTTTTGTGTAACCCAGATCCTCGGTCAGACGTAACAACCCAGTGTTTGGGAAGTTTTGTGTAACCCAGATCCTGGGTCAGATGTAACAACCCAGTGTTTGGGTAGTTTTGTGTTTTGTGTTCCCCAGATCCTCAGACGTAACAACCCAGTGTTTGTTAAGTTTTTGTGTTACCCAGATCCTGGATCAGATGTAACAACCCAGTGTTTGGGTAGTTTTGTGTTACCCAGATCCTGGGTCAGATGTAACAACACAGTGTTTGGAAAGTTTTTGTGTTACCCTGATCATGGGTCAGACGTAACAACCCAGTGTTTGGGTAGGTTTGTGTTGCCCAGATCCTCAGACGTAACAACCCAGTGTTTGGGAAGTTTTGTGTAACCCAGATCCTGGGTCAGACGTAACAACCCAGTGTTTGGGAAGTTTTGTGTAACCCAGATCCTGGGTCAGATGTAACAACCCAGTGTTTGGGTAGTTTTGTGTTTCCCAGATCCTCAGACGTAACAACCCAGTGTTTGGGAAGTTTTGTGTAACCCAGATCCTGGGTCAGACGTAACAACCCAGTGTTTGGGTAGTTTTGTGTTTCCCAGATCCTCAGACGTAACAACCCAGTGTTTGGGTAGTTTTTCTGTTACCCAGATGCTGGGTCAGACGTAACTAACCAGTGTTTGGGTAGTTTTTGTGTTAGATGCTGGGTCAGATATAACAACCCAGGGGTTGAGTTATTTATCGCAAGCTTCTGTGACCTCTTCAGGAGAGAGCAGTGCAGCTCCGTCAAATTGGTGTGTGTCTTCAGTAAAATACAGGTTTGTGTCATTTTTTTGTATCTATAAATTCATTATTGTTCTGTATATCGTTTACTTTTCTGCAAAGCAAATTTAGTATTCAAAACTAAAATATGTTATACTGTAAAATATGATAAAAATAAAGGAATTATGCAAACCAGTGGTTGTGTGGAGTATTTTAAAGTTTAGAAGATTTAAGTTAATCCGTACACAATTCATGTAAAAAAAAAGGGAAACAAAACTAGTACTATACTAAAAACGAATCAAGTATGATGGGTTAAATCAACCCATTATGCTGGGTTAAATAAACAACCCAATTTGCTGAGTAAAATTTACCCAACATGTGTTCTGTCCTATATTTACCCAGCCCTTGGGTTGAAATTGAAAACAATATATACAGCTTTATTAGTAAAGCAATGACATAAATAATGATGTGTATTACCTTGGTTTTAAATGGCATTTAAAGAAAAAGTTCACACACAAAGCAATCTGTCATTCTTTTTTCATTCTTCAGGGTCTCTCTCTGCAATGTATTTTGAAGGGCTTTAACTTTTGACTTTCAGACAAACTAAATATTCTAGATATTTAGAAGGCATTTTATTTATTGATCAGTTTGTTATGCTTTCTGAAATGTTATGCGTGTTGCTCTGAGGTCACGTAGTGTTGAGGGTGTAGAGCGTGACCTTCTGACCTTGTATCGCTCAGGGTTCAGAGTGTATCTTTAGCTGAGGAAGGAAATGTTGGCAGCTTGCTTAACATGCATACCAGACACATAAAGGGGGCAACCTGTACAGGAAGTGCTCAGTACTGCTCAGTGAAGGGCATTGTGGGCCAGGTGTTTTCTCTCTCCCTTTTGCTCTCTTGATTTCAGTTCACAGAAACACACATATACATATGCATGCTGTAAGTGATTCGTGTTTCGTTGTACAGATGCTGTCCGGTAACTTACTGCAGTGTACAGCTTAAGCAGATACTATAAATTATAGAAACCCTCTGGTGTTCTTCGCGTTGGTCAAAAATGACTGATTTATTTATTTTTGGTCAATGAAATGAATGTACTATATATTTTAGTTAGATTTTTTTATTTAATATTTTCTATTTGTAGGGGATTTGTTTATACTATATTATATTTACGCTGTGTTTATAATCCATTCATTCACTTTTTGAGACCTGAAAATTGAATTTACAACTCAACTGTCGTAAATCTTGAATGCTTTAGCACAGACTTAAGTTTGATATATTTTAAAATACGACACTTGGCAGATTATTGCTGAAGTGTAAAAAGGTAAAAAAGTCAACTTTAAAAAAGTAACATAATTGTACGTGTATTTTTATGAAAATATGACAAAAATAGTATTTTCAATTTTTATATAAATATATATTTTATATGAAAAACATATTTTACTGTAAAACAAAAAAAAACAAAAAAAAACAAAGCCATAAATCTAAACAAGTTGTGTTCCAAATTTGAGCCTGATATTTAAAAAAGAAATTAGCTTGAAGTAAGATTTTGTTTGGCCGCAGTACCAAAAGTGTCCACTAGATACATTTCGTTTCCCATTCATTTCCAATGAGCTCATTTGTGACCGTGAGGAGCACAAGTGTGACTATTTTTTACAGGACCATTTAACCTTTTCGAATCATGTCCATGATGATTTTGTGTTCAAATAGCAAGTGTCAAAACCTTTACCAAGTTTTGTACCATTCCAATGAAGCAAAAAAATTCAACAACAAAAAAACAAAAAAGTAAAAGTTTTTGCCCGAAGAGCACCAGATAGTACACCCAGTGGTTGAGAAAAAGGTTGAATGTTCTGAAAGCACCACAGAGAGTATAAAATTAAAACACACATCATCTTTAAGTAACAATCTCAATCTAAAAGCTCTTGAATATTGTTGTGTTTGTTCTAGTAATATTTGGACCTCTGGTTTGGGATTATAGTTGCACAACATTATGCAGTCCTAAATTGCTATTTTGCATTCCACTCAGGATTTATTAATGAGATGAAAATAAAGAATTCCTCTCGTAATGTCGCATTTTCATGCTTGCCACGCTCCATGTATCTGAAAGAATAAACACTGGTATCAATGGCTGGCCAGAAAGTAGCAGCATAGAAGCTGCCATGAAAATTGTTTATCTAGCTGCAGAATGCTATTCAACTGGGACTGCGGCATAATGATGCTGCGAGAACTGTCAGCTTTGCAATTAAGTCTGTCTTCAGATGCTTTCCAAGCAATTCATTAACTCAACACACTCCTGCTAAATGTGTTAAAACAGATCAGTAATTACTGAAGAAGTTTGCGTATTAAAGAGCTCAACTTTTTTTTTTTTTTTTTTTGAGGGAACCTGAAGAACTTTGTTACGTATTTCAGTGTAATTATGCTTTCTCATTAGTCTCTTGCTAATACGAGATCTTTAATTGCTTCACTGTTGAGAGTCATTAGAAACAATATGAACGCTCCTCTGCTACTATCTGATGTCCTAAGAAGTTCTGACCGCTGCTTTTCTTTTCCTAATGAATGTCACCCGGCACACTACAAATCCACTTATTATTGAGCATAAAATAAAACTGTTCCGAAATGAATCCAAGTTTTTTTTTAAGCAATAATTAGCAAATATACTACAAATGAAACATATTTTATTTGTACCTTCAGCAATGTTTCTCATGCATTTATGGAAGCTTGTTTCCACAACAGAATAAAGCATTTTAAAAGATAATTACGACTTTTCGGACTTTTTTTTTTCTTGCAATTGCAAGTTTATTTCTGACTTATTATTTTAGAATTGTGAGATTTAAAAAACAATTCTGAGGGGAAAAAATAGTGACTTTTCTCAGAATTGCGAGTTTACCGCATATCTCACAAATATTACTTTTAAACTCACAATTGCAAGTTTATATTTTGTGAGATAATCGTGAGATGTACAGTAAACTCGCAATTCTGAGTAAAGTCACATTTTTTCCCCTCAGAATTGGTTTTTATATGTTGCAATTGCGAGTTTAAAAGTCAGAATTTTGAGATATACAGTAAACTCGCAATTCTGAGAAAAGTCACTATTTTTTTCCCCTCAGAATTGGTTTTTATACCTTGCAATTGCGAGGTTATATCTCACAATTCTGAGAAATAAAGGTCTTAATTATCATTTAAAATGTTTTATTCTGTGGCGGAGCTTCAATATGAATTGTATGGAGTGTGCAAGACTTTCATTATTTTTATATTACAGAATATTACCTTATTTTAATCCTTTAATTTACCTTAACCATGCAACTTGACGGTAAAATGTGCGGTCCTTCACGCAAGCTCTGACCCAGGCGTACGCACAAAAACGGGTGAAATGAGAAATGGCGACACCGTCGGCAGATGGAAGAAACACGTGAAAGTGTGTGAAACTGTAGACCGTTGTGTAGGCTAATGGCAATACTGCCTCTCATAAATAACACGAAGACTTCACAAAGCAAGTCTTACTATTAACAGCCTACACGAACACCCGTTTGATCGATCTGCAACAGAAATGCAAATTAACACATATTTGCAAAAAGAAAAGTGAAATATGTTCTGCAATAATATTGGCATGTTATACAATTCATCCTCATAAATAAGATGGTCAACAGAACGAAATAATGTACAAAACTGATATTCTCGCCAATGTGTCCGTCAGGCGGAGCAGATATAGATGCAATTAGATAGATAGATAATTAGGGAGATAGATAGATAGATAGATAGATAGATAGATAGATAGATAGATAGATAGATAGATAGATAGATAGATAGATAGATAGATAGATAGATAGATAGATAGATAGATAGATAGATAGATAGATAGATAGATAGATAGATAGATAGATAGATAGATAGATAGATAGATAGATAGATAGATTATTTGTCCACTGGGGAAAGTTGTTTTCATAGTAAAAATGTCTTTATCAGCTACGGAATCATGGTATTCATGCATATGCCTTTAGTTTGTTTTATTTTTGATAAAATAACGTATGACGTATGTCTCAACCATTCAGAAAGCAAGAAATTACATTTGCGCTGAACTATTTCCCATTTCCAAGTAGATTATAACCGACATCTGTAGCTTGTCATTTCTTTTTTATCTCGGCCACAGTCCGAGGTTGTGAGGCTACAGCATTTACGGCGTCTGCAACCTTTTGCCACTCAAGTGCCTTTTTGGCATTAGTAATGGCCACACTGTGCCCTCCAAACAACATTTTTCTCCTCTTTTCCACCTCGCCAACGATAACTTCTACTTCACATTGAGTGAAGTTACGTTTTTTTTTATTTCCTCTCTATGTTTGCCATGATTTCGCAATCGATGAATATTAACTTATGGGCGTTTCACGGACTATTTATGGGCAACTATGGGCGTGACATGAAGCCGCAAAAGCTGCGCTACATTTAGAATTGATTGTGATTTATTAAGGGAAAAATGCATAGGATGTGCGTGCGCACGGTTTTATAAATCCGAATATTTCTGTGCGTACGCACGTCCTATGTTTCATCCGTACGCCACTTCTGACGCAAATCCTACGCAAAGTTTTATAAATGAGGCCCATGGTGAGAATAAGTTCATTCTAGAGAAGAAGAAAAAAAAATACCACAATTTTATTCAGAGTTTCAAACTGAGCAAAAATATACAATTATGTGCAGATGCTGATATCTGCATGGGGAAAAGGAAAGATGAAATTCGGACAGCTTGTAATGTGATCTTTACAACATAGCAGATGACTTAAATCATAAAATTAAATCCTTAGTTTTATGATCATTCAAAAAATATAATGCAATGTATATGACTGTATGACTGAGAGATTAAATAAATGTTCCTAAAAATCCTGATGGATCATATGTAATACATGCTTTTTCTAAAATAAAATAAAAATGATTGGATAATGAAGTAAACCTAAGCTGCTTCAGTCCAAAAAGTTCATCTTGAAATATTACTAATATAAGTCATCCTTACATTTACTTGTTAAAATCAGTAAAGATGGCACAGCAAAAAGACGTGAATCGGGACATGAAGGTGGACGCTTTTACAATTGTACTAAACTGCCCTTTACTTGTTAAAAAGTATCAATGATGACAGAAAGCATGTAGTAGATTGTTTACAGCAATTTTTTTCATGTTTTGATCATGTTTATAATTTAGAGGCCTTATGAACCTCATCAATTTTAGGGATTTGTAGGGTTACTTCTCTCAGAACTTATTCCTTTCTAGAGTTAGTCTTTAGAGGTTCTTCAAAATGTACCTCCAAGTTTTAGACCAACTTGAGATTGTGCTGATTAATTTTGTTGTCATATAAAGTACTGAAGTAAACAAACCTTGGAATGTATATGATGTGATGCATCTCATTTTGATGCCTGGAAATCAAAACCAGGGCCTCCATTTGCTTCAAAAAGTTGACTAGGCCTCAGATCATTTTATTTTTTATTTTTAATGAAGCTCAAAGAAACCTAATTTCACATGTCAGAAATCTGTCCAAGCTTCAAAACCAAAACACAGCTCAACCACACTATCACGGCGGAGAGTTTGGGATGGGAAAGTTTGAAAATGGGAACGTTTGAATTCCCTTTGGTCTATAATTGAACTAAAGTTAATAAAATGAATGAATTGTTCAGGACTCGCCTTCAATAATCTCCCAAAGGAAGTCACTAACTATTAGGGAGTGACAAATTCCTTTAGACATCTTTAATCAACTATTAGAATAATGCATAAATATTAGCTCTAGAACCTGCAATATCAGCGAACACAGAAAATCAAGGTTATTGGGCATTCATGGAGATTGTCATCTCTGCGTATTGATGAATCTAGTGTTGGCACGATACTGGGATTTCTAATTCCGATACAATACCTTGAAAAATATCAAAATTCTATACCATTTTCGATACCACTGGGAAAACTGCCATATCAATATTATTTTATTATCTCCTCATTTTTTTAAATGTGGGTAATTTTAACGCAATAGCTTACACACAGCACAGGGAGGCTTTATTTGAAACTCTGAACTAAATTTACAACAAAAAAAAGACAGAACAGATAAACAAACAGCAAATGATAACACAAATAAATACAATAGAATTAAGAGACAGATGAAATAAACATGGCTTTAAGTCTTTCAGGTAGTCTAACAGTATATTTAGACAAGAAATACTACATAAATTCAAGTAATCAATTGTAAAAACACTGTAATGTCTTCATTACAAATTAAAAATGAATACAGATTAATGTTTACAATTGATTTTACAAAAGTTATTCAGCCAAGTAGTGTGTTTTTTTCTTTGTCTTGTGTTATAATGACAGACAACAACAGGTTTATTAGGCTGCTGTCACTTTAAGAGCAAATGCACGGATCCAATATACTGTTACACAACATAAGTTTTCTTTCTCAACTATTTACATTCCAAAACTGATTGTGTTTACCTGAATATTCGCCAAGATGGGCATTAAGCGTGAGCGTAATAAGCCACAAAAAAGAACTCAGTTTGGTCCTCACAAACTATTTGAGAAGCCGTTTTATATGCGCGCCACTTACATAGATCAGTGGTGCGCACGGTTGCGGTGCGCACGCGAAACCTGCAGGAATGAGTAAAATTATGCGCAATACCCCGCAGAGAAAATTTCAGGGCCTGTAACACCAACACTATTCAACCGGAGCGAATGAGAAGAGTGAGTGAGAGGAGGCTGGTGTGTGTCGATTTTCCGTTGGAGAGAAGAGAGAGCAAGAGCTGGTATTGATGTATCGATACTGCAGAAAATCGCTTCAGATATTTCCGTATCAATACATATAGAAATATCGATATCCCTGACAACACTAGAGGAATCCCCGCAAGAAAATGAGTGGCGATCCCAACGATTCCAGCTTTGTTGATACAATAACCCTGTCTTGAGTCAATGCATGTTACACCAGAAACGTCAACAAAAATCTCTAGCTAAAAATGGCCGACGCTGACAGAGATCTGATGTGGGAAACCCATGTTGGCCTGGCATGTTGGATATTTTTCAGTTAATATTGATTCGAAGCCAAGCATAAAGTGCCTTTAAAATCGAAAACGCTTCCATCGCCGCCTTTGCGCGCTTGCCAGTTGGCTTCGTTTGGTAATATCTCAAAAGTGGAGCGTTAATCTCAAAGCCTGGCTAATTAAACAGCATTAAACAGATTAATTTGTTCTTTGAGTAAGTGGCTGAACCGCTCGTTCCTCCGAACGGCCTGCTGTGGTCCACTGTGCTCGCTCTATTTCATCTGGGGAAAACGTTCTGCCTCCCTCCCTCCGCTTCCATCTGATGTGCTTCCTGGGTCACAGAGGCGAAAGAAGAATTATACGCATATAAATGTCCCTTTTATGAAGTGCCTTTTGAAAAGCCACTAATAAAAATAATAAAGATAATGTCCCGGGCAGATGCATTCGGCTGATCTGAGGCACGGGCCGTGAGCCTTGCAGTCATTCGTTGACAAAACAGTCATCTTATTTACACGCTCCACAATAACCCGCCGCAAATGTCGAAAAGAGGAATAAGGGGGGAAAATAATTAGCATATTAATCTTTTTTATGCCGTCATCTTTCAGGTCCGGGAGAGCACGGTGTAATTTAAATCTAAATGCTTTCCTGGCATTAGAATTCATTTTAGATGGGTCAATTGTTCTGTAATAAAAGGATGGAAGGTGTACTTCATGCAGGAGATTTATGTTTGCCATTTGTTCATATTCATGTGCTACTGAATACCCTCAATTCAAATGGTGATGGCAGCTCATATCAGCCTCAGTGCAGCCCCACACATCACTAACCACCAGCAATGAATTTCATTTGCAGAACAAAAAAAAAAAAAAAAACCTAAAGAGAGAAAAGAGAAAACGGGGGAAAAAAACATGCTGAAATTAACTCCACCGGTTTATTGATTTTTTTTTTTTTTTTTTTTTGCTCAACAGAGGCCTGTATAACAGCTCTATTGCCCCCATAATGATTAGTGACAAAAGTTTAATTAAGCAATTATGAAGGCAATAATAGAGTTGTCGGGTTTGCTTAGCTTTAGACTGTTTAAGACTTATCTCCTTGCCGCACATCATAGCGGCAGAAATCTGCTTTAGGAGATTAATGCTGTGAGAACACAGATGCCCACTCTAATACCCCCTCCACCACGCTGACGCCTCGCCGAAGACCAGAACACAAGCGTCCCTTTATCAAATTACAACTCTGTTTTTCATGAATATGTAGTACTAGGGGGAAGAGGGGGGGGGGGGGGGGAGAAAAGAAGAGAAATCCAGTTATGGCTTTAAGGTGTAATTATAAAGACGTATGACACAAACGACACGCGCCGTTCTGTTTTAGTCATCTTCACTATGAAATGTGCGTGATAATTTCGTTGTGAATAATGATGCACAGCGTTCTGAGAGCCTGTGGAGTTTTCCAGCCGTTTGTCGCTGCGTATTTCTGAGAGCGCCTTAATGTGCTAATCGATTAGTCCTCTGTCTTTTGTTTCCTGTGTCTGTTCCTTTATTTCATTAGATTTCCAACCCTCTCGGATTCTTGCAGATACATGGGAGACTTTTATGCACGAGTTTGATAGCGGATTCTTGAAATGTGTGCTCAAAAGGGCCGAATGAGAAGATCCTCAATGCAGAAACACTATCGTTACTTCAAAGCCACAAACTGGGCTTTGTTCATTACTTCATGTTTAGTGCTCTGGTTGATTCAGAAGGTGGTTTTTCGGTTTGTTCGCTATATGCTAAGTGCATCTCTAACAGTTGCCAAAATAAACTAGTACATATAGTACGTTACGTACATGGGTTTTACTTTATTTTGATGGTTCCTTTAACCCTGGTGCTCTTCGCAATTATGTCAAAAATAACCAACATTTATTTATTTCAATGAAATTAATGTACTATATTTTAGTTTGATAATGTTTTATTTAATATTTTGTATTTTAGGGGATTTTATGGTACTAAATGATCTTTTTTGCTATATTTATAACCCAATGATTCACTTTTTATAGACCTGAAAATTATATTTCCAACTTAAACCGTCGTAAATCTTGAATACTTTAGAGCACAGACTTAAGTTTGATCTCTATTCAAAGACGACACTTGGTAGATTATTGCTGAAGTGAAAAGGGTTTTAAAAAGTGAACTTAAAGTTACAGAATTTTACGTTAATTGTTATGAAATATACATTTTAAACACGTTTTACTCTAAAACTGTGAGGAAATCAAAGCCATAAATCTAAACAAGTTGTGTTCAAAATTTGAGCCTGATATCTCAAAAAAACTAGCTTTCATAAGATTTTGTTTGGCCGCAGTACCAAAAGTTTTCACTAGATGCAGTCATTTTTGACCGTGAGGAGCACAAGTGTGACTATTTTTTTCAGGACAATTTAACCTGTTTGAATCATGTTCATGATTTATTTTGTGTGTGTGTTCACATAGCAAGTGCCAAAACCTTAAGTTTCGTACCATTCAGATGAAGAAAAAAATAATAAAAAAACAAATGTAAAATTGTTCGGTTTTCGCTTGTTTCTCTTGCGCATAAGGTCTTTAAATTTACAGAATCTATTCTGGGAAAATAAAATAATCTTCTTGCACTCGCTCATTTTGTCAAATCAAATGCATTCTAGAATGTTAAAGGGGTCATATAATGGTACATGCACTTTTACAAGTTGATTGTACTGAAATGTGTGTTGGCAGTGCCTGTACACAACCATCATATAATGATAAAAATCCATCCAGTGTTTTTGTTTGAATCTCCTTATATGTTTTCCCCTGCCTCAAATTGAGCCGTTCGTTTTTGTGACGTCAATAAAACGGACGCCCCTCCCACGATTGTTGATTGACAGCAGTGATTCAACACAGACCCGCCCTTGCTCGCTCGTCCTGTCAATCATAGTCTGCGCGGATCGGCGCGGTCATTGTTGATATGCTGGAGCACTGTCTATGAGCAGAATGGCGTCTAAGCGATTGTGGTGTTCTGTTCTTGGGTGTAATAACGAACACAGCAGTCATTTTAATGTTCCTAAATCCGAACCGCTGAAGACGCAGTGGCTGAGTTTGTTTTCGAAGGGAATATTCCCCACGAGCAACGTCAGTGCTCTCATGTTTGCCGAATCATTTCTCAGTGGACTGCTTTATAAACGAGGATCAGTGTAAAGCTGGTTTTGCTGAGAAGCTGCACCTGAATAAAGGATCGGAACCTATTCGTCTTCCTGCTGAACCTTCAGAAGAACTAAAGTGAGTGTAACGTTTTATTAATCTTTATATTAATCTTTATATTAATCTTTGCAAATCGCCAGCTGCACGCTTCACGATGAATGCGTAGGTTTACACTCAGGGTACATTACAGCATGTTTTCTATGTACAACGTTCTCAATATAATTCATAATCCCACGTTTATAATGAACAACGCGTTATGGTTATTGTGTTATTGTGTTACAAACGGTGTATGCGCAGAACAGAGAGGCGGGGTGAGCAAAGCTCATTATCATTTAAAGTCATATGCACTGAAACGGCGTGCTGAAAACAGAGCTGTTTTTGACCAGGTAAAATAAGTGTTTTCTTACAATACTAATGAGAATATTTAATTAAAGTATATTACAAACTTTTAATTTAGACCCTAAAGAATCATATTAGCTTGTACAAAAATGGCATTATATGACCCCTTTGAAGTCCTTCTCTCTAATGCCTCTTCTGACTTGAAAATCATGTTCACAAATGTCTAAAGGTTATTTGCATTTTTTCCAAAGTACATGTCCTTTAATGGTAAAATAAAATGGTGCATGGATCCAGGGTAAGTTGTAGTGCTCTAAACCAGAGGTCCTCAACCCACTCTCTTGCAGAGTTTATCTTCAACCCTGAACCAGCTGATCAAGGTCTTCAGAGTCACTTGAAACATCACAGGCAAGTGTGCTAAAGCAGGTATAGGAACTAAACTAAACTGCAGGACAGTGGGTCTCAGGACCTCTCCTCTAAACAACCCCAAATGTTTAGTAACAATGGCAGATACAACATATCTGCTAATAAAATATAAGACAACATCTTAAATATGTTGATTTATTGGTTTTTCAGTATTATAAAATCAAGAAAAGTATTTGCTTGTGTTGAGGTGCTGTTCTGCTGTTTTTAGAAAACCAACAATCCTCAGCCCTTGCAAAAAAAAAAAAAAAAAAAAAGTATAATAACGTTAAGCTGAGTTCTCATCATTGGAAAACTCTTTGCACTCAGGCCACAACTACACAGCAAAAAAATAAGACTATTATAAGCTTCGCAGGGCAGATTTGAGAATGCTTACACAGGCTTTTATGCTTGTGTAGCTTAAGACTGCAAATCGAACCACAGATTAGCTTAATGTTGAATGATACGTCTTTTGAGTATGCCCCCGAACTGGTTCCATGAATTTAATTTTACATGGATACTCGATTGGGAATCTGTGGTCATTGCGTTTAGGCTTTAGTTTAATCTTGGATGCGTGAAAATCTCGAAACGACATTATTTGCAGTGAGAATTTTACTCTAGCTAAAACTCGAGCGTCTTCACGCAGCCAAGCAAAGCTCTCCGGCGCGGAGCTGCCAAGAGCGCGGACGTCTTCTCCGTTAATGAACTGAAAATCCTAACAGACGGGTGGAAGACTACAACACACTGACGCTTAGACAAACTGTCTACGGATGAAAACACTGGGAGAACAATTCCGACGCGAGTGACTTTTCACACACGCGCCAAGAACGTAACAGATCAATGATGATATGAGAGATAATAACTCTAGAAACAAAAGGCACATCCATTCTGCATGGCACGGAAGAGGTTAACGTCCCCCGCCAAGCCATTAGTCTGCCGACTGAAGGTCGAGGTTGGTCGGGGTCACCTCTGCTGTCCTCTTTCTCAGCTGTTGTGCCAGAGAAGAGTGCGGCGGAGGGCCGGCTGATGCCTCGTCCCTGCTGCCTACACAATGAAATGACACACTGAAGGTGGTCTTGCATCTGGCGTGCTATTCAAACAGGCCTGCCACAGCCCAGCTACATGCACCGTTGCCAGATTGCAGGCTAATTAAGGCGCTCTTGGATGACCATCAGTGGCGTCTCCGGGTAAGAACGGCTCACGATATGAGGCCTTGGAAGAGGAGCGGCGAGCAAACCCTCCCGAGAGCCCTCGGGCCCGTGACCGCTGCCCGGCAAACGAAGGACGGCGCTCTCTCTCGCCGACGTACTGTAGATGCGATCGCTCGTTGTTTTCCAACCCCGTTCGAGCTGCAGATTTAATGCGGTCTATTTAAAAAAAGGCAAACTTGAACAGTTTTTGACACAGAGCTTCCCCATTCCGCTTGGCTTTTAGCATAATGTCTGTTTGTGACAGGCCGCGCATGCAGCCCGGTAAAATGCGCCCAGTTTGACAGCAGCTCTCTGAGTGGAGAGCAGCAATTGTTTACCCGACTTTATTTTTTGCTGCTCACTGCCTTTATTTCTCAGCGATGGGAGGAAAAGTGAAGAGGGCGAGGGAAAAGAAAAGACAAAAAAATACAAGACATGCAGCAGAAATGCTGCTGCTCGCTAATAAGATGCCCATCATGCTCGGCGGGCTGATTTGCAGCGCTCCCCCTCTAAGTCTCCATGATTACAGCGTAAAGGCCCCGGCTCTCCTCCCCAGCTGATCCTCATCTTGTTCGCTGGCATTAATGACACTTCAGTCACCGCAGCTTTCAAGCAGGGGCCCTTCCACGGCGAACAGAGAGCTGACATTTCCTGACATTTTCCCAACTAATTACAGTACAAATAATTAAGCGTGTTCGCGTATGTAACAAATGAAGGCGAAAGCCGTCTGTCAGAGCGCCTGTGATTGATGACGCTGGGAGAGAGTTTATCTGATGGGTCCCTGCCAGCGGCTATAGAGGGAAGCAAATTTATTAGAACGAACAATGCAAATTTAGAAGTCATCTCATCCAGTTAGGCACCCGAGCAATATCCGTGTCAAGGTGAATGTGACAATGAAAGCAAAATATTTGCATTTTGTGGAGCGGGCTGAGGGGAAAATCAGAGCAAGAAGATGACAGGCCTAATTATTTCGACTCACACAGGCCAAGACAGCTGTTTCTTGTGTCCTGAACAAGGCTGTCATGCAGGTAACCAAATAGGTCTGCACACGAGCCCGTATCCGACACAGACGCGGAAATGTCTGCCGCTAATGACCAATGCTAATGTTGCTGCCATGTCTCGCAGAAACTGCAGAAGTGTCAGCGCGCACTTTCTGCAAGCCAGTCAACATTTTGCTCCATAATTATGTGTTAGAGAATTAATTCTTGCCTGTCAGTCCCCCTCGGCCCACCGCCGCCAACTGACAAAGACGAATGGCGTCAAGAACCGGGGATGACGCCGCTTGAGCTCGACATTGTACATTTCGGATAACGAGTAAACTGTGTAGTAAAGGTATATTTCTTAATTCTTCATTTGGCTTTATAATTAAACCTTCACATAATGTCCACAGTGGCGGAAAGTACTCGCGGTATTGATATATTGCTTGTGCAGACGATCATCAAACGCATCTGTTTTTTCAAAGAAATTATATTCGGGTCCAGGGGGTTTAATCTTTGTACATAAAAATACATATAGATTTATAAAAAAAAGCAACGCATTCATGACCTACCTTTTTTATCTGTTTGCTCACGACAATATCACAATGCTAGTGCTTTTAAGCTACCAGATATCAATATGATGCACACACATGCACTTAAGGGAATACAAGCTTTACCGCCCACACTTATAATGAAGCTACTCAGGGGTAGCTATACAATAGCATGGAGAGGACGGCAAATCCTGGTGGGTTTGGAGAAATCTACATTGGGATCAAAGTATGCCGCTTAGCTGCCTAACTCCTGCTGTAGAACAGATGGGCCCTGGTCACACGATGAGCCCTCCGAGATTTACAATCTAAAATAACTGCTGCTTAGATAGCTGGAGAGATAGACGGAGACAGAAACAACTGGCCAATCTATTTGAGTAGACGTAGATGCTATTTCAATCCAATGCAATTCTTCCTTTCTCCTTGTTTGTCTGTTTACGCCTCATTAATATATTAGAATCTCATTAATATATTTTGAATTTCATTCATCTTTTGCAAGGATCAGCATAAACACACTGAATCAATGCTTAGGCGTAAATATTTTATATTGAAACAGAGCAACTCATGTTTTTGGATATCCTTTCCCTGTAGTATACACTAGCCTTGCTTTCTACTGCCTACATAGGCAGCTGCTTTCTACACCAAAACCGAACCTCAAAAGTGTCTAATATGGAAGCGATTTGGAACGCTTCACATTAACCGTAACTCCAAGTATTGTGAATGTATCGGTTTTGCCTTCTTGGATTTCCACTTAGCTTGTTGCAATACCTTCAATTGATTAAACAAATACATTCAAGAATTTGCCAAGGTTTTTTTGGTAACTCTTCCTTTTACAGTCCTGTTACCCATGTACATACTATGTACTTATTATAGTAATTACAATTACTGGGTAATAACTAGGTACTAACCCTGAACCTACCCCTAACCCATGTACTTACCTTATATTAGCCAGTTCTTTCTAGGTAAGTACACTGTAAGTACACGTAAGTACTGTACTGTAAAAGGAAGCGTTACCGTTTTTTTTTTATATATATACTGTCTAGCTAGACAACTGACTAGGTTTCACATATTACTAGACAGCCGTCACATTTCTTAAATGATATTCTTTTTATTGTGGGTGACCTCTATGGCTCCCAGATGAGCTATCATCTCACTCAATATGTTACTCAACATTTCAGAGGGCTAAAGTGGTGTCAGGTTCCTTAGCATTTGACCTTTGACCTTCCTGAAAGCTGATCTGGAGAATCTCTGGACATATTGCCCCCCAGGTGGAGCATCCTCCTTTGGGTGGACGTCCTGACCCGCGGGTGGAGTGGCTTTCCGTCACTGATTTCAAAGCAAGACCAAATTATAGACTGCTGCCGTGATGGAGACAGTATTTCCTTTTGTGCAGATGACGCAAACCTTGGATTGTGTGTCAAAGGGAGGAGATTTTTTTTAGAATTTGGCAAATTTATGTGCATGTGTTAGGAAAAGGAAGCGTACTTGAGGAAAACTGAGATCTCAGTCTTTATGTCTCCCATTTCCGCGATATTTTCCGTTCTGGCTGTCTGAGTCACCCAATCTGTAAGGACAATACTGACAGCATCAAATACCAGTGAACATCTATGGGTTCAGGCTGTGCCAGCAGAGAGAGAGAGAGAGAGAGAGAGACAGAGAGAGAGAGCTTTATATCATCTTAGCTGACTGTTCACATTCAGACGAGATAATTAGGAGTAAAACAAAGACTGTCATAGGACTTAAGAAAGAAAAGGCATTAAACAGCGTAAAACAGGTTTAACATTTCCCATTATAAAGACACCAGTGATCCTCAAGCCCCTGGGACAGAGGACTTTGTTCGAGTGATGCTTTGGGGTGACTAATTTTGTCATTTTTCCTTCTCTCTCTCTTTCTTTTTCTTTTCTTTTCTTAGTGTCAGAGAATTTCAGCGACTGCATCTACTGATTCCTCAATGCCAATTTCTGCTTCGCTGGCAATCGGGATTCGTATCGTTGGATGACATCTAATGGTGACGTCTCTATCTCATAACTTCCCTTCCAAGAATTCGATCAATTTCGTCCCAGCACACAAGTTAACATTGAAGAACTCTCCAGTACAAAGCATTACAATTTGTATAGTTAATTTCTTTACAACAACAACAAGAACAAGTCATTTAAATAGAACATTTAAAGCTTGACCAATGTTATATTTTATGACCTATAACAATGGTGATTAATTGCATGTTTGAGGGGGAATTCACTAAGAATTAATTGCAACCTAAATCAGTGCTGTTTATTTGCATGCACAGTCTGCAATGTAATTCGCTAAAGGAATGAAGCAAACCAGGTAACAGTTATTATAAATGATGTGCTTAAACTTGCCATTCTTGCAGGTTGGCCCTTAGTGTGAGGGAACAAGCAGCACACTACCAAATTCTGGCATATTGGCACCGAAGCATTGGATCGTACCACTGAAATCCAGATGCCTAAATCGTATCTTTAAAAGGCTGAAAGTGCACTTTGCAAAGGTAAATAAAGAACTGCTTGTTTGAATAAGTACAGTACTTCTTTACTCAAGAAACACTATATATAAGTGACAGCAGCCTAATAAACCTGTAGCTGCCTGTTATTAATGTTAAACAACAAAAGAAAATCACTCACTGATCTTGACTGAATAACTTCTATAACTTAAATAAGGATTAATCCATATTTACTTTATAAAATAAAACTATGCAGTGCTATTTTACATTTGATTACATTTGATTTGAATATCTGTATCTGAACTTTGTACCTCAACTGTTTGTATTTGTTTGTACAACTGCTATTGCGGATTTATTTATTTGTTCTTATTTTATTATTGACTGTTTACTTGTCTTTAATAATGTTGAAATTTATATTAGTCTAGTTGTTTTTGCTGTTTGACTTCTTTTCTTTTTACCTCATTGAAATCGATAAGAATCGAAATTGATCCGTCACAAGACTGCCATTTCAGCGAATGCAATTTCAGAATCTAAGCTGACGTAAGGCTTCTTCTGGTGGCAATTTTTAAATGTGTGCGCAGGATCTGATCTTTATGGCAGATTGAGACAATGATCACTTTTGGGTCTGTTCTTCACACAAATCAATAGTTTGGCCTCAGAACACTTTGAATATTTGTACTTATTGAATAAATAGTGTATGTAGTTGTGTCTACCTGTTATATCCCGTGTTGGATAAGCAGAATGAATGGTTTTGTGCTGAAGTGTGATATTCAAGGGATAGTTCACCCAAAAATGAAAATGTTGTCATTACTCACCCTCAAGCTGTTCCAAATCGGTTTCTTTCTTCTGTTGAACACAAAATAAGATTATAAAGAATGTTGGTAACCAGATATGTTTATGGCACCCGTTGACTTCCATAATAGAACAAAACTAATATAGATGTCAATGGGTACTGTCAACTGTTTGATTACCAATATTCTTTAAAATATCTTATTTTGTGTTCAACTGAAAAAAAGAAACGCATACAGGTTTGGAACAAGGGTGAGTAAATTATGACAAAATTATAATTTTTTGGCTGAACTATCCCTTTCAGTAAAGGTTTTTAACTTGTGTGTTATTTACTGCTTTTTTGATACAATACTACAACAGTATGAACCTAATATGAGTAATGTATAGCATAATTAGGGGTGGGCGATAAAAGCAAAAAATTCGCAATATATTTATTTTTACATTTTGGTCGACAACGACATCACAGTATGCACATTTTAATGGAACTATGATACTGAAAAGACAATGTTTTTTTTTTTTTTAATGACAGGTTCCTAACCAGTAGCAGATCACATTTGATAATAATTCTAATTCTAATAATAAACATTTATAAGCATTGCAATGAGCAGCCTTATAAATATATGTATTTTAAAAATGCAAACCGTGAGGGTTTTCCTTGTTTAGTTTCAGCACAATTACAATTAGGGGTGGGCTATAAATGGTTACAAATTTCTACAGGTTTATCGCCCGCTCCTAATTGTAACAACAATAATTATAACAAAAACATGGCAGTGTTAACAAGCAAAGTTGATTATAACAACACTTTGTCAGAATCAACCTTGCTTGTCAACACTTCTCGGTTTCCAAATGTTTGTGAGTAAAGTGTGATTCGGTTAAAAACTATTAGTGAAACCGATTATTGGTCTGTTTGTAATTTTAGGTATTTTTCACGGTAATGCTTGAAAGAAAGAAAGAAAGAAAGAAAGAAAGAAAGAAAGAAAGAAAGAAAGAAAGAAAGAAAGAAAGAAAGAAAGAAAGAAAGAAAGAAAGAAAGAAAGAAAGAAAGAAAGAAAGAAAGAAAGAAAGATGACAGATGAATACCCTGGGGCCGTGTATGTGACCTGTCTCGTACCCCCTCTCCATTTTACATATACAGACACTTGTAAACAGACTCTGATGCAACGCAGCTCTTTGAAACATGCACAAGCTAACGAGATGAGATCCAAAAAAATACATATTATGCTGACAGTAAATCATATTACATTCCTAATAAGCATTAACTGGATAACTGGGTCAAAGCAGAATCATCTTAATTGATTTTTCTAAAGGAATCTGACAGGAAAATGTCAATGCCTGAATATTTCTTCATGCATCATTAAAACAAGATTGGCTTTTAACAAAAGGAGATTCCTGTGCCGAATTGATTCTTGCTCGGGGCTGCCTGCAAGTAAGTGTATTACATAAAAATCTATACAGGATATTAAAACAACACCATTCTGCAAGACAGTTACAATTAAAAGCTGACACCCGCCCCCTTTGTGTTGGTTTCGGCAGCATGCCCGCAAATGCATCGCTGGGTTGCTGAAAGTCGGTCCAATCAATGGAGGAGCACAAAACGTTGGCTGGGAGACTGGCAGGGGGGATAATTGAGCTGTTCTGGGTTCCACTGCGACACGCGCTATATTTCCCGCTCACTTTTCCTCCGATCCATCCGGGCCTGCCTGCTCCAGTCTCCCCTGTTAGCAATTAACGTCTGATTACCGTGGACAATCCTTCCAACTGAAAGTACCGAAGTAACGAAAGCTCAAGGAAAAGAATTAGTCCCACATTACGCAATCTGCTGCAAGGGTTAGGCAGCATTTCGGGAGCTACGGCTTGGGTGTCATTTGACATGCCTGATGGAAATGTTGTTTTCGCTGTGTGTAAAACAGATGCTTGAGCTCAAACACAGAATCTAAACATCATTTCTGTAAACTAATAAAGCTTGCGTTTCATGCTTAAAGCGGTGTACTTGGCAGGTAACTTGAAACTATAACTTGCCAAGCTACAGAATCATTTTAATTAGCTTAGCAAAGTAGTCAAACATTCTGCTTTTAAAGGAGCTGACTACTCAATGCAACTATCACTTTTTTTCTGATATTTATACGGCACAAAAAAAAAACAATGATAATGTCAATATGAGTTACAGAATAATAAAACTAGACAAATATTGAGTTGAATACATAATTAAGCAGTATAGTGTACTCTGTTGCAATATTTAGTACTTGATTGCTTTGCTAGGACTAATTGAATTGGCAAATATTTTTTTTTTATTCCAGAATGGTTCAATTACTCTCCAAGATAAGTGAGTCACCCAGCTAACAAAAATATGTTCCAAGAACGTTTTGCTATTGTACATTATTGTTATGAAAACATTATTTCTGAATGTTCTCGGAAGATCCACTGTTTTAAACGTTTTATACACTTTGGTAACACTACTTGTAGCCTTTGTATATAATGCATTATAAAGGTATTCTTATTGTACATTATAATGCATTATATCTCTTCATAAATAATTATAACCAAAGTTAAAATGCATTATAATATTTGCAGACTTGTTACATCTGAAATTGGTTGTTTGTCATGTGTTTTGATGAATTATATTTTCTAAAGGTGTGTTCATGAATATATACGTTTTACAATATATTATAACTGTGGTATAATGCATTTTAAGGTGCATGACATGATTAATGCATTAACATACTTGTATAATGCATTATAAAAGCTTTAAGTAAAGTGTTTTTCTTGGTTAATGAAATCATTTTGCAAACATTATGGGAATGTTACTTGAACGTCCAACTGAAACGTTACGTTCCAGTTTCGCTTCCTTGAACAATGTATAAATAACATTTCTGTGCTAATGTTTTGAGAACATTATAAAAAAAAAAAAAAAAAACTTTGACAGACATTTGTTCATAAATTTGAGAGAACCTTTCCAGAATGTTAGCCAAAGCTCTAGAACGTTCCCTGTGTAAAACAGGGTGATCTCCATGTATGCTGATGCTTCATTTATATAATGTTAAAATGACCCGTCTAATGGAGCGGCTCTCAGAGAAACCCAACACTCATGGAGAAAGCACAGTCGGGCCATAGAGAACACAACACCAGACGCTCCTATTCTCAGTGTACACAGCACTGAAGGGGAGATAGTGGCAAGTGAAAAGCAGTAAATCAGTCTCGCTGACATCCTGACACTCATCAAGCCACTTCCCAACGATCCTCCATCAGTTAAGATCCAATAAAGCCGTTAGAGCTCTGAGAGAGAGCTGTGAAAACACAGCAGCGCCGTCCCGTAGATCCCAAAGACATGCCATAAATATACTTTCACTCTCATGCACAGCAGTCAGGTTTCAGGACAGATGCTGTGTTTAAATAAAGGGTTAGGGATCGAGGATCGAGAGTGTGTAAACTAGACACACTCAGAACAGAATTCTAATTGAGGCGTCAAAGGATGCAGAATTGAAATTTGATTTAAAATGGACTGAAATTCAAAGAAATGAACATTAGATAGTCAGAAACATTAGATAATCAAATTGAAAAAATCCACTTATATTCATTTTAAATCTGTTAATTGCTTTACATTTGAAGTTAGGAAAAGGTTAATTTCCCAGTTGATATTGCCCATTGTTGACTATGCTGATATTGTCTACATGAACACTCGTGAAGTTACTCTTAGGCCTCTTAATGTTGTATTTAACTCTTTATGTAGATTTGTTTTGAGGTGTCCTTTTAAAACACATCATTGTGTAATGTATGCATCCTTGAATTGGCTTCAGCTAAAACCAAGAAGAGACTTTCATTGGTTTCTTTTTATTTTCAAATGTGCCTATTTTGAATGCCCTCCTTATTTGAGTGAACTCCTGGTTCCACGCAGTTCTTTGTATCCTGTTCGTGATATGCAATCTCTTGTTTTTACTGTACCAAGAATCTTTTCAGCCACTGGTAGAAAGTCTTTTCACTATAAAGCTTCTCAGGATTGGAATAATCTTCCTCTTTTTTTTGAGGTCCATCTTATCTTTTCGTAGATTTAAGTTAACTCTATTCCAATATTTAAACACTGTATGTGTATGCTACTGATGTTGGTCTGAGTTGCTTGCAACTGTCTATTGTTTAATGGAATTGTCTATCTGATATCTCCGGTGGACTCAACCTCGGTCTTTCTTTTGTGGCACCTTTTTGTTTACTGAATTTCCTGTATTATGATTCTAATTGTATAATGAGTAAATGTGGTGTGCTTTTTTTGACAGTTATGTTAGAGCTAAGGTGTGTCTTAGGTTAACGGTAATGGTGTGTGACGCAGTTCAAATTTTTTTTTTTTTTTTTTTTTTGTGTTGTTGGTGTTGTGTTGTTGGTGTTAAGTGTTGCTGTTTTATGTTTTATGTATTGGAACCTCTTAAAAATGAGATGTTGCATCTCAAGGGGCTATCCATCAATAAATTGAATTGAATTGAATTGAATATTTAGGATTTATTTGATTATTTATAGATAGGTCAAATTATATTCAATAAATAAAGTTTACCCTACACACTTCACAATGTGTCACTTATTATTATTATTTGATTGAATTGCCTATATGGAATAACAGTCAGGACCAGAATAAATATCCAAATGTACAAATATAAATGATATGGGAATATACAATGCAATGCACTGTAGTAAAAAGTTGGGTTACACTTTATTTGACAGTGTCATTGTTACAGTGTAATTTTATATTTAAGTATTAATCAACTACATGTACTTACTATAGGGATAGGGTAGGATTAGGATTTGGTTGGGGGTTAGATGCATGTAATTATGCATAATTTACTGTTATTACTATGGTAAGTGCATGTAACATATGTAACAAGGGTACTTTAAAATAAAGTCTTACCAAAAGTTGAATAAAATATGAGTACAACAAAAATAGTTGTCAATAACATCAGTAATTTTTAACATGGTAAATCCTCAAATCTTTATTACAGTTAAAAGTATTTTGATGTGATATTGCAGATGTTTAATTGAAAATAGGCATAAATTATTATTATTTTTTTAAAATTTATTTCCATTTCTACACACAAACTAAAAGTTCCTTAGACTTCACAATAATATTAAATATAAAAATTGAGGGAAACAAATCAATTTACAGTTTTCAGTACACTGGAAATCAGACTTTACCCAGCAAGCAATTTTGTGTTTAAAAGACCTCTAATAGCCGTCCAAACAGTGAAAGTGACCAAACTGTCAGTGAAAACTGAATAGACATCTACAGTATGTCATAGCCCAAGGATAGACTACTCATCAATTAGATAAAGAAATGAAACCAAACACCTTGTAATCACTGTTTTCTTTGCTGACATGATGGAATATCATTCATCTCGCAAGTTATTTTGGCAAAAACGACATGTAACCAAATTCAAG
The DNA here is from genome assembly GCF_029890125.1 of Rhinichthys klamathensis goyatoka. Classification (NCBI taxonomy): domain Eukaryota; kingdom Metazoa; phylum Chordata; class Actinopteri; order Cypriniformes; family Leuciscidae; genus Rhinichthys; species Rhinichthys klamathensis. Next base: position 7,150,399 of record NW_026606559.1, on the reverse strand, counting down.
GTTATTTTGGCTAGAAGTGGGTTACTCATTTAGCCGGACTATATCGGGTCTATAGTTAACCTAGACGGTGAAATGATGGCTATTGCTTGCTGGGTGTGATTATGAGCAGCAGTTTTGTGTTGCAGCAGGAGCCTGCCACGTACAGAGATACGGCAGCCATTAGCCACAGGTTTGAAATCCTTTTGCCGAATCACGAAGGCATCCAGAAAACATTATGCAATTTATTTACAACAAGCGCAGATTCGGAGGTGAGTGTATGTGTATTTAGGATTCCTCTGAGTCTGATGGGAGGCATGTAATGCTCATTTTACACAAAAGCCTGACAGAAGTGCTGGGCTTGTTCTGTTGCCACCCTTCGGGATCGTCACACATGTGGAAGGAGGGAACGCGCACGCGTGCTGATGTGTGTGCGCGTTTGTGTTGACGCGCATTTGCGATGCAATATTCATGACGAATTCTGCTGCAACTTGTCTGTTTTCCGAGAGGCTGCTAAACAGAAACAAAGAGCGAGGGAGAGTGGGAAATCAGCGCTCACCTGACATCTGCATATGCCATTCAGCGCGCCAGGCGTTCCGCCGGGCCCTCCGCGAGTTCCCAAACACTTTGAGGTCAACAAATTATTAATATTTAGTATTAGCACTGACGACAGCATGGTGTCCTCTCGAGAGACAGAGAAGAGGGAGGAGGAGCGTGTTTCTTGACGAAGAGCGTATTTGGCAGATGGAGCTGTCAGTTTAGCTCTTCATTTAATGCTCTCATGCATATGGCGGCATCCCTTAAAAACCAACAAGCTCATGTATTATCTATGGGGCTAAAAGCACGCGACACAGGACGCAGGAGTTTAAACCTCTGTAAACAGCACGCGCCAGTGATGTAAATGCCATTTTTACTGTCAAAAATACCCAAAACATATGGTCGGAGACGGGGAGCGGTCGTGTACCTGCGCTAGGCCGCGGCCGCCCGCTCATCTCTTGACGTGATGTCGACTGACAGTGAAAGACGCAAGGAGGGAGCTCGATTACTTTTTCATGAGTTACCTGACAGCTCTGATTCTGACCGGCGAAAAACGCTCAGGCAAACAAATTTTTCGCATCGCCTCTTTAAAGGAACTTGTGCAGGGAGCGACGCGGCAGGACCGAGGATGCTTAAACAGCCTGACAGGGTTGAAGGGCCTGCGAGAGAACATGGTGAGCATATATCATGTTATATGGCTCTCCCAGGGCTTCTCCTGAAAGCCTCACACATTCTTTTGCCTTCATGGAAGGATACAGTTGTTTGACAGGGATCACAATTGAAAAGCTATACAGCAGTGTTGCTGGCGCGCGCTGCACTATACTGCGCTGTTTTAGAGGTTTTTCTGTGAAAGTCTCGCTGGGAATGTTTGACTGCTGCTTGTGTTTGTAGAGGTGCCATCGCATAGACTCGAGCTCAGATTTACTGCGCCGATGGGACAACAGGTGTGTTTGTCTTTCCACTTCATCTTTAGGAACAGAAACTAGGAAATTATAATTAGCAGCACAGTCATCAATATTGCTTATACTTTATATCCAAAACATTAGGGGACTAGAGAAAGTTAGCACACGTGTGAACACATGGATATGGAATGGAATAAACTGGATTTCCGAAAGCAAGGTTACAATGCAGTCGACTTCTGGTTTATCAGTTGTTTGATTAATACCTGTATCTGCCATTAAGCTGATATGACAATAAAACCAATCAATCAATCGATCAAACAATCAAACACTCTCAGAATAAAAGGTAGGCTACACAAGCTGTCACTGGGACAGTACCCTTTAAAAAGGTTCAAATATGTACCATTTAGGTACTAATATGTACACTTTGGGTACCAAAATTTACCTTTATGGTATTGATGAGCACTCTTTAGGTACAAATGTGTGCCTTTTGAAAGGGTAACGCCCCAGTGACAGCTTTTGTACCTTTTATTCTGAGTGAACACCAACCAACCAACCAATCAATCCTAAACTTCTGGTCACATGACAAATATCATGCAATGCTACAGTGGATTTGCTGCATTTTCAGTGTTTGCTGTAGTGTGTTGGCAACATGTTACTTTACCAAGTCATCAGATGCACAATTTTCATCTGTTGGGCAATAAAACTGGTAAAAAAAAAAAAAAAATTTGGTACGGACATAGATTAAACAAGGGACCTGAGTGATATCTAGATTTATTTTAACACAACCCAAAAAGAAAACACCTAGCTACCCTACACTAATAAAAATAAAGGTTATTTTTTGTGGTTCCTTGTTGGTTCCAAGGAACCATTATTATTTAATGGATCCTTGAAGAACTTTTAACATCAATGGAATCTTTCCATTATTTTTAGTAGGAAAAGGTTCCCTTTAGATTATTAAAATATTCTGCAAACAAAGAAAAAAAAAAAGGCTCATTTAAGAACTGCTCACAGATAACCACCAAGTGGTTCGTCTATGGCACCGCAGTGAAAACTCCCTTTTCCCAAGCTTTATTTTTAAGAGTGCATAAGAACACGCTAAAAACACATTACATTTCCAAACAGTTTATATTCAATTTCCCCATAGACATTTCGTCATACAGGTAAGGCTGGGTATTTCTGAAATGCTCCCTGTCTGATATTTCCCTTTTCTCCATCTCACCACGCACACCCACTCGATTTCTCATCTCGAGACTCGACGCGGTGCTCGCTCCTTAACCCTGCCACGTCTACGACAGCTCACTCCACGATTTGTGCCAAGAGATCAGCCCTCTTTACAGATAACAGGCTGAGGAGACGAGAGAGGCCTGCGATTCATGCAGACACAACGGGAGGGGTTCTCATCTGAACTGAAAAAGGGACAGGTACAGCTCGTCAGCAGACAGAGCGATATGAAGCATCTGGCACGTCCACCTAAAGGGAGTGAGAGAGAAAACGGTTTCGAAAATCTGAGAAACTAAACAAAAGCATCAGCAAACTGAACAGACTGGAGCTGTGATCCATTCAAAAAGCAATGCATCAGAGATTGCTCCAAACATACAGGAGTGGAAAATAGTTGAATCAATAATTAAACGTCCCCTTTTGCGTCACAACACCACAGTCCTGAGGGAAGACAGGCCGCTTGACTGACAGATCTGGAGCATTTGATTCTGGATAGATCGGCACGGTCTCTGCTCCGAGTGTGAAGTGGGAGTCAGACGCCGCCGCATCGCAGTCTGGCTGAAATTCTCCTGCATCTGCCAGGTACTCCCAGGTATTAGAAGTATTAAACTTCACAGGGTCATAAAACTCATCTATAATACGGATAGGAGCAGCCAGCGGAAATTTTAAAAAACACATTTGCAGGAGCACCTCTGTTTGGTCTTCTCTTTATTCACAATCAAAACAGTTTATAAAGATGGAGATAATGAAGTAATCAATTGGTGTATTAAGGTCTGAAGAGGTATTGATTAGCTCCATCAATAATTCAGTGAGGTAACACTAGCACTCATGCACGGCCTGCCTTTCATCAACCAATGACTCTGAACGTTGCATTTGTATTCCTTGTGTGTTTGAAAGAGCAAATCTTGAGCATTATATGCTGACTTGCTGCTTAAGACACATTTGGTATTGGTTTGCACAACTAGTGGCATCTTCAAACAAGTTTCAACCACTGCCCGTCTGCCACTGATTGGACAAACTGGTATAGCAAAACCCAAACTCACAGACTACAGGTCCACTTGGTGCCACAGAAATGACACACTGCAGCTTTGATTTATGGCCGTTTGAGTAAATATCCGAGTCAAGAGAGAGAGATTGACTGGTCAAGTTAAATGCATTGCATTGTGAGATACAGTATTTTCCAGCATTCATGTAGGTCAAACAACAGAACATGGTGCTAGCTAGTCTGTAGTTTAGTTCCCAGGGAATGTATAAACTAATAAAAGGTATACCCTGAATGCAATTTAAGTTGCTACAGATAAAAGCCCCTGCCAAATGCATAAATGTCAATGTAAATACAGCCTTCCTCTGTAGCAGTGGTGATTGCTTTAAGACTGCATGGAAAGCAATTTGTGCCAATCTCAGTTCATTATAGTGTTTATCTCTGTACAAAATAAAGCAATGCACAAGTGTAATGTTCAAAATAATCACTATTTAGCAAATGTAATTAAGTAGTAGTTAAAAGATCTTAACGTGATTCCCTACTCTTGAAACCAACCAACCACCATCACTGTTGTGGACTCATGTGCACAGTTTAACAAATGTAATTATGCATACGAAACACGTGTGTGCTGTGCCAGGTATAAAGGGAATACTGCAAAAATAGTACAAGTTTACGAAGCTTTTTTCCTGGTAAGCTAAAGTCAAGATTGAGAGGGGGGAAACAGAGCAGGAAGGGATTGGCCTAATAAATTGGCATCTCATTCAGAGATCAGCATGTAGAGTGTATTATTCATTATTCATGCTCATTAAATTCAGGGCCTCATATAAGCACAGGCTGCCATCTCTCTGCCAAACCCCCTCGGTTTTCAGATGTGCCCACTTGAGACCAGCGGATCTGAATCCAGGACACCGCAGCCGAATAACACGCCTGAGGTCCCCAAACAAAAACACACAGTCCGCTTCCAATTTCATCCCTACACATTTGACAAAACACACAATTATCTCCCCTCCGCTCCCTTTCTCTCTCACACATGTCCACGTGAAGGGGATTTTCAATTACGCTATCTGTGAACTTGCATATTAATGATCCCGTGAAGCTTGTTTGTTTTGTGAGAGAGAAGCAGTTGTCACCACATGTCCTACGAGCGAGGGATCGCAGTGCCAAATCGCTCCCCTGCGGTACTTTCCTACACACCCCCACTTCCTCTCTTCTGATGAGGTATTAAGGTTTGATGGCCTGCGTCATTGCTTGTCTGCTCTGAACATTTGTAAAAACATAAAGCTAAGTAAGAGCTGGCTCACGTTTCACAGGCCCCCTGTCGATTTGAGATTTTCTCACCATTACAGATCTGCAGTCACAACGCTCAAAAGCACATGCCAGGCAACCATGTGAGACGCCTGCAAGTGGTCCAAGGCAGAACGCCGCAACATAAGTGGACCGGCTTTGACTTCTGCGCAACAACTGGCAGAGCTCAAACCTCCAGCCTTCCCTCGCAGGACTGGAACATTGAGATGTTTTACAAGCCGAACCCGTCGCTAGGCCTCTCCCGTGTTCAGCACTCGACCGAAAAGTGGATTTGACATACAGGAAACAATTATTTATAAGGACACGCATGCCCAAAGGCCCAGGCAGCTGGGATGTCCTGGACCCTCCAGCTCGTATTTGTATCTCTTAGGGGCCGAATCCCTCCGAAAAAAATAAAGCCGGAACTTGCGAGAAGAGTCTAATACTTTCCCATATGTTTGTGTGGAATGAATGTGGCCAAAGCCATGGTCAGATCTTTCATAGACTTCTAATGTACTGGAAAGTCTGCTACAGTCTGTCGGGGTTCCCTTTCCAGAGAGTGAGTCCGGTCCCAGCCGCTGTGAGGGGGGCGAATGCCCAGAGGACTGGTTGTTGTCAGGTCGGGTTATGTTTTAATAGCAGACACTTCAGCGCTGGATTTGAGCAGGCTTATGTCAGAAACAAGAGGTCTAAATAAACAGAGAGGCCAGTCCCGCTCCTCATTTATCACCGGCTCTGACAGAGGCAGGGCGGGGGACTCATCTGGAATCGTCCTCTGTGAGCGTCCATAAGGCGAAACGTGAGCCCTCTGCACTCTCGCTGCTCACGGTGCCAGAGCTGAACAGGGCTGCATGTCAGTCCTCCTGTCTGACGTTTCTGTATGCGTGTCTGTCATGTCCATTTTCACGTGGGTGGTGTATGAGCTTTTTACTGCTCGTCTTCAACCAGTAACATTCCAGTGCAAGAATCTGTCTTTACACAAATAAAAATACACATTTTCTTCTTCTCACTTTGTTAAACCTCATGTTCTGTTTGCAATCTAAGACACTCATGGCCCAAAAAATATATGAGACTAAAGAGCCTGGTTCATTCTTTCATTCTTGTTGACCTATTGTAAGCAAGGTTTATGCATGGAATAATAAGTAATTATTGCAAAATAAACCCTGATGTGACAGCCACGAAACTAGCACAGTTAGTATGCATGGGACAACAGTTAATTCTACAGAGTAGAGCAGTGGTTCTCAACCAGGGGTCCGGGGGCCACAAAAGGGGTGGGATCTAGATCTGATTTTTCTGATAAAAATTGCAACAACAAAAAAAAAATTCAAAGAAGACTTCTCACACTTAAAGCAGATCAGATTGCGTTCATGGCTGGAGCAGAATTTAATGGGAATCAAGCTCCTTCTGTCACAATCAGGCTTGACGCAATGACCAGAACTCAAACAGGTAGGTTTATTTGCAGATACGGCAGGGACACAATGCAGGTAAGAGCAGATACTTGAGATTGTTAGCAGATGAGAGACTTGCATTGTTGACTAAGTCTTTGTCTTACAGAATCGTTGGAGCACACACACACAAACACACACACACACAAGGGAACAACGTTGAGACGAGGAGTGACTGGAAGATTACTTGGGTGACTGGAGAGCAACTTGGTTGACAGCAGTAGCTACCAAGGTAGTCAGAAACAAACCAGGTAAGTAGCAAGGTAAGTTGTCTTGCCTTGCAGTCAAAAAAGTTTGAAAACACTGGTGTAGCTCCATTATAGTAAATTCTGGCTGCAGCAATTCCTTCAACATATTTCAGAAAGCTATGTATACATGCAAAAATGCCTTCGAATTGAACTAAAACAAGGTATCTTAGGAGGCAACATAATAAAGTTGCCTACCTTTTGGAACAGCCTTCGCAGCAAGAAGGCACCGAGATCAAGACTCTTTTGTAGGCAATACGGTGGGTTCTGGGACAGAGTACAAGTGTGAATAGAGGAGTTTGGATCTCTTGAGTTGCAGGTGCTCAGCTCTCCCTCTCATTCTCACTGGCTTATAGCTCTAGAGTGTTAGAGAACAAACAGAACATCAAAAGCTCATGTTCGACAAAAATAAGGTACGAGTGAACACAAACATGCATTCGTTTAGTCCTATCTGCCCTTTTTGCATCTGCCTTTAAAGAATCTGTTTGCTGAGATCAAAAGCTTAACCTCGTGACCGAGGAGAATTCAGTCACTGGGTTTGATTTCATAAGGCAACTTTGTGTGGTGTCTGAAAGAATGCAGAGGGCACAGACGCGGAGGAGTTTACTAATGCCACATGTTTACTGATTCAAACTAACAAGTTATGGCAGGCTAAGAAAACAACTGCAAATTAGCAACTTTCACAGTGTGTTTCAAATTGAAAACGGTTCCCCTGTGGGAACAATGTTTACTTATGTCAGAGATATTGCTCTCAGACAACATCATGGACGAGGTGTCTACTGGACAATAAGAGACTGTTTTGAGTAAAATAAACCAAACATTGTTTTCATGTATCACAGTATTATAATGAAATGAATATTTGAGGTTGATTTTAAACCATTTCAAGGGTCATGGAACCCCAAAACCTTTTTTTTTTTTTTGATGTGAACAGATATGTACAGGCTGCACATAACTGAAAACACTGCATCATCCTGCAGGAAGTGTCATTTTGGAGGGAAATTAACATCACCCTCATCAGTAAGTTTTATCAATGGATCTGATGAATTCCAGGAAGTATAAATCTGCTCAGGTCAAACTTAGTTCTGAAATCATTGATCTCATTCTAACAGCACTTTAAATGTCCACTTTAAGCAAAATTGGCTTAAACTGGCTAAATTGGCTTGAACTGGCTTTTTGGCCCAAACAGTTAAGTATATGAGGCTCATGTGTTCTTTGCTGACTGGAAAATCCCATTTTAGGGTGACTGAGAAACCTCAAATGCTTGCATGCTAATATGACTAATGCAATTAGTGGCTAAGCCCTTAATAAGGCAAATGACACATGGCGTATTGAGCAGAGATCTTCAGTGGTTGGAGGTGGAGGCTGCAGGAACAGCGGGAACCGAGTGGAGGCCATTTAACGCAACTGCTCAGAAATGTATCAAAATCAATTAAAAGCAGATTTTACCAGCTCCATCTAAATGAGATTAGAGACCATAACAACATAATATACATAATATACCTCATAAGATGCTCTTACATTTACTGAATGCAGACGCTTGTAATACAGCATATATGAGAATATAGACCAATTGTATGTTTTTTTGTTGTGATTGTGCATCTAGCTGTGGATTTGATGTAGAGGTTTTTCTGGGGTTACAGCTCAAATATATATGGCTTTCAACTGATGAAAATTGCCATCAAATTGATTAAATGGTATGTTGATTAATTAATCAATCCATCACATAATAAATACATACCGGTATTTGTTGAAAAAAGCACCTGCTAACACCATTTTGATGGTCCATTTTAGGCATTCTACTAACTATACATATCTTTGAAACTGTCAACTAACTCTCATTCGATTATTAGTAGACTGTCTGCTTAATATCGGCTAAGTGAATTTTGATGACCCCCCAACAGACATTCTACTGACTAACTTTGCAAGTATGTGTAAACTTACTCTACTAACTCTAACTAATACTCTACTATGTCTACTAATACTCTAATGAGAGTTAGTTAACATGTAGTTGCAAATGAATGAGAGCTAGTTGACAGTAGCGGTTTTAGGCACGGGCGAACCGGGCAGTCGCCGGGGGCGGCATTTTTTCATGTCACATGGGGGGCGGCACGAGCAGTTAAAAAAAAATCCTCTGCGCCACTAAGGTTTTCTATTTTCTATCATTTCAATTAAATTATTGGCAATGGCGCCCCTGCTTGCTGAGCGTTAATCACAGGTTCGCGTTTAAAGTCTGATCATTTCGACGGAGGTGAATCAATCAAAGTTAACTTTAGCTGGAAGTAACATTATTCAAGAACCGCTATAACGCCAAAACAATCTGTTACCTTAAATGATATGTTTATCTCTGTAAAGCTGCTTTGAAACAATCCATTGTTAAAAGCGCTATATAAATGAAGATGACTTGACTTGATTGAGAAGGTGCCGTGCACAGAAGCGATGTCAAGGGAGTCTCCTGATTGGAGGTAACTCACCAAGTTCACATATCACGTCTTTTGCGCGCTCGAGGTCGTTGTTTCAAATGTAGGCGCACGGGAAGCGCGCTCATAATTGAAGCGACGCGCTCATTTTTTCCAGGAGCAGCGAGATGAAAATTTTTAAACTTTTCAGTATGGGGGTGCACCCAAACACGTGGGTGTTTTTCTCTTCTCCGTAAATAAATCTTTTAGCAGAGCTACAGCAAGCGTTTTTCTGTGGTGGAAATCCATTAGCTACTAAAACTTCTTTGTCGTTGTGGAGAGCGCAGTGCATGGTTGTATAGCAACGACAGCCATGGGAAAATCGGACCGAATTTTACAATTAATAATAAAAGATAAGCTACTGTGCATTATAAATGTCAGGAATTTATTTTTATTGACTCATTCTTTTTATAAAGATGATTTAAAGGCTGAAATATGTGAGGTTTATCTTTTTATAAAACCTTTTTTTTTGTCAAAAGTTTATTTGAACGTGTGCATGTTAGTAGATAACATAAAAAACACTCCTTTAAAATTTGGCCATCATCTTTAATGTTATTAACTTGGTGATTAGATTTCATTGTGTATTAGGCCTACTTTTTGAACAAGATTCTGTGTTTAACCATGATAATTTTGGTCACTATATTCATGAAATGAAAGTAATTTTCATAATGATCATCTAAAATCAACTATAATTATGTGTTTTTACAGTAGCCTATAATATGCAAAGTACAATTTTCTATTAAAAAATAATCTCTGATTCTGTCCTTTTCTCTGACATTCCCTTTATCGGGCGAGGAACCATATTTGGTAACTTAATCGCGCATTCAAACTGACTCTCCCCTGCCTGTTTGCGTTGTCGTATGAGCGCATATATTTCTCCTAGCCAATCAGCGAAGATCAGGCTACGTCACTGATAGTCACACCATGGCATCTGACCAATCAGAAGTTGCGCGGAGCATTTCAAACTTCAGTGTCGTTCCGGTTATTGGAAAGTGAGGTTATGCGCTACTACCTACTCCCACATCAGCGCTAATAACTTCAAAACAAAAAATGGTAAGTTGATGAAACTCACACATTCTATGGTTGAATAGTTGTGCAACATGTTGAGATAGGTGTTGTTTGCATAGATTTCTTGAAAGTAGTGACATTTGTGGCATGAAAAATGGTGAGACCATATTTGATCATACGCCCTGTTCACGTAAGATTAGCGCAAGTGATAGGAAGACCATATTTAGACATACGCCCTATGCGTATAGAAAAGCTGTACTAGGGTATTTTTTCTACAAATAATGCATTATAACCACAGTCTATGATTATAATGTAGGACAATAGTATTTACTAGTGCATTGGATGTTATCACAGGTTTGAATAACATTATAAAGTGATCCAGTGGGAAACGAAACACATTTATAGACATTTTCAAGCCATATTAGATATTGAAATATGTGTGGTTTTGGTCAGTTTTTATGACCTTTATAACAATTTTTAATACTTATAATGATATTTTGCACTTCTTATTATATATTTACATATATTATGACAGACCAGTCCAATGTTACTCACTTATTTTTCTTCTTATTTATATTTCAGTAGATCTGCACTTCACTGTTACTCAACAAATAACTCAAACTGGGCTTGATATTGACTCAAAAATGTACTCTCTGTTCTTTGCAGCTATCTACGCAAATCTTTTACGGCAAGAGGGAGACAGTTGTGCCAGCCCACCCCAGCATCAGTGATGATGAGGGCTGTGAGGAGGAAGATGATGATGTGGCAGACCCTGACTTCCTCCCACCCACCCACAACCTAGACACTCCAGGCCAGAGTGATATAGGCCCCTCTGCCAAGAGGTGTAATTTAATTTAAAATGTACCTAATAATAATTTAAAATGTTCCTAAATAAATATTTTTATGTTTGTAACAAGTTTATGTGTTTTTATTATATTTTTATATATACACTTTTTAAGGGGAAAAAAATTACCCTAGACTGGCGAGGAACCATATATGGTAACTTCATTGCCCTTGATTTCCAACCTAAAAAAATATATTTTTTAAAAAACTCACAAATGTTTAGAAGTCTTATAATATCCTCCAATAACACTCTATGGTTGAAATTTAGAATTTCCAAGTATTTCAATGAGTGCCCTATAAAGGGTTAAGAGTGACAGGCCTACAAAAGCTATTTTAGTTCTAAAACAGTTTGGATAGTTGTTAATTTTAGAGTTATTAGAAATTATTTAAGAGATAAGTATTGTGTTACTACATAAGTAGCTCTCGGCCACTTTCACTTTTAAAAACTCTTTTTCGTGACAAACTATAGTTTAACATGTCATAACTAAAAGTGTGCAATGCATAGAATTCGAGGCAGTAACCAATGAGCTAATGGTTCCTCCCTGAAAGTTAGATTAATATAGCAAAATAACTGGATTTTCTTACTGTCTTTTTCAAATGAACGGTATGTGATTTTATTGTTGTTTTTTTTTGGTGGGGGGGGGGGGGGGGGGCGCTCGAAGGGGGTCTCGCCCAGGGTGTAATTCAATGTAGAACCGCCACTGCCAGTTAACAAGTAGTTGCAAAGTTACTTTTAGTAGTAGAATGTCTAAAGTGGACTATTGAAATAAAGTGTGACAAGCCTCCAAATGAAGATGAATACACATGATACTTAAACTTATATATTTTTAAATTGATAATGTAAGCTGTGTCACCAAAGCTACAGCGATGTTTCTGTTATTAGACTGCCCTGCAAGAGCAACATAACTTTACTATTACTGTATTAGGTATGAGAAATAGTGCCCTCAGTACATGTGTACTATAACAATACTGATACACTGCCATAATAAAACTGAAGTAGAAGCTTGATACATTTTCATAATGATGTCTGTTAAATGCAGGACAATGAATTCTCATCTAATGAAATTTAGTCTTCTCTGTGTTTTTGTTGTGATCACTCACACACACACACACACACAAACACACACACACACACACACACACACACACACACACACACACACACACACACACACACACACACACACACACACACACACACACACACACACACACACACACACACACACACACACACAAACACACAAAACACCACTAGCTAGTATTTTCATCATCAGCAGGAGGGTTGTTCTTTCGGTGGCTGTGTCATTTAAACACTCAGCCTGTCACATGATCTGTCAAGTTTCCGGCCCCAGGCCAGCTTTGATGATGCCCGTTTTAATTTTCCCTCCAACCCCAATCACTCACTAAATAAATCAATACTGTAAACAATTGTGAGATGGGTGTCTAAATAGCAATCGTGGCCGGAAGGGATAGCTAATCTGTGGGAGTCACAGAGAGAGAAAGAGGCCGAGAAAATGAATATGGTGTCTAAGCTGGATAGCTTTACTGCATTTCTTGCTGAAATGTACATGCTTAAACTGTGCAAAAGAAAAAAGTTATATATAGTTATATAAAGTTATATATAAAAAGTTATACCAGAGTTATATATGCACAGTCACCAGACTTTTGATTTCTCCAAATTGATACTGTGGAGGTCATTTGAGTGTAGTGAACTCATTGTCATTGTTCAAGAAACCAGTTTGAGATGATTTGAGCTTTGTGACTGTGTGTTACACTGCTGGATGAAGCCATCAGAAGATGCTACACTGTGGTCATAAAGGGATGGACATGGTCAGCAACAATACTCAGGTAGGATCTGGCACAAACAATGCATTTTCACCCACAGAACTGCTCTTCACTGGATATTTTCCTGGATATTACCATCCTCTGTAAACCCTAGAACCGGTTGTGCCTGAAAATCCCAGTAGATCAGCACTTTATGAAATAGTCAGACCAGCCCGTCTGGCACCAACAACCATACGACGTTCAAATTCACTTCAATATTTTTTCTCAGTTTGAACTTCAGCAGGTCATCTTGACATGGTCGACCATGTCTACATGCCTAAATCCAATGAGTTGCTGCCATGTGATTGGCTGATTAGATATTTGCGTTTGCAGTTGAACATGTGTACCTAATTAAGTGGCCTGTGAGTGTAAATTAAATTACGTTTATTCTAGAGCAGCACGATATATCAAAATTATTGCAATAACGCCATCGTATGTATTGCGATATGTTTATCGCAACGGCTTGCGATAACTGCGATTTAAATATTGCAAAAGATTACAAAAAGTTTAAGGACGCCACAGACAGCAGAGAGTAGACTGGACACAAGACTGTTAGGCTATTTACGTGTGACATACTCAGTGTTGGTCAAGTTAATTGGATATAGTAATTAGTTACTGATTACTGATTACTTCTCCAAGAAAGTAATCCAGTTACTTTACTGATTACTTATTTTCAAAAGTAATTAGTTACTTTACTAGTTACTTTACTAAGTTACTTTTCAAAAACATGATGCACGACCTGAATACGCTATAAAGCAATAGACCTTTCAGCCTAATCCTATTCTTTCTGCATAGTCCATCATCTAAAATTTAATCAAATGAAACACACTTTTTTTTAACTATTTTTTTATTAGTTTCAATATTTTAACTTTATGCACATAGCAAAAATGTAATTAAATGCAACAGTCTCAGACTTGAAGAAAGTTGTTCAACATTTAAACCTATTTTCTGCACATTCCACCATATTTTAATGAAATAAAGAAAGTCCTTCTTCTGTTAACTTATATTTCTGCATATTCCAGCATATAAAATAAATATATATTTTTGTAAAATCCTTCATTCGAATAGATGTAAAACACAGCAATAAAATAATTAAAATGAAAGTCTCTCCAGACTGTATTCCAAATTATTATCACTTACGTCTTTTAACAGTAAAGTGCAGAGAGGAGTAAAAATGAGTCTACCAAAACAGCCATGTCAGTTGTGGGTTCACGTTTTTTTTCAGTAAGTTTCACATTCCTGTGCCGGCTTGCTAGGTGCATGCTCAGCTTTGACAGTCTCACAAAACAAAATGACGGTTAACTAACGCAGTAACGCAGCCTGCTTACGGGGAAGTAACAGTAATCGAATTACTGTTTTTGCAATTGTAATCACTTATTTTACTCGTTACTTGAAAAAAGTAATTGGATTACAGTAACGCGTTACTTCTAACGCGTTACTGCCCATCAGTGGACATACTTAATGTTATTAAATGCAATAAACAAAGTACTCACGCGCACAGAGAGCCGCCTCGGACAGAGTGTGATCCCGAATTCAGCTCTCTAACGCAAGCCATATACACACAAAACTGTCGAAATGCCCATCTTGGTGAGTATTCACGTAAACGTAAAAGTTTTTATTAGGGGTGTCGCGATATAGGATTCCGGTATTGAAGATAACTGTGATATTCAAAACATGAAATATCGATATTGTGTTAATTAAGTGTGAGGCAATATATTGTGATAACTGTATTTTTTTCTTGGTTGACATCCCAAAGTACAATAGGTGGCTGTGTTGCTCCTTAACGCTGCCTGCCATCATAGCAGATGTAATTCAGCAAATCATGATCAAAATATGAGAGCATTATAATTGACATACATCCAGATATGGCATGCAGGAAAATGCATCTTTCAGCATTCAGAGTCACATTAGTGGAGTGATGCAGTAGATGACTGTAAAATGGGGGACTGAACTAATGCAAATTATGTGATTTTTCAAATTATGTGATTTTGCTGTCACCTGATTTGCATGATTCCCAATAAATCAGTAGCTAAAGTAATGTAGACAGTTTGTCACTGATAGTATTTGTGCTTCATCTTAATCAATTAAAGTTACAGTGCAAATCCAAAAATGTTTAACACAGAATGTTAGTGTTCCTCAGTTCAATACTAAATTTATCATCAGTTATTCAGTTACAATAAGAACATGAACATACAGTAGCAGAAAGTTAAATATTTTAAAAGTGATATCGTTATATATATATATTTGTCTTAGTATCTACATATTTGGATAACAGTCTTGAGAATGACCGACTCTGACAACACACCCTGTGTTAAATTATGAGCTCATGTAAATAGAATGGTCAAAGAGCGTGTTTTTATGGGGACTAGAGGGCACACACACACACACACACACAGTCCTGCTTTATGGGCCATCTTAAACCCATTTAAATGACAGCAGTAAAGAAAAGCAATTATTACTAGAAAAACCTTTTACTGCTCAGTGAAGCAGGACCATTACGTTCTTAATCCACTCCAGTGTGTGCGTGTGTGTGACATACGTGGGCAAATTATGGCTTCAGTACTATAATATTGCACAAAAGATGTGAAACAGCATGTCACAAGCAGCTCGGCTCAGTGATCACACTTTTGCTGAAGCTGGTGGGATATCATGATGGGGTTTGAAATCTGTCCGATTCTTTATGGGGGGTTGAGACAATGATCGTCTGCTCACCAGTCTCCAGTGAAGTAGAATTGCATTGTCAAACAATTCCTCTGGTCTTCCTATCAAAAACATCTGATGAAATATTAGTTGTCTATCAGGTGCCACTCACATGTCCACATCTGTCATCTCAATACTCCACCATGAAGACAAACATCAAACAAAGATGGGGCTGAGGTATTTGCGACAGACAGACAGACAGATCTCTTATCCCCGGTTCCACAGAAAGGGCTTAATCTAGTCCCAGACTAAAATGCATGTTTGAGCTGTTTTAACTGAAAGCAACTTGCCATGTCAGTGTAATTGTTTTGTCTCAAAACACACACCAGTTTGTTTTCTTCTTCTTCTAAGGCACATTAATAAAAGCTACTTAAATGTCCTAATTTAACTATTAATCTAAACCCTTTCTGTGAACCCAGACGTCCGAGTATTAGTAGATTGTAGTAGACCGTTAGGTTAAGGTTAGGTGTTAGGATTCGGGTTAGCAGAATAAGTTGACACGTAAATTGCTTATAGTCAGTAGAATGTGTGTTGGGGAGCATCAAAATAAGGTATTAGCAGAAACAGACAGTCTACTAATACCCTTATGTGAATTGGTTGCAAAGATACTTATATGTCTAAAGTGTGCCATTGAAATAAAGTTTTACCCCAAGTAATGTTGGTGTGAAGTTTCCCCTTTCCCAGTACAGAATTAATTTTAGCAGACCTCTACAACCCTGAAATGAAAACGAGCAGTGCTGAAACTATAGTAACCAATAATCTGTTAGAGCTGAAAGGAAAGTATGATGGTGTGGGAATGGATAGAGAGAGAAAGAGAGAGAGAGAGAGATGAACAATGCTCTCTCCACATGCCTGTGTCCAAGAGCTCTCTCTCTCTCCGCTGGCCGCCTCCTCTCGCTGTTGTGTGGGCCTGTACAGACATGCTGTTCCTAAAATTAACTAAACTGCTGCCTGCTGCCTGCCTTAATGCAAAATAAAGCGATTGGCCACTTGCAGAAAACACCCAAAACAAATGGACGACATTGTTCGCTATATTGCAATCTCATTTGGTGACACAACGTTTGTGGACTTACATTTGCAGAGCTAATTGCTAAACCAGCCACACTAGCTTAGCACATGGAGTGCTTTCTGCCTCCCTCTCCAATTCATGAAGGTACAAACGTAAGAGAGAAACACGGAGGAGAAAATTCACTCAGATGAAACACAACGAAGCGTTATAGAGAGGAGCGGTGAACGTCCACTTCTACAGTGACTTTGTTTTTTTCCCCATTCACTGTCTCCATAGAGATTTAAAAAAGGTTTGAATGGAGATTATAAACTTTGACCCAAACCAATTGAGTTATTAATGATAATAATTTTACTTATCAATGATGCAAATTGAAAAACAACAATACAGTGATTACAAGTATACATTACAAACCAATTAAATGTATAGCAAAAAATACAGATATTTACAAATATTTAAGTAGCTTTTGAGCGCAGTAGACCAACTAATCTACCTAAATTGCAATGCTTCATGGGAGTGGGCAGTTGTTGCTGAACTGCAAGTTCCATTTCAATGGTAACAGCATCTTCGCTTCAGGATTATGGGTAATGTAGTTCTGCACAAAATCTTTTTGACATGTTAAAAATCCAGCCCGTTCTCATCCCAAGGCGTCAAACATGTGCCGCTTTGTACATTTCGTCGAAATCTTACGCACATGGCATCCTTTAGCGTCAATATGAGACGCAGAACCCAAGGCGTCATACAGGTGACGCTCGTCTAAATCCGACGCACATGGCATCTTTTAGCGTCAATATGAGACGCAGATCCCAAGGCGTCATAACCGTACCCTACCCCAGACCAAAACCTACCCATAACAGTGCGTGTTATATTGACGCTAAAGGATGCCATGTGCGTAAGATTTAGACGAAATGTCAAATGGCGCCACCTATATGACGCCATAGGATGAGAATGTGTTGCAAAAATCACACTAGCACATATCACTGAAAATAATTGGTGTAGAATTTACTTTTAAAACAATTTTCACTCAGAAACTGCTAGTAAATAATTACAAATGAATGGACACTGAATTAAATCTAATAATCTTTGTTTTGTTTACAACTTGAATGGGTCAACCTTTACTGTTAGAAATCTGTTTCTCTATGGAGACAACGAATGAGATTTTAACTACTGAAACCCGACTGTTGTGCTGTTAGAAGCATGCAGCTTTATACTTAAAGCTGCCGTCGGCAACATTTTTTTGATCATATTCAGTGAAATCGAAACTATAATCTAACAGAACAACATAAATAAAGTGGTTTTAGAAAAAAACCCGAGCTTCTAACTCCACCTGGAGCGTGTTATTTGTTTTGCAAAAATCCAAAGCTCCCGGATCATCATGTCCAATCAGCGTAGGGGGGTGTGAGATCTGACTGTCAATCACAGATCGGGCACACGCCACCCCTCGCGCACGTTACAATCACATGCACACGCCTGAAGTTCGCCCAGTAACGAAGAGTGATGGCGGAAAATCAAGTAAGCTCATTTAGAGTATAAATGACGTTAGCAATTGCAATCTATCGGTAGATTAGCCGGGACAGCATACCTCCAAATACTCCATGGTGTTGATGGATGCTGATGAGATGGGCGCGTTCACAGATAACCTGGTGCACACGCACTGACGAGCATGAACTCGGTGGGAGGGTATCCGTTGATAGTGGGGGAGGGGCATGAGAGTTGTAAACATTCAAAATTTTCCTAAATCCACTCAATCTGCCAGACTTGCCGACTGCAGCTTTAACAGAAAACTAAGCTTGTTTCCACCACAGAATAAAACATTTTAAAGGATAATTGCGACTTTTTATCTCACAATTGCGAGTTTACATCTCGCAATTCTGACTTATAAGATGACTTGTGAGATATAAACTCGTAATTGCGAGTTATAAAGTCCAATTCTAAGGAAAAAAAGACTGACTTTTTTCCAGAATTGCGAGTTTATATCTCACAAATCTGACTTATAACTCGCAATTGCGACTATATCACGCAATTCTTTTTTATTTTTTATTCTGTGGCGGAAACAAAGCTTCCATAGAAAACAGAATAACCATATTGTAATATATGTTTGTAGTTGTACATTCAGCATTTTACATTTTGCAAAGACTTCCTAAATTCTGCACAAAAAAAAAATGTAAAATTAAAAGAAATGCATATGCAAATATATATATTTATATATGGGTATTGTTTGGTCAAACCGGTAATATGTCACTCAATGCCCAGTTTGAGGCCACCTAAACAAACCGACTGCACTTCCTTTTGGTGCCACTAGATCCACAGAAAAATCGCACACTTCCACCTCTTAAATGAATTTATTTGCACAAACTGTACAAGTATGGGCCACATCTAGCATTTATACAGGTTCTCGCAAACCCTTCTGAGCAAGTGATATAAGCAGTAGTGTTTTGCTGAATACTTCTAAAAGGATTTGAGAGAGGAATGTGGCATGCATCCAAAAGGAGCCTTTAGAAAATCTATCAATTTGCAAACACAACTGCATCAGCGAGCCTCCTTTAACACAAACCAAAATAAATATTCTGCCTCTCAATACTCCAGCGATGCACCCCACTTATGATGTAATTTCATTCGCTCCGTGAGCTCGCTTTCAGTTGCTCTCCCCTTCTTTCTTTCGCTATCACGCTGAAGGAACAGAGGGAGAGAAAGCCAATTCCAGCAGTGACAGAAAACTGCCCACTCGTCCCCATAAAATTAGAAAAGCTGTTCATGTTTTTATCTTTCAGATTTCCTGGGTTTTATTGCTAAATACTAAAGCACTGGAGGCTGGTCATGCTTTAAGCTACTAGAAGGGAAAAAAAGTTAAGCTTGCACGTTGGCCAGCCAAGATATCGGCTATAAGCTGACAAGTAATTAAACCAGCATATCTGTAACAACTGTCATCTCTTATTTCTGTGGAGCCTGGACGTAAACCAACAGCAAGAAAGCTGAAAAAAGGGAGTTGGGGAGGAGAGCGGGGGAGAAAAGGAGGGGAAAGAAATGAGTGAGACACTTCATATTACTGCTTAGCACCGGCCACGGAGCGATTTAGCAGACTTGAGCATTTAGGGGATTGTCCGGCCGATCAAAAGGGTCAGAGATGCTCTTCTCAATTAACAGCGGGCAGGAGGACATCAAATAAGGTGTCGATTTCAGCGCAGCACTTTTGAGGCAGTCGGGCATGAAATGCATGTGAATGCTTTTGAGGAGCTGCTGTTTTGGGCCACTGCTGATGCCACTGAGCCACTAAAGAGAGCTTAACATGGCTCAGGATGGCATGTAGCAGGCGTGCTGTGCTGGGGGCTTCAGTCTCAATGCTCTCCTCTGTCCTTCCTTTTGACACGGGCTGCAATCACAGGAACATAGAAGAATATACTAGGAGAGGAGAGGGGGGGGGGGGGGCAACATCTTCTACAACCAAACAAACAAGAATTCGGTTGCTGACACTGACAATGCACTCTGTAATTGATGCAGATGGTGCCATGCTACAGAGAAGCAATATAAAACGACAGGGCTGAAACAAACAACTGTGGTATAACTCCACATATATGTTCACAAACATTTCAGTTTTAATTAGACAAGTTCTGTGCATCAGGGGTTGTTTCTGGGATTGACGCAGTGCAAATATGGATGTTTTTAACTGGTAATATGCCCAGTGTGTTTTGTGTGTGTGGTCCTGGTCACCCAGTTATGTGACCACAAGTCACAAAAATTACTGTGGAGTTATGTCTTCCACAAAGATGGCAATATCCGAAATCCTTGTCGGGACGTTTTTGGTCCCCATGAGGAAAACAGCTTATAAATCATACAATTGATGTTTTTTGATGTATAAGTGCATGGGTAAGATTAGGAAACAACAGATAGTATAATGGTGATAAAAGAGAAGGCTGTCTATGATGTAAATGTATCTAATTAGTGGAATATTAAACAAAATATAGTAACGCCTATATAGCTATATATAAAAACCATTGTCTATGAAAAGTCCCCATAAAACATGAAAACCCAATGTGTGTGTGTGTGTGGTTTTTTGAGGACACAAATGTGTCTAATGGCATGGGTATTACAACATAAACATGTTTTATGAGGTCCTCGTAAAACAAGTGGCTTTAAAAAAAAAACTAACCTAAACGACGGTGTGTTTTGAAATTCAAAAAATGCCAACAATTTTCTGTGATGAGTAGGTTTAGTGTAGGAAGATACAATTAGGGATCACGTGGTTTCAGACTCGATCGGAATCGGACGTTACCTCCCGATCAGGACTCGGATATATGTAAATTAGGGGTGTAATGGTACATGTATTCGTAATTATTGAACCGTTTCGGTACGAGGCTTCCGGTTCGGTACGCAAACCGAACGATTCCTAGGGACATTTTTCTGCCGACAAAATCCGCGCTGGCGCGATCACCACAACGTTGCGCAACATCAAATGGCAAACGTAATGAAAGCGGAACGAAACTGCGCTTCTCATTATATTGTGCTTAACGGACCATTTATCAGTTCGGACCAGCAACATCTGTGCAGCGCGAGATCAACCAAGCGACACTGTGCTAAGAGATCCAGTGAAGAAAACATTTGAATTCCCCACTGAAGTAATAACATCGCTGCGAGATCTAGTGAGAAGCATTCAAATTTCTCCGTTATTAACCGTAGATCTCTATTAGATCAAACAGCGCTGACGTGGGAACCAGGAGAAACATTGTGCCGTGAATGAACATGGATTTAATGTTGCACTTCAAAATTCAAATATTATATAAATATATATTTAAATGTTATTTTTAATGTGATTACCAAAAACATTATTTGTTCATCCTTCAAAGATTACCCCCATTTATAAACCTGAAAGTTTCAAGATGTAGGAAAACTCAAACTTATTTAAAAATATTTTTTCTTTTAATAAATAGGAAATGTCTCTGGCATTTCTTTCTTTTTGCTGTATCCTATCGAACCGAACCGCAAATTTTGTGAACTGTTACACCCCTAATGTATATACTGTAGGTATATATTCTCATAATTTTTTTTAAAAGACTTTTTATTTTTTGTTTACATGCCTGCCGGGTATTTTAAATTGAGGTGCCATTTGTTTTTATATTAGACTTTTTATATATTTACTGTTGCACTAAAGTCCAAAAGTGAAGAATTTATGTTATTTATTACCTGATTGTTCAAGCTACCTCACAGAAGTGCTCTGTTTGTTAACAGTTGTTGAATGTTAAAATAAGGTGAATTAAATAAAAAATAAGGAACATCCTGGATCTGTTTTTATTGCTCTTCTTTATTCTTTTTTATGTATTATATAAGTATCGGATCGGGACTCGGTACCGGTAGATACTCAAAATCAAATGACTCGGACTCGAGGGCAAAAAAACCTGATCGGGACATCCCTAGATAAAATATACAATTTCATTACATACATACATTGATTTATTTGTGGTGGCCCACCACAATATTAACATTGACCAGAGAAAATAGATTTTCCTTTTTCTTTTAAATTTTTATTTTAAAATGGATAAAATCTCACTTCATTGTAGAGCTTTGCGCCACGGGTTGACTGGCTCAGCACCTCTCTCTCATTTGACAGTGAACGAATTAAAACATGGGGGTGTTCTTCATATTTCTCAATATGAGATCCTCACAATAGAAGTGTCACAAATGTTACTGACGAAGAAGACGGCTGGCCGATTTTACCAGGACTTCACGAATGGCTAGTAACATGAACACGGTCACCTGCACAAACGTGTCCAAAGCTCTATCTATGTTCTTAAATCTAAAAGCAACATTTTGAGCAAAAGGCTGAGACAATCGGGTTTTTGTCAAAGACAACGTCTGGATGGGATTCAGAATGATGATCGAAACATGCATGTAGATATGGAGTAGATATTTAGGCAGTTTTGATTTATATGCTGTTTAATATTGATGATCGCATTATTTTATATATTTCATATATGCATCTGCTTACATATAATATTGCTTGTTTCTGCTTCTTCTTCAACTGTGTTTTGATCAGGAGATTCAGTACTCTTTCAGAAGATGTGTCATAGCTCCCCCTACCGTTAACAGTGAAAACAAAGAAACACAGAAATTTCCGTCAATGGCGGGGAAAGAGTCAACACAATGCTGTCAATAGTGGAGACCTAACTCTTCAAATAAGTTATTTCCAAGCATGTAAGGGGCCAATAGCAACCAAGGACAGCTAAGCTCACATTGGAATGCAGTTGGGTTGTTGAGGGTAGCACCATGTACATAGGCTAACTGATATCGACTGTAATGACGCTGAATGTTTGCTCCTTCAATCCAGATGAATATTAAAAAATATTTCCCAAGAACAAAAAGGCCACATCCTGAGGAGGCACAAACAGGTATCACCAAAACAAAGTTAGAAACTTATACAGCGAGAAAGATGAACAGTCCGACCTGTATGGTTAGCTATCCAGTTAATTTGATTCAAATATTTCCAGGCTTCAACCTGTGCTGCCGTGGCAGCTAACACAGATGTTACATGCACCAGAGATGTGGATGCACCAGGTAGTTCAGACGCATGCTCAAACAAAGGGGGCAAAATGTGCCACACATAGTAGAGTTATTTAAGGAGGGGATATATAAAATTAAAGATAAAAGATTAAAGAGGGGAAATATTTAATTATGTAAATAAAGGTCTTCACAATTCGGAATATTTGCATTGGGACATATTTTTGTGTAGTTTTCACATCTCTCAGGACAGTTGACGCAGCGGGCCAGTGCTACATCCCGAAAGTGTATAATTTGCACGCGTTTTTAAGCCTTGCCAATTTAAATATTCAATCAATAGTGTGAAAAGTTTTGTGTGCGCACACAACCGAAGTGCGCGCCCAGAAAGCAGCTTCTTGGACAGTGTGTGAATGCTGAATTGAGCTCTCTTTCATGTCTTCTTTCTTTTGAAATTACATATTGACACAAAATTACATCAAAAAATGTCAGTCTTGGCAAGTCTCCTAAACACTGGGTGCTTCACACGTATACATTCTCCTCCCCCTTCACATTGCTCACAATAATTTTAATTTATACTTTACCTTTGCAGTTTATATAAACCACACATCTCACATATTTCAACCGGGAATCTTGCTTTATTATTATTATTATGACGCTGTGAAGTGACGCTCGAGTGATCAAGTATTCCAATGTATAAAAAATTTTTCCTCAATTTCCAATTTCCTTCCTTGCAGCCTTCCCTCGCATCCTATGGGGGGTGGAGCTGAGACGCGAGGAAAGGAAGCGAGGAAAGGAAACGAGGACGCACAAATAAGTATTGAGAAGCACCCAGTCTTTTATATCTTAAGTGAACATAAACAGTTGAGAAATAAAATGCATGTGTAAGAATATATTGGATGCATCTCTTAACCCTTTAGAACCTGAAGCTAAAATAGGTGTTTTTCACACATTTTGATTTTTTGACTGTAAAATTCTAAAACAATGTGCTATCTTCATGTGCAAGGTGTCATCTTTTTCAGAAAAAGATTAGCTTTCAACAAATTACAGTTATTGACCATTGTTGTGTGTGGTGAGTTTGTAAATAGAATTTAAAAAGACAAAAAAAAATTAAAAACGAGAATACATTTTCTGATTTTTATTTAGAAAAAAAACAGAAAAATCCCAAACGAAAGGAACTAACACTTTAAAGTTGAAAAATGAAGTATAATACATCAGATACAAGTCTTTTTTGTGACATTGGGTTGCACAGTTTTCATTTAGGACACTTTTTTTCATACACGCACACACACAAATTCATAGGCGCGCACACATACACATGCATACACCACATGTAAAGATACGTGAAAGAGTAACGGCCATCCGCCTCCCAAGTTTAATTAAAAATCATCCCAATCCCTCTTCTGCTGTCTACCACTTCTTTCGCGATGTATTTGTTAGTTTCTTTTACTATTTTATGCAATCCAAAACACTCTAACCTGCCGCGCTTCGTATCTCTCTGTTCAAATCCTTCCTTCCCGCTCTGCCAGAAAGCTGCTGTCATTTGCAGACGGAATTACCGTAATAAGCTGTATATTGCCGAAAAGCGCATGTTGTCTACTGTCAGGGGCAATTTGAATGATTTTGATAGTGCGAATGGTTGAAGAGTTACGGTACAATGAATACAGCTTGCTGGTCTGTGTCGGCGACGACACAGCCGGTTCTAAAGAGTTAAAGTGACAGCAGCCTAAACCTGCTGCTGTGTTGTTTTTACTGTTAATCAAACAACTAAGGACAAAGAAAAAACTTTAAATATAGATTAATCCTTATTAAAGTTACAAAGTTTTTTAATTTATACAGTGAAGACTGCAGTGCTATTTTACATTTTACAAACACGAAAAGCAGTGTTTATTTTATTTGTATGTTTGTTGTATTGTATTTGTGCTATTGCTCTTAATTTGATTATTTGTTCTTATTTTATTACTGAAAGTTTACTCATCTTTAACAATATTTGAAATTTATGTGAGGTCCTTGCACACGGAGGTCGAAATTCTCGTCCGAAATTTTCGCACGTTAAAGAATAAATACGACATCACGTTGTTTCAGTCCCATTTACACACTCCCTCCAAAACTTTCGTCCGTCTCAAAAAAAAAAAACGGATCTGGTACGGTTTTCTGCATTTTCCGCATCCGTAGCGAGCATTTTGAGAGGTGTTTTGACAATTCAGAGCCACAGAATGACGAATACGAAAAAACGCATACTAAATTTTCGGACTCAGTGTGCAAGGACCTTTAGGCTAGTAGTTTATTGGTGTCACAACCTTATTTATTAAAGTTATGGGTCACAAACAACAAAGAGAATAACTAGGCCTATTTTATTTATTTATCACTTTTTTTTGTGGTGGGACCAGGCCAGTAGAAAAAATCCTTAGCGTTGAGCCCTGTGTTTTGTAATATAGTATTAACTTTTCACATTAGTTCAAATAGTTCACACGTTAAACATTTGTTCCAAATAGTGGGAAATGTTGGATCAGTTCCAAGTGTTTGTAACCAAAATACTGTATATAAAAAAATAATAAATATCACTGCTTGTAAAAAAACACTAGCAGTTGTGTAATTGGTTTTAGGTTTCAGGCTCAAAGGTATAGAGTTTATATAAAGTCTTTCATAAAGCCCCTGTGACAACTAGCCCCACTCTCCCCTATATCTAATGTACATGAATCATCTCCTCTTCAGAAGCCTGTGCTCTTCTCTTCTAAAATCTTCAGGAGATAAGAACCGGATGAAATGATTGATAAACTGAAAGAAAAAAAATTCTGTGAGTCACAACAAAGTGATGACAAAAGTCACAGATACTTCACAAAACACCACAGTTCAACCAGACGCACAACTCCAAAAACGACACCAGTAAATAGCAGCTAATTACAAACGAGAGTGTGTTGGGGCCTCGGGAGACCCCCTGGCATGAATATCAATCAGCCCTCCGGGGCTCTCACCTGCTTACCCAGGGGCCCGAACACAAATACTGAGCAAGTTTCAAAAACAAGCCTCTATACACACAAGCTTATAGGATTACAAAGATTTCAAATGAGCAGGAGGACATGTGTGAGGTGGCATCTGCATTAGAAAGTACCTTCAGCCCTGGAGGTCCGACTGAAGGACACATTTGATAGATTTACACTAGATATTCTCCTCGCTTAAGTCGTTTATCATACCGATTTCGAGGAAGACAGATAGTTAAGGACGCACAAACTAAGCACTAATTAAACATCACTCAAGGTGTGTGATCTGATCTAATCTATTATCATAAAGAGCAAAGAAAAAGTGACATATGAAAAGTGTCGAAGTAAAACCTTTAAAAATGGCTGGGAAACAGCATGCCATCAACGCGGCTCCATTCATTCTTGTGATCTCTGTATGTTTATTTATTCACACTGTTGTGTAGCTCATGTTAGGTAGCTGGCAGCGTCTAGCATGATTAATTTAGCACCTTTCCGAGTTTCAGGACTTTCTTTGTGATGTGCGTTTTAGCGCAACACGTCGTCTAAAGCAATAATGCAAAACTCCTGTCTTGCGGCTGCAGCAATGAAACGGAAAATAATCGTTTGTAATTCAGCAGAGTAATCTCGACTCATTTGGTTGTGCTGAGGGCTGAGGGCTAGAGACAAAGCACACGGCATAGCACCACGTAGCTCATTATGCCTGCTTTAAAACTATTTGCAATTCAAGGCCATACAGAGTGGTGGGGAGAGCGCTCGCCTTCAAAGACGACGGCCAGGAGTGACCCCACAGCCCATTTCTGGGGTCAAATCCCTGATGAGGACTGGTGAGACCCAATTAAAATAAATTTGAAAACAATCTAACTGCAGGCAGCTCCTACTGCTGCTTACTGAACCTCCATGCTGCAGTGACCTAAGCCAACATGTGATATTTCTGCAAATTGCTAAATAGTTTGGCAGGAGGTTGTGTCACAAAGCTACGGTAAATGACAGGCCACGCGAGTAATTACTACTGAGGTGTGAAGATCTGTTTTACCATTTTGCCTGTAACAAATGGTGCTAAATTCCTCTCTTCCTCTGTAGGTAGTCATATGGCCTCATGGCATATGAAATACTTTTTCGTGTTGGAACAGTTGATTGAACCTTTAGACAAAATTTGTATTTTTTTTAAATAGTTTGCATGTGCTTTATGTTTTGTATCATAATTTACACATGAGGCTTTTATGGCTCATTTAAAGGGGTGGTTGATTGCGATTTCACTTTTTTCATTTTAAATAGTGTGTAATGTTGCTGTTGGTGCATGAACAGTATCTGCAAAGTTGCAGCGCTGAAAGTTCAATGTAAGCAGAGATATCGTCTTTTAAAAATCAGGAAGTGTAAATGCCTACAAAAACGACTCGATTGGGACTACAGCTGGGTTTTAGACGTCACTAACCCATACATTTGCATCAACCCTCCCTCCGGAATACGCAAAAAAGGGCATGGCCATATTTCTGCGGCTTTGCCGAAGAGGAAGAGTTACGGGGAGAGCTAGCCATGCCGTCGAAAGTGTGTTATTTTCATCCAGCTGTCAGGTCTTGTGTGTTCGGGCTTCCTACGGACGCTGTAGTTCGTCAACAATGGCTACAATTTATGTTTGATAATGTTTCTGACAATTACAATCGTAATTTAGCTCTTTGTCCTGCACATTTCACTGAAGACAGCTTCCAGAATCTCCAACAATTCAATGCCGGATTCCACAAAAAAACTGTTGCTAAAAACTGTATTACTCATGTAATCATTTGTATTAAATGTTTAATCAAGATAAAAACGTATCTCAAAACCTAACAAGCAGCAGTAGCATTTTCAAATATAACAGGGTATCAAACTTCTTATGTAATAATAGAAGAACAGAATAATAATAATTCAAATACGTACCATTCAGAAACGTTTTGTAACAGCCGTGTTTGGGGAGGTTCTGTTTGACTCTTCATCGCCGCTTTCTGGGTCTGATTCGGGCTCAAACTGATACGGCAGTATCGACACCATTATTTACATTAACCGGAGCACATGAAACTCACGCCCGTAAAGGTAAGGGGTGTGACGGTTCCGGACAACGTGTGCTACGCAGTTTAGCCAATTACAACACACCGGCCCAAACTAACCAATCTGAGCCCACTGCCTATCTGACCAATCTGAGCCCACTGGTTGCCAGTTGCCGCTCGCATTAAATTCAAGGCACTGACGTTGGCCTACAGAACAACCACTGGCACTGCTCCCTCTTACCTAAACTCATTACTTCAGACTTATGTGCCATCCAGAAACCTGCGCTCTGCTAGCGAATGTCGTCTTGTGGTACCATCTCAAAGAGGCACAAAATCTCTTTCTCGGACCTTTACCATGGCTGTTCCCTGTTGGTGGAATGATCTGCCTAACTCAACCAGAGCTTCTGAGTCAGTAGCCACTTTCAAGAAACTGCTGAAGACATATCTTTTTCGGCAGCACTTGATTCAGTAGAATTTTCACTTTTCTCTTCTCTTCTATTCTATAAAAAAAAAAAAAAAAAAAAACTGCACTAAAATTAAACTGAGAGGGGTTATAGCACTTACGTATTGTTGTCCTACTGTTAGTTTAACTGCTTCTATTGTTCTCATTTGTAAGTCGCTTTGGATAAAAGCGTCTGCTAAATGAATAAATGTAAATGTAAATGTAAATGCCTGTTTCTGAGGGAGTGGTTTCATAGAATCAGGAAGTCAACCGGTCGTTCAAATGACAGAGGAGAAAGAGGCTTACAATAAAGGTGAAATTTATGAAAAATAAGACTTTTTAAAAAAGAAAAACCACGAATACATGTTACATTGCACCCCATAAACACAATCATGCAAAGAAAAAAAGCAGTAAACCACCCCTTTAATGAAAATATGGAGATCATACTCAAGAAGGAAAAAAAACCCCTCAATTTTATTCAGAGGCCCAAACTGAGTATTAAAATGAAATTTGGTGCAGATGTTGAGGCTACATGGTACAATTAGATTCTGATAGCTTGTAATTTAAATAAATGAGATCTTTATTAACACAATAGCACATTGTATCAAATTATATAAATATCAGTTGCCACTCTATATCTTCCAATTATATTTCTTAGTAGGATGACATTTAAATGCAGTTTTATGATCAAAGCTCTGTAGATCACAAATAATCCATTAATCCATGCATGTTTCTTTCTCTTTCTTTCTTTCTTTCTTTCTTTCTTTCTTTCTTTCTTTGACCTTGAAATATTTAATCAAAATGTCATAACTGGATCTTGCAGTTATTTTTGCTGATGTATGTCGGTCTTCTCCAATCATTTAGTCAGCCTGTCAACAATCGAATTCAAGCTTACACTCACTTTTTAGAGCCACAAACACATCTCAACAAGTTTCTCTCAAACGGCCCATTTTTGGAAATCTCATCAACATACACTCAACAGTAGTTTTTTGTATGTGTGTGTGTGTGTGTGTCAAAAGTGTTGGTTTACCCAAAAATTTTAATTGTGTCATCAATAACTCACCCTTATGTCATTCCAAACCCATTCGACTTTCGTTCATTTTCAGAGCACATTTGATAAACAGAAGATCAAACATGCTTGCCTGATGCACAATAATCAATGAGGTTTGTACTCGCACATCAAGCAAGTACAGTTCAGCTTCCATTTACCATATGTGAGTGCTCTATGTATGTTTGCTGATTAATGATTATGTGTGAATAAAAGCCTAAATTTAATCTGTTCATCATATGTTCTTCATATAGCGATTGTGTCTCTTCAAAAGACTTAGATTAGTCTCGCATAGCCAGACCTTCAGACTGACAGCAGAAGGTCTGGACTCCATAGCAGTTTTCATTGGCCAAGGAGCGCCTAGAGGCCGTCTGGCTGACATGTAAAGCGACCAATCACGTCGTTTTGTTACGATTCATGTTTAGGGTTGTGAAAATGTAACATCAATGTCCCTACAATAACAGACTGGTGTGTAAAACTCTTGAACCAATTTTAAAGAGTCAATGCCGTGAACTTTACATACTTTTGAAAATCCAGCGTTTAGTTGATCCTGATGAGCGCTCATTGCCAGTTGTAAACACGACGGCCTTCTTCTTCCATGGAGTCACGGCATCTTTGTTTCCAGGCGGACCGTTAAAAAACGTGACACACACGTCTCCCGGACATCCTGTAGGATTCAAACAATCAGAAGACGATTTCGAAACTCATGAAGTCTTTCCAGTTAAGTGTGCCATTTGCATCAGACGTTCATCCAACGGGCCGTGGGCGTGACGCCTGATGCTGAGCCTAGACTTGGATTAATTCCATTCATATGGATTTATTTTACGATTTCTTAATGAAAGTTTTAGAGCGACAGAGTTTTAGGTAAATTGACTTTAAATGGAGGGACCAAAACCTCTCAGATTTCATTAAATATCTTCAATTGTGTTTCGAAAGGATTTGGAATGACATGAGGGTAAATGATGACAGAATGACAGAATTTTCATTTGGCATAAACTCTCTTTAACAATAGCATCGCCTAATCTATGTTCTTTTTTCCATTCCTACAAGAATCATTAAAAATGAATGTATCACACCACCTAAAAAAGCACTCGTGCAGAGGTCGGTTTCATTATTTCAATCATACGTGAATGAAAACAAAACTCGTGCGTGGCAAATTCCACATGGCACACTGCTCCGATCACTCACACCTAGCGCAGCTGTCTCAATAAGACAAACAGAGCCTGAGGTTGGGAGTGGGCGGCTGGTGCTCCTTATCAGTGGCAGACTGATTTTGACTGGGCTGACAGTGACTCAAGTAATCCATCATGTCATCAGCCGCACTGACGGATGTAGCGGCGCAGCGTCTGAGCGCCAGTGTGCCGAGAGGACAACATCGGGGGCCAGGAGGCGAAGTAACACTTAACCCCCGATCGCCTCCCGCCTCATCTGCCTGCCCGTCCACCGCCTGACAGCAAATCTATGGGAATGTTCACAATCTCCAATCATGACAAGCTAACCCTGCAATCATAACAGGCTGAGGGAGAGGCCACCTGATACAGCACAGTAATCCGACGGGGTCACACACTACATCTGTAGAGAGCACACAGATGTTAATAACTAACGCCTCTCCGCTTGATGGGAAAAGTAAAACATAAGGTGAAGCTGATCCTGTGGTGGTGTACTGAGTTTGGTTGCAGCAGTACAACAGGTAACGGTCAGTGTTTAGGGGACTAGTTAGGTGAGTTTTTAACCATTAGAAGCAGCAGAAAAAAGAGGTTTAATGTATCTCAGACATCCTGCGTGACATGCCCTCACCCCAAACCATTAACAAAACTACACAAGTTTAAAACAAAACAAAAGGTTCTTTGTCACATGCATATTACACTGAACCAAACTATAAACGCAACACTTTTGTTTTTGCCCCCATTTTTCAAATCTAAAAGATCTAAGACTTTTTCTATGTACACAAAAGGCCTATTTCTCTCAAATATTGTTCAAAAATCTGTCTAAATCTGTGTTAGTGAGCACTTCTCCTTTGCCGAGATAATCCATCCACCTCACAGGTGTGGCATATCAAGATGCTGATTAGACAGCATGATTATTGCACAGGTGTGCCTTAGGCTGGCCACAATAAAAGGCCACTCTAAAATGTACAGTTTTGCTGTATTGGGGTTTCCGAAAACCAGTCAGTTTCTGGTGTGACCACCATTTGCCTCATGCAGTGCAACACATCTCCTTCGCATAGAGTTGATTAGGTTGTTGATTGTGGCCTGTGTAATATTGGTCTTCTCCTCTTCAATGGCTGTGCGAAGTTGCTGGATATTGGCAGGACCTGGAACACGCTGTCGTATACGCCGATCCAGAGCATCCCAAACATGCTCAATGGGTGACATGTCCGGTGAGTATGCTGGCCATGCAAGAACTGGGATGTTTTCAGCTTTCAGGAATTGTGTGCAGATCCTTGCAACATGGGGCCGTGCATTATCATGCTGCAACATGAGGTGATGGTCATGGATGAATGGCACAACAATGGAATCGAACTGGATACTTCAGTATTCAAGTTCAGTATCGAACTGGAACTGGATACTTGAGTTCAGTCAGGTCGAGACTAGGGCTGCACGATTTGGGGAAAATGTCATATTGCGATTAATGAGGTCAATATTGCGATTGCGATATGCGATTGCGATATAATAAACAAATGGTTTCATGAGTCAACTTGCTTGGTTCTAAAGTAAAATGCACACACAGATTAGTGATCGTTCTGTGTATTAATGTGTATTTCTCAACTCAAACTAGCAACATCAACTAAATCAGCCCCTCCAGGATTTCACGATTTTTTTATGTGATTTTTGCGATCAAAATGACTGATTTTGTGGTGGTAATTTCCAGAAATTTGTGAAAAAATTTGCGATTTTTATATTTTATAATTACGACATCACATTTACCATAATAGTATTATGTCAGGTTTGTAAGCTCACGTGCCGTTTGAACTGACGCGCTACAGCGATCTGTCACATTTAAAAGCGCCAAAACGTTGGAAATATTGACAGAATCTGACAGCTGAGAATTTGTTCCATAGTAGTTATGAGCCTGAACTTGCTTATAGAAATTCGGAAATTAGTGCACATGAGTGAAAAAAAAAATACAGCACAGAAGAATGTCTAATTTAGCCTGAGATTTCTTTGTTGAGCGTGAGACCGTGAGATTGAGGCTGAATGCGTGAGTGTCACGCCAGATGCGTGAGAGTTGGCAACCCTGATTTTGAAGTAATTGTAGCTATGTGTATTTGTTCGAGCGCTATAAAGAGAATTCAATATTCTAACTAGGCCGACAGGCGGTGACACGCAGTCAGTCAGTCAGTCAGTCACACACACACACACACACACACACACACACACACACACTTGCAGTCAGAGACAGACTGTTACTCGACTGGCTGAAATTAGTTCTCTTTCACGGTATACTGCGCTGTCATACTTTTTGTTATGTCATTCAATCATGTTAAACGCGTTAATAAGTTTGCCGTACTGCCCAATGAAAACCTGGGCGCTTACCGGTATGTGAGAGGGTAGGAGAGACGCTTTTTCTTTCGCCATGTTTGACAGACCGCTCACAGACATCACGCGTGCGCAACATCTGTACCCACGTAAAAATGCATTGAAACTTTAATTAACTAGAGCTATTTCAATTGGGTGATTATAATTTAATGTTTTGTGAGGTCTTTTTTTGAATTTTTGTGATTATTTTGGGGTTAAATTAGGAATTATGCAGGATCGCAAAAAAATGCGACATTCTGTTGATTTTGCGTTGTATTCAGCGATCGCAGAATCGCGAAAAACTGGAGGGACTGCTAAATGATTGATAACACCTATAATGATCAATAAACCATTGATGTCTGGATAAAAATGACGACACCCCCCACATCTTAAACGTTAATTATAGCCATCCAACATTACAGTGGTTCCATCAATACAATTGAAAGCTATCAACTTTTAAAATATTTATTAGGCTTAAAAAATAATAATAACAGCTTTTAAATTAAGTGAACTTCAAACAATCCTCACATA
Organism: Rhinichthys klamathensis goyatoka; assembly: GCF_029890125.1. NCBI lineage: Eukaryota > Metazoa > Chordata > Actinopteri > Cypriniformes > Leuciscidae > Rhinichthys > Rhinichthys klamathensis. The sequence goes on along the minus strand of NW_026606559.1, from coordinate 7,116,943 downwards.
AACCCATAATAAATGCCATATTTACCTGTGCCCTTCCTGTCTTAACAGGTAGGATTGAGGATTTATATACAGATTTATATACAGAAATTGAATAAAGTTATCAAACAGTCTGCGCTACATGAATTATAAATGATATATATAGACTAATCCTTATTAAACCCACAAAACTTCTTTAGTCAAGAGCAGTGAGTAATTTTCTGTTCCCTTTGTTCTTTGATTAACTTTACTGACGGAACGCTTTTTTCGCTGCTGGCCCTTTAAGAGCAGCCGTTGCCGAGACGCGGATCTCTCACGCGCCTCATTCTCTCACAAGCACAACTCTTTTTGTCCATCATAAGACTGCTCTTATGTTATGAAGATAATCGACAAAACGACATTTTGGCATAATTGTGTGTGTTATTGTTCGTTCAAGCTCGAAAGAGAACTGTATTCTGGCACGCGGTCTGTACATGCGCATTATACTGGCGCGTGTTTTTCTGTGAGTCACATTCAGGACATTCACAGGCAGCGCGCTCTCTTTTGACTTCTTGTCGTGCAAAATGGTTTTAAGGCATTTGCACGAACAAGAGCGGGATCATGTAACACTAGTCAAAGGATGACAAAAAAGAAGAGATGCTGTGTTCATATAAAATCGCGGCATTTTGCGTTATATAATCGCATAGGTTTGACATCGCGATTACGATTGCGATTCGATTAATCGTGCAGCACTAGTCGAGACTCGAGACCCCAATGAGGACGACGAGCATGCAGATGAGCTTCTCTGAGACGGTTTCTGACAGTTTGTGCAGAAATTCTTTGGTTATGCAAACCGATTGTTGCAGCAGCTGTCAGGGTGGCTGGTCTTAGACGATCTTGGAGGTGAAGATGCTGGATGTGGAGGTCCTGGGCTGGTGTGGTTGCACGTGGTCTGCGGTTGTGAGGCCGGTTGGATGTACTGCCAAATTCTCTGAAACGCCTTTGGAGACGGCTTATGGTAGAGAAATGAACATTCAATTCACGGGCAACAGCTCTGGTGGACATTCCTGCAGTCAGCATGCCAATTGTGGCATTGTGCTGTGTGATAAAACAACACATTTTAGAGTGGCCTTTTATTGTGGCCAGCCTAAGGCACACCTGTGCAATAATCATGCTGTCTAATCAGCATCTTGATATGCCACACCTGTGAGGTGAATGAATTATGTCGGCAATGGAAAAGTGCTCACTAACACAGATTTGTCTAAATCTGACACTATTTGAGAGAAATAGGCTTTTTGTGTATATAGAAAAAGTCTTAGATCTTTGCGTTCAGCTCATGAAAAATGAGGGCAAAAACAAAAGTGTTTCGTTTATAATTTTGTTCAGTGTACATACATCTGATGTAATGTTTTTTTTTTCTTAGTTCTACATCCCACAGTGCAACAACAAACAGAACCAACAAGGAATTATGGACATAAACATTTGAAAAAAAAAATATATATATATATATATATAATAAATGTCATATAATATAATCGTCTCACAATATATCGCATTACAAAAATGCAACAATATGTATCGTGGATAGTTCACCCAAAATACAATTTTTATGTGAGGAAAAAGAATCCAGTTTTCAAAGTTTTAGTGCCAGTACTACATTAAACTACTAGCCTATATATAATGTTGAATATAATGTATAATAATGCAAAGAGGGAATATTTGCTGGTCCTGATTATGCCAAATGTCTGTTACCAGTAAAAAGTGTCCTACACTACTTTTAACATATCTAGTGACATATTTAGTGACAGAGTGGAAGCATATTAGTCTAAAATAATTCTGTAATATCGTTACACCCCTAAAATATAATGAACTATCAATAAATGTGTAAATAAAAGAAAATGAATATAGAAAATGTATACAAGTCATTACAATGTCTGTACAGTGTCCTATACTATGTGTGGTAAATTGTTGCAATCGAAATTCATTCAAAAAGCATCCCATATGTATGGGTCTATACAACTCATGGCAATAATTTTACACTTAATTTTATTTTATTTTTTTTAAAGACACTTTGGCCCGGTTTCACAGACGAGGATTAGATTAAGCCAGGATTGGGCCTCAGTTCAATTAGGCCGTTTAAGTGGCTTTTATAAATGTGCCTTAGAGAAAAAGAAAAAAGAAAACATTATTGCTGTGCATCATGAGACAAAACAATGGTAAATGATAAAACATATTTTAAGATATGTCAGTACAAGTTGCATTTTATCTGAAACAGCTCAAACATGCATTTTAGTCTGGGATTAGTCTTAAACCCTGTCTGTGAAACTGGGAGTTTGTTTACTTTTGTGCAAAAAACAATTTTGGTTCTGTGTAAACTGTGGGCCCGAAGCACATCCACTTAAATGCAACAATTTTTTAAAAAACAGACTGTGCCAAAAACTTCATGACAAGTGGCTGTCAAAGTGATATTTACTGCACCCAGACAAAATAAATAAATGTGGCAAATGGCAGACTAAGTTTACTACATTCTCTCTGAAGAGTTATAACAGACCAGTAACCGCAGTCAACGGTGGTCAAAGAGAAAACTGTGAGTGGCGGTCCCGGTTATACTAGACAGCACATAAACAACCCCAAACTTGACTCATCTCAGGACTCTGCATGTTGTAAATTCATCGCAAATACGCTGGTTTGGTGCTTATTTCTCTCTTCCACTGCGGCGGCGGCGGCAGCATTATGGGGGAAAAAAGAGAATCAGCTAATCTGCTCCAGGAGGATTAATCAAAAACAGTGTTTTTCACCGTAATAGTTGAAACTTTTTCTCTATTTATCATTCATTTGAAGCAATATATGGGTCGCAGAAGTGGGAAAAGTAGCTTTAGTCTTTGAAAAATAATCTGTCATAGAGGTTTAGAAGAGGTGATAAAAATCAATAGCCTGAATAGAAAATTGCCTGGAAGGGCTCACAACAGTTGCGAGATAAGAGAAAAGATTAAGCGGGTTGTTTTGCTGCGCTCTCGCTCTCTCTCTCTCTCTCTCTTTCTCTCTCTCTGTCTCTCTCTCTCTCTCTCTCTCTCTCTCTCTCTCTCTCGCCCTCCCCCTTCCCTCCATTGTTTTCAGAAGAATTTCACTCGTGCCAATATGCGGTGTCGGCTTGTTAATAGGTCAGCAGTTAATTTCGAGGTCCTCGTGTCAATCTTTTGTCACTTCTGGTGTCCTGTGGCAAACTCAGGGCGGAAACAAAGGCCCCCTGAAAACAGGCGATCGATACGCTGAAAGGGAGATGTTATCTGCAGACAGAGGCTGTTGGCTTTGGTAAGGTCTGTGTTTTGCATGATCATCAGCCTGCCTGCCAACCGCTCGTGACCCCGATGTGCTCTCCGCAGACCTGCTCGAGACCAGATAAACGCTCAGAAGGCTTTAAAACAACAACGACAGAAAAAGAAGCGTTACGCCTGGAAATGAGGCAACGAGATGTAAGACACATGCGTGTGGTAAACTTGTGGGAACCGCGTGCTGCAACGACACGCTTCTCGTCTCTCGATGGGAATGCGGCGAGAAAATGTGCAACGGAAACAACAGCACAACAAAACTGGTACAAAATTCAAACAAATCATTCCGAGCGCACTGTTTGAAAACGAACAGAGGAGTGTTTAATTATTTAAGGCATTTGCATATTCAGCGTGATTACACAGAGTGAAAAACAGGGAGAATTGTGGGAACAAAATGTGAGTTATGTATCTGAGATCTGTTTGTGTATTACAAATGAAGTATATTTTTTTCCGTTCTGTTTACATCTGACTCTCTTATTGGCGAGCTGTCATGCACAAGCAGTCTGACTTGAGAGATCAGTGCAGATTTCGGGGAGTTCATTTAATGAGGAAGAGAGCTTGCTTTTGATGATAGACATCCTCACTGTCAGAGGACTCGGACTGGGATACGACGTCATGTTGGTCCCCGAGGAATTCTGGAACCAGATACTGTTTCAACACTTCAAAAACATTATTAATAGTCTGATATTTTGATGTGTTAAAGAGATAGTTCACCCAGAAATGATCATTCTGTCATCATTTACCGCCCTCGTGTCATTTCAAACCCTCAACACTGACTTTCTTCTGCAGAGCACAAAAGAAGATATTTTGTAAAATCAGTGGCGAACACAATTCACATCTTGCAGGTCAGCACTTAGCGATTGGTTGTGGAGGATTCAGCGGACCTGATGTGCTTTACTTGGACTGTGTGATGATGATGTAGGAATCCAGATTGGTTCATCATATTTGATACATGAATTTCTAAGGCCTCTAAATGATAAACATGATCAAAACTTTGCAGGAAAACCTGTCGCACACAATCTACTACATGCCTTCTGTCTTCTAAATGATTTTTTACACTTTTTTTAAATCAAGAAAAAGGCCTTTTAGTATACTTGTAAAAACGTTCACGGCACCTTCAGGTCCTGGTTCACGTGTCTTGTTGCTGTGAAATCTATTATCTAGTAAATCTAGTAAATTATAAATGAACCTTTATATTTCCAAATGAACATTTACTGGACTGAAGCAGCTTATATTTACTTGATTAGCCACACATAATATTTTTGAAGAATCGTTTAAAATATCAGTAGCAAATATGATCCCTCAGGCTTTTGAGGAAGGTTTATTTGTTCATCCCTCACTCATCATTGTATTGCATTGCATTGCATTATGTGTTTTTAAACTACAGAGCTTTGATCATAAAACGAAGCATTTAAATATCATCTTACTCAGACATTATTGGGAGATGTAGAGTGACAACTGATATTTATATGATTTTGTGCACTGCTATTCTTTTATAAAGATCTCATTGATTTAGAGTACAAGCTATTAGAATTTCATTGTAACGCAGTTAGATGTTGTGGGAACCGGCGAACGGTCAACACACAATTTAATAATAAAATAAACAAATACTAAACGAAAGTAAAAGACAGCAGCCCCTCACGGACGACTGCTGTCACATATAATAAAACACAACATAAGTCCAGGCCTGTTCCTCTCTCGCTCTTCACTGTCGTCGCTTCTCCGTGAGAGATACGAGACCGGTGCGTCGCGCAGGTGTCGCTCATAATCAATCACGCCACCGGCCTCTTCCTTCTAGCCACATTCATCTTTCTTTTTGGCCATATAAATATCTAGCCTGGCTAACGTCAGACCACGTCTCATTGACATTGAGACGTGGTCTGGGAACCACATGTTAATTTTCTCGTATTTGAGGCGTGGTTTACGAATGGCCAGAGCCGTTTATTGGGTGCTACGAATGTCTATCAAATGCGCCTGTACGTAGGTCGTAGCCAATCGTTTCAATCATACCAGATGACGTATGTAGAGCGAAATAAATTAGACGAGGAAGAAGACGATGGGTCAGCGATTTATTTGCGTTCTAAACTACTTAGAACAATATCTAAGGGTGCATCGAAAGGTAACTTAGCGTCTGCTGCCATGTTTGATCCATAGGTATAAACAAACTGCTTCGGTGTGTCGCATAGACGTCGTCATCGTCTTGCTGTTCCCCCCCCGTTCTGTGATTGGTCCCCTCGCTGAGGCGAAAATTTGGTCCATAGTATCCAGACTGCCTAGCAGCGTGAATAAAATCGCGCAGCGCAAAGGCAGTATGGGGAAACCCAGGCTAATAAATATCAGCATCTGCACCAAATTGCAACATTTTTGCTCAGTTTGGGCCTTTGAATAAAAGTGAGGGTTTTTCTGTCTATTTTTTCATGTGTCAGGCTTTACCGGGTTAAAATGCTGAAAATGTGCTTGTTTTCCTGGATTAAAAACAGTGAAAACTGAATAGTCCTTGCTTTTGTGAATAGGGCAAAACCTATATCTCATTTGTATGTAGATTAGAAGAGGCATGTTTGTGCTGAATGACCATATAAATGCCATTTAAGTGTTAAACTAGTGCCTGCTTGGTGGACTGCTGGTGGTTAGCGAATAAGAAACAGGTTTACATAAGAAATAGAGCAGTGCTAAATTTTAGTGAACCCAGCCCAAATAAGCTTTATCTTCCATGCAGTTAATTTTGGGAGAAATCAAAGGCCTCTCTCGTGGTGAGCTGGGAGTGTTTGTTGCATGTTAATGCCATCAGCTGTCTGTCTGGCTGCCCATCGCCTTGTTCTCCGCGCCTGAGGATCCCGGGAAGAATCCCAGCCCTGGGCGATGACCTCGCCGCCCTTGTGCTACATGACAGCACCACGGGAAACTGCTCAAGATGGTCCGACTAAAGCTAACGAGATTCCCTGCTACAAACACCAATCGGGGGATGAAAACTAGAAGCATTCTGATAAAGATATTAAAAAGCTCGTGCTGAGAACAAGGCTGATGCGCCGCCAAGATCAATCGACGATATTAGCAGGTAGTCTCTAATAGATTTTAAATGCCTATTACAATTAAAGTTGCGATTTGCGAATAAAGGGCCGAGGAGAATTCATCTGAGCTTCGTCCTTGCAGAGCTTCGGCTTACATTAGTGCAAGTTTCGCGTCGTTTGAAAGAAAGCGATGACCTACTGAGAGGGTACATGGGTAAACGTGTAGAGATACAGCAGTTATTACTGTTACCCCTCCGGCAAATACCTCTCCCTTAAGCCTATGCACGAGGAGCGTTTTGTTTTATTACCTTGCAAGATAAGTCAGGGAAAAAAGGCTCTTAAGTACCTGGGGAATTAAAATATTCCGGCTCGTCATATCAGTGTCTGCTCTCGGTTTCACATAATTATAACAGTGTTTTAAATTGATCCTGGAAGAAAGATGGGTTCAAGTGCAAATTAATTTCAGATTACCACAACAAAGACAATCAATTCTCGACGTGCGTGCCAGCAAAATGCTTTCGAGGGGCCTCGAGGTCCCTTCCCAACCTCCCCGGCAATTCGGCGAGAAACAAAGACCTTTTCTGCTTAAATTACGCTAATGATCCAACACGGTGCCGGCGCCTACCTGGTACATCCCTTTCCCCCCCATCTCCCATCACAGGAGTGCAGCTCATTAACAGGTCTATCAGCCGGAGAGTCTGCTACGACTTCATTAGACCAGCCCAATCCACGGCACAAGGCCCACTTTGTCCTTTGTGCTAAAGAAGTCATCCTGGCCTGCTGGTGTACGGGGAAGGGAAGAGAAGACATGACTATTCATTTCATATCACATGCAGTGGTAGCTTTACAACTGAGCAAACTGAGGCATAAACTGCCCTCTCCATCACGTGTAGCGTTTGCAAGTCTGATTCATTTTACCTAATTGTTTTGTTCGAATGGTAACATACCTTATTTTGTTTTGTTTTGTGACCGATACATAATGGGCCCTATTTTAACGATCTGAAACGCAAGTGTCAAAGCGCTAACTTTGTGGGCGGATCCCGGCGCTGTTGCTATTTTCCCGGCGGGATAAATGCCTCTTGCGCCTGGCGCAAATCTAAAAGGGGTTGTCTGAAGTAGCTTCATTATTCATAGGTGTGGTTTGGGCGTAACGTGAAATAAACCAATCAGAGCGTCATCTCACATTCCCTTTAAGAGCAGGCGCGCTTGTTCTAAAGCGGATTCCTATTATAACGGCGGATTTGCCAGGCGCGCGCCAGGAGCGGTTCACAGCCGAGGAGAGCAACGTTCTCGTCAGGGCCGTAAAACACAGAGAAGTGACATTGGGGATGGAGAAACCCACACAAATTAACTTCTGTTAAACAGGCGTATGATAATTTGGGTAAATGTGTAAGCTACATGTTGCTTTTATAATAAATTGTCTATCTATCTATCTATCTATCTATCTATCTATCTATCTATCTATCTATCTATTGTAATAATGTATGATTTGCAAAAATTAAAACTGCTGCTTAGATGAGAGAATCAAAGTGTATGCGCGTTGTGCACCCGCTACATTGATTATGGCCAAGCATGCGCGCTTAAAATAGCATTATGAACAACGCGCAACGCGCCACTGACTTTAGACTAGGTTTTTTCTGGTCAGTGGCGCAATTGTCTTATAGAACAGCAAAATAGCATGAGGGAAAGTTTGCGCCGGAACACGCCTCCTCTTTGCGCTGAACCGCCCCGGGGAGCGCAAGTGTATTTCTTAGTTAACCGACGTGTGTCTGTGGAGGAAAAAGCCCGCTTTGCGCGGGTGCAAAATAGGAATGATACATGCGTCAGTGTACTAAGTCATTTGCGCCGAGTGCAAGATAGGGCCCAATGTGTTGATTCAATTATATAAAGGAAAAGATACTGCATCTCAGCTCTTTCAAAAGAGTAGCTACCCTACATGACTTTAATCCCATAAAACTACTGTATCATATTTGATAAGCAAATTTCTAAGGCCTCTAAATGATCAACATTATCAAAACATTGCTGAAAAAAAAACTGTTGCACACAATTTACTCCATGCTTTCGGTCGTCTGATCAATAGTTCATACTTTTTCAGAAAGTAATATATTGTTAGGATTATTTCAAGATGAACATTTACATTACATTATATATAAAGTAAATAAAACATATAAAGTAAATGGCCTTTTAGTATAATTGTAAAAACGTCCCTCTTCAGGTTGTGATACTCGTGTCTTTTTGCTGTGAAACCTTTTCTGATGTTAATAAAAAAAACATAAGAATATTTTTTTATATTGTTAGGACTATTTCAAGATTTTAACATTTACTGGACTGAATCAACTTAGGTTTAATTATGTGTTAAATTATTAAATCATCTGTTATTATACAATTTAGGTCCTTTTTTTTTTTGAAAAATCATGTTAAAATCTGAGCATCAAATATGATCTCTCATGCTTTTGAGGAATGTTTATCTCTCAATCATCAATCTATTGCATTACATTATAATGTTTTGCCCCCAGCAAGAGTTTTACACATATAACTATAAGCATTTAAATATCATCTTGCTAAACCAAATTATTGGAAGATATAGAGTGACTAATTAACTATTATGCATTTTATATGTCTTTAACTGTCTGCTATACAGTTCTGAAGATCTCATTGATTTTCATTACAAGTAAATCAGAATTTCATTTTACTTTCCGGCCATATAAATATCAGCATCTGCATCAAATTGCAGTGTGAGCTTCATGTTCTCACTATGATATATAAAATATGATACTCAACAAAAAACAAAAAAAGTTTTGTCTAAAGAACAATAAACAATAATTTTGTCTGTTCAATAAACAGCTCCATTCCACACAAAAAAAAAAAAAAAAACATTTTTATGCCTATTATTTCATATATCAATTTACAGTGTTAAATGATAGCTTGCTGTTTGGGTTGCTGTTTGGGAAGCTACAGTTTCAAAGTATCTTCCCCAACACTGGATTTCTTTTCACTTCCTGATCTGTGCCAATCTAAACGCCGGGCAGCTCAGTGAAGGTCATCATCAGGGCCATATTATTCGGAGCGCGACATCCCTATAGGACTCTCAGGCTGATATGGCCTTTTCTTTTCAGACTGCCGTCTGGATTTCATCTCGCTTCAAGAGTTCTGATTTCTTCTCCCCTTCTTCATCCCCATTCTCTCCCTCCTTCAGTTTCCGACCCTCAGTCTCTCCACCCTCCCCTCATCTGCGGTGAATGGAGACCAAACGCAGAGGCTGAACCCCTGCATCTATCCATCCATCCATCCATCCATCCATCAGCACAGCTTCTATAGAAACTAAACATCTCCTTCAGCCCCTCTGGGAAGCTGCCAGGAGTGGAGTGCTGAAAAAATTCAAGTCAAGCCTCATTAGCTTCTCATTACCTTTGCAAACTGAAAACGAGGGAGAGAGAAAGAGAGAGAGAGATTTTCTAAACCGTCAGGAGTGCAGGGCCATGGGAATCTGCTATGAGAATCACTTTTTAGCGTGTGCACATTGAAGCATGCAGGATCGTTCTTCACTGAGGGAATTAAAGTTTTATTTCCATTTCGGTAACACAATAACGGCGTCATTAAAGCCATTTTTTAAAGTCGAATATGCCATCACTTACTGCTGCCCGAGTCAATTTCCAGCCCTTCAATAGAGAGTGGCAAGTTTTATAAACCTGTCATGTTGTATTACGGCAGTGCTAAACATCACCTTTTGAAGTTTCCCTTTTCGTCTCCCTTCTCTCGCTCTTCCGTCTCTCTTGCACAGTTTATTTTTAATAATGCATTTTTGAACCTTCCATTCACTTGCTCCACTAATCTGCATCTCCCCGCCTGAGGGACGCGGTACTCGAGCTCACAGCTGGGGAATCCCTCTCCACCCCTCCACCGCCTTCATACAAAGGGTTGTTGATTCAGGGGGAATTAGGGCATTTGAGAAACTCATTGAAAAACACAAACATAGCACAACACTCCAGAGGGGGATATCATTACAGAAGTGTACAGCAACAAAAAAAAAAGAAAACACTTAAACAATTTCTGAAAATTCACGTTTGTCGCACCTGTGTGCGTGCATTTGCTCAAAGGTTCAGTTCACTTTTGAAATTTGAGAAGCGAGAGGATGAAACCTGTAACCAAAAATAATAATAATAATAATTATCGATATTGGGAAAAAATCTGTCTTTTTGAAATCTCTGTTTTGTTTTAGTGCGGTAGAACAAAAATACAAGAATTCAAGGGGAACAAAACACAACTCTATTTTGAGAGAATAATCAGAATAATTTAGAATGATCAGGATGATTTTGTATGTGAATGCAACTGCATGTAAAATAATAATAGGAAAAAATGTTTTTTATATATATATATATATATAACAATGGGGGTTATGCGCAACAAACTAAAACAATAAACAATAAAAATGCAATAAAAAACCTAGGTTAGCTGATTACCAAAAAAGTTTATAGATACCGCCGTAAATCCATATCCTATTTAGGAAAAAAACTTAAAGGATTTGGGTGTTTACATTTAGGTATAAATAATAATAATATTTTTTTTGTGATTATTAAATACAAATGATTGACATACTTGTAATAAGGCAATTAGACTGTAAAAAAAAAAGAGTATAATAAATACTATATTTTAATAAATAAATTATTTTATAGCACAACTCTAATTTATTTCATTATTTCTTAATTTTCACTCTGAAACATGCAGCACATTTATTTAATAAAATCACTGTCTGTGATTTGATAAAATCACACTAAGCCATATTGCAATATCAATTTTATTTCCATATATTCCTCCTGTTCACTGAACATAGCTTTCCAAAACTGATGCTTTCAATCTGATGGCTTTTTCTCATGCAATACCAGTGAAATCACCAATCCCTCTTATTTTCCATCCACTTCCTCAAACACTGTGTTTATGATGACTTTACAGAGAAAAACTTGCTTTTTTTGGTTATCAAATTACACTTACAATGCAGGGTAACATGGAAACTTTAAGTCTTTGAAAAGTCATGATTATCTACACAATTATTAATGTAAAGAATGTCTAAAGGTAAGAGGGGTGCTATAATGACAGCTATGCCTATGTTTTATTGGATTGTTTAATTAATATATTATGTGGGTGTTGCACTGATATCCTGCCAGCATTGTGAGTGGGTCTCTGGTTCCTCATCATTAGTTTGCATTAGCATGTGAAGCACCAGGAGAGCAGGACTAGTGAGGAGGCCGTCAGCAGGGGCAGCCAAACAGGATTATCTCCTTACAGTTCAAGGCCGTCTTTCAATATGGATCCTGATCCGTTAGGGGTCACGAGATATTCACACCCTCATGCACTCATCCCAGTCCTGTCCCATATGTTACACTGCCACAGCCACATCACAGGGATAAGAGACTGAACCATATGATTTGATAATGAGGGTCTTTATGAGGAAGATGTCGCTAATTAAAAAGAAGAGCGAAAGTGTTTCAGGGTATGGGTGTTGACTGGAATTTGGATCTTGGGATATTAAATGTTTGTGCATACGAAAATTTTTACAGAAAATTTGAAAGGACAGATTAAAAAGTTCTTATTTTTAAGAGTAATAAATACAATTGTCACACTTTATGAGGTAAGCTACAATGTGTACTATTTATCTATTTAACACTAATAAGTAATCCATGTAACAGCAACCGTGTTTAAAAAAAAAGTTATTGGCCAACAGATATCAGATATTTAAAAAAGAAAAAAAATGATGATTTGGGGGAATGGAAATTATTCATTATTCAAATTACACAATTTTGAACTGCACGTTTAAAATTAATTTAATTTATGCTAAATGTCGATTTTTGCCTCAAAACCTCTAGTATACTGAGATACAGACCTTCCAACCCGATCTCACGGCAATTCGTACGAATTTTACGAGGTGGCTAATTCGTAACAATTCGTACGACCTCACTCGTACGAATTAGTACGATTTTTGCTAAATCGTACATATTTTACGAGTTGCCCAATTCGTATGAATTCGTACGAATGACATACCCCTGACCCCGCCCCTAAACCTACCCATCACGTGGGTTTAGACAAATCGTACAAATTCGTACGAGTGAGGTCGTACGAATTCGTACAAATTAGCCACCTTTTAATCACTCGTACAAATTCGTACGAATTGGTCGTGAGATAGCGTTGGACCTTCCCCATGCCATGTGACAACTATCCCAACAACCTATTAGCTATTTTTACTAGAGATGCACCGATACTACATTTATCTGCAGATACCGATAGCCGATTGTTCAGAATGATATCGGACGAAAATAATAGCTTTAATCGGCCAATACCGATTATTGGCCAAACTACATCATTGCATCTCTAAATTTTACCACTCTACTTTTAAGAAAACAAAGGAGAAACAAAAGCAGAGGAAGAGAAGACAATGATGAAAGCTAGCAAGGTACGAATGCAACAGCTTGACAAAGATGCCTAGAATGAGAGCAATACTAAAACTAGTTATCAGAAAACTGACCCTAACTGAGTAAATGAAGGAGGGGTGTAAAGAGTCTTTAAAAAAATATACTTCAGTTAACATATGTCAAAACATAATTCATAAAAAAAAAAAAGTATCTAGCCCAAAAAACACTTTGAGTGCAAAGAACAGTGAACCGTTATGAAACCAACACATCTAAACATCTGCTAATAAAAGTGCTTTACTGAGTGTTCTCAATGTAAGCTGGGATAAAGTTATCTTTGCTCCCATAGCTCTTCCAACTTTTTGTTCCCTCTTAGCTCATGATAAACAGACCCATATGTACATCAGTGCCAGGACCCTGCGGATATCACGGAATAAATGAAGGCCTAGCTGTGATTAATGAAGAGGACTATGATAGTAAACTCAATGATAACAGTCTCGCAAATAATAAATTAAAACTTAACTCTGGAAGAGGAGCTAAAAAAGAAGCAGCAATTTCTTTTAGTGCAGATAATCTCACCCGCATTGGTGAATATAAGCAGTAGTTAGCATTCATGGCAGGGAGAGGTATTACATTGACTTATCATGGCAGCCCTTGTTTGGCTGACTTCTCCTCTGATCCGCTCGAGGATAGGGGAGAGAGAGAGAGAGAGAGAGAGACGTCTCTTTCTCCTGCTGAAGGGGGTGTAACAGGAGTTACTGTACTATCACCTACAGACCTGTACTGAAAGCCAGAGGAAATTGGAAAGCCCAGAGAAGCCGTGTGGTAATTAATCACGGCTCCATGAAGCCTGTCAGAATATCACTGCAGTGCTGATACTGCTGTCAATTACACCGCATGCGTAATTGTTTCAAATGGTATTCTGAGCACAGTTAGAGGCGCAGATCTCCTGAAAAGCATGACCTGGTTCTTTCGAAACGTGCCCTTCTGCTCTTTTTACATTCCACTGGCATAAGAAATCATGCGTCTTACCAGGTTATGATCTGAAGCCGTATTAAAGACGCATTAAAGACGTCATTGATGACTCACCGTCATGTCGTTTCAATTAAACGACGAGTGTCCAGTTTGTATGCAGCTCCTTTCCATACGGCAACAGTTGAGAAAGTGACCATGTCTGTCAAGCCCTGAAAAAGAAAATAAGAATTGATTAAATGCACCACAACAGTGGTCAATGTGACTCATGTGCTTATGTCAAGTTTTATGGTAGCTTTGTCTGAAGAACAAACTGATATTTTAGTGTTTATTTACCGAAAAGCTAAATTTTCAATCTCTTTACCAAACCTTATCACAGTGAGGGCCCAAGCCTTTATGGGGTCCTAAGCAGTTTTATTTGTGAGCCCCTCGTTGCCGCCAATATGATTGACAATTTTCAATGCTTGATTCGCAGATTATAAATCTAAAACACCCATTATCAATTGTATTAGTTGTAGCTGTGTTGCTTACATCAATGTCTGCCTGGCATGTTTTTACCCTTCAACGGGTTTTTTTATTGTAACTAACCCAAAAGAGCGGCTAGGTGTTAATTTGCCCTTTAATAATCAAAGTCTTACAGTACTAAGTGGTATACTTAATGTGGTGTACTGAAAGTAGCTAAATAAACCAGCAGGCAATGCATTTAATGTAAACAAGTTAACCACTTTAATTGCTTTTGGTTAAAACAAATTACGTGCTAAAGTGCAGAGCAATTAACTACAAATAAAATAACTTTACATAAACAGTATATTCTTATATTAAAAAAATACATTTAATGGTACAAAATGGACTGAACAGATCAGATGGACCTGTAACAAGATAATAATAAATGTATTAACATTAAAGCGGTAGTTCACCCATGAAAATTATGTCATCATTTACCCACTCTCAAGTTGTTTGAAACCTGAATGAGTTTCTTTCTTCTAATGAACATAAAAGTTGTTTTGAAGAATGTGGGTAACCAGCAATAGGCTTTATGCACAGCTTCACTACTTCCTGAACTTCAGCCAGCCCTTTGTTTCCTGTCTGTCATTATTGGACAAACTGATTAATCCAGGTGTGCCTGGCCTCAGTAACAATAATCAGGCACACCTGGATTAATCAGTTTGTCCAATAATGACAGACAGGAAACAAAGGGCTGGCTGAAGTTCAGGAAGTAGTGAAGCTGTGCATAAAGCCTATTGCTGGTCACCAGTGACTTCCATTCCATAGTATATTTTTCCTACTATGGAAGTCAGTGAGGACCGGCATCTGTTTGGTTACCCACATTCTTCAAAATATCTTCTTTTGTGTTCAGCAGAAGAAAGCAATTGATACAGGTTTGGAACAACCTGAGAGTGAGTAATTAATGACAGAATTGTCATGTTTGGGTGAACTATCCCTTTCAGAACAAAGGCCAGCATGTTTCCTATTAGGCTGCTGTCCCTTTAAGACCTGCACGCTTCTAACACCCAAACAGCAGTAACTTCACTGCAAATGGAATTGTGATTAGGTTAACACTTAACAATACCTTCTTTGTTACCTTAAAATAGACCAGGTTGGCCTCTCTAAACTAGGCTATAACTCTGGATTAAGAGCGTTTATTTATATCTGTTTTAGATTTTGATCATGTCATTTTTTTTCCTGAACACAACAGATTCATTCAAAAATACAGGGCATTGAGTGGATTTCTGAATATTATTTAGGGAAGAAAATTGTATCATCATTTGCTAACCCATATTAAAGCCACCTGATTTTCTTTCTTCGTAGAACACAAAACGAGATGTTTTTGAAAAATATCCTGGACGCACATGAATTGCCTACTTAAAGAAAAATGAATAGTGAATACGAAATACTAAGAAATCGGTACAGTATTCCGTTCTATAAGAAGTAAAGTAAAACTGCTCTGATGGTCCATTCCATGAAGGGTATCCTCTAACGTTACCTCAGTAGGCTATCTCCTTAGTCTTTTTGAATGATTCGTCAAGATATCCGGCTCATAGTCATAGTTCGTTAATCAGACTGCACTGGTTGAGGGAATGGATTCATTTGAATTTAATTATCTTATATGAGTGAAACAATCATTTGTCCGTGAGCTGTGTACACGCATTGTGCGCGGGTAAGCGCTGAGGAAGTGATAATAATTCGCACGTGCGAGAACTTTCGACATGACCTCAAGGAGCAGCGCGCGCTCGAACTTCAGAGAGAGAAAAAAAAAAAAAAACTTCGTTTTTCACTTGATTGCCAAACAGTTTTAATTTACATATTTCTTATTTGAGGGAGGCCAGTCTAAAATCTGATATTACAAAATCGGTTCGGGTCACAAGAGAACCGTTTGAGAACCAATTGTTGTAAGTGACAATCTGAGTTTTCGGGGAGAGGAAGATTATAATATAAGTCAATGACTTCAGAAGACTTGGAATTACCTATAGTGGATGAATCACTTACGGTATGTACTTAGGCCTACTTCTTTTTATTTTCTTTATTATTTATTTATTTAGAGCTAGGTCAAGTCTTCATTACCTTTAAAGGGTTAGTTCACCCAAAAATGAAAATTCTGTCAGTATTTACTCAGTCACCCTCCAGGTCCGTAGCCAGCCTATTGAAAGGGGGGGTTCTTTTTTTCAAAAAGTGGACATTTTTGCAGTTTTTTTCCTCCTTTTGTATTTAATTATGAGGTTCAAATACTTAATTTTGGTGACCTTTCATGCACTAATTTGTGCTGGATTAGCTTGTCTGCTGGTTAATGAGCACGCTTTTTGATGCACCTAAAATATTTTATTATTATAAACTCTACGTTTATATGGCTATTATATTGTAGTCTATTGAGTGGATAAAATATAGAAATCCTTTTAATAAAAAAAATAAAAATAAATACATATACAGTATATAAATAATATATATATATAACTCCTCCCCCAGGTGAGAAGGATATTACCCCTCTAGGGGGGTCCGGGGGCATGCTCCCCCGTGAGAAAATTTTAAATATTCCATATTTTAAAGCATCAATCTGATGCATTTTGAGATGCATCTTTTGCCGTCTATCTATAAAATAGTTTATTGAGCCTTTTCTTTTAACAGTTTTAAATGTCAGTTACTGTGCGCGTGATAGTGCTCTCCTGTGTTCTAACAAAGGAACATGGTTAAGATACAGCAATGCAGTCCAGCAATATAGTCATTTTATGCGAAACCATAGACCTTTATCTACAGATCAAGTATAGCCTAATAATAGTAACAGTGAATCATCTTGGAGGGAGTTTCATCATGTTGACTGTCGTAACCGAACGCAACGCGCTGTTTGAACGCTGAATGGAGAATGAATGACAGACAGCCGCAGCAGACGGAAACGTTTGCGTGAACTTGAATTTAATAACTTAAAAGTTAATTTGATTGTTTTTGTCGATTGATTTCATAAATCAGATGTATTACTTGTCCTAAACTACAACGAGTAAGATCATTCCCCGGAATCGATTCCAACCATTGCATTTTGAACCTTTGGAATCGACTCTCAATTCCCAACGCCTCGGAATCGAGGAATCGATTCTTTTTGGACTCGATCCCCAGCCCTATCATTCAGATGCGATGCTTCTTCACCGTTGGTTTGAAAAGTGTATTGCGAGAACTCTCTCTGAACTGCACGCGCGGCGCACACACACACGTCCAGCTACACAATAATCATATTAATTTGAAACAGCAACCAATAATATTTGTCACAAGCATTGATTAAAACAATGATGACAATAATCACATAAACATTTTTTTTTTTTTTTAAACGACTTAAATTCTGGACCTTTGGCAGTGAGGGGGGTTCGTTCGAACCACCCGAACCCCCCCTGCCTGTTGTTCCAACCCCGTAAGACCTTCGTTCATCTTCGGAACACGAATTAAGATATTTTTGATGAAATCTGAGAGCTGGATCACTCCTCCATACTAGTCCATAGGCTTCTTCAGGGATTGAACTTGCCGGCCTCGAAAAGTTATTAAAGACATCGTTAAAATAGTCCAAGTGACTACAGTGGCTCAATCTTAAGTTTATCAAGTGACGAGAATACTTTTTGTGCGCAAAAACAAACAAAAATAACGACTTTATTTCAACTATTCATTTCCTTCTCTTTGGGCCTCTAGTCAGTTAACGTAGTGTGATTGCGTAGAGCTAAGGCTCACTATTGGCCGACGCTGGTCATGTGCGTGATGCGTGTGACATACAACAACAGAAGCTTACGCTATTACACTAGTGAACTGACTCGAGGCCCACAGATAAGGAAATGAATAGTTGAAATAAAGTCGTTATTTTTGGGGGGTTTTGCGCACAAAAAGTATTCTCGTCGCTTGATAAACTTAAGATTGAGCCACTGTAGTCACTTGGACTATTTTAACGATGTCTTTAATAACTTTTCGAGGCCGGCAAGTTCAATCCCTGAAGAAGCCTATGGACTAGTATGGAGGAGTGATCCAGCTCTCAGATTTCATCAAAAATATCTTAATTCGTGTTCCGAAGATGAATGAAGGTCTTACGGGGTTGGAACAACATGAGGGTGAGTAATTACTGACAGAATTTTCATTTTTGGGTGAACTAACCCTTTAATCTGAAAAATAGTTGACAAGATATTTGTGCCAAAAAAAAAAACAATCCTTATGTTTCATGGAAGAAACAAAATCATACATTTTGGAACATGTGGGTGGGAAAATAATACGCTGGGTCCAAAATCGAATACTTTCTTACTATTTAATATGTGAAAAACAGTATGCCAACAGAGTATATGTCAGAAAGAATACATAGTATAAAAAAAAAAAACAGGCGAAAAGCCTAATACATCCGCCTAGATTCTGAAGTAGGCATCCAATGGACTTACTATCCCATAATGCCACGGGAAACGATTTATGAATGGAAGTGAGGCAACGTAGGTCACATGACTGTAACAACATGGTGTATGAAGTATGACCAAATTGCATTCTACACATAGGCCTATTCATACTATATAGAACATACTTTTTTAATGGTCGCGAAGTAAGTTCAAATTCAAATAGTACATATTCAGACAATATTGCGATTTCGGATGCACCGATAGTTCACTTAAAAATGACATTTTTAAGTGAATTATTCCTTTATCGCTCCTTTCCTTTCTCTCTCTTTTCTCGTGTTGGAAGCTTGTGGCTGCTAGTGTGCTGTGATCCAAAATCAGAATAGCTAAAAAGCCATTATCCCAGTCTTTAAGCACACACAAGAGTGTGGATCCATGGATGAATGTGCTTTAATCAGCGCCCATCCACGGCTCCACTCAAGGCTCCGGAGGAGGCGACGACTGTGACCCCTCATAGTCCCAGAAGATTATTGTGGTGACTTTGTGATTGGAGAGTTTTACAGCACTCTCATTAGAATAATGATCCCCCTCCATCCAACCCTCTGTGTGTGTGTGTGTGCGTGTGTGTGTGTTTATCCGTAAGCTCCCAGTGGTCCTAGAGTATTTTAAGCTAGTTAATAATCATTATGGATGTGCAGTGAACTGGGCAAAAAGAATAATTAACTCACCTGAGCCAAGCTAAATTAACCCTTTATGCTTTTGTTAGCCCATTCTGTTTCAAATATGCCGTCCTTCAGGGACCTATTAAACGTGTCTGTTAAATGGAGAGAGATTGCCAGTCTAGCCCCGCTTCCATGTGATGCTTAAACTGACTCCTATTGGATATCAAGGGTTTTTATACCAAGAAAGAAAAAAAAAAGTGAATTCAAAATGGCTTTTGATTTGAAGACCCTATCCAAATATTCATGGACATTTGAGATGGATTATTATATTTCTTCTGATTCTCTCATGATTAACCTGACAGATGTGATCTGCATTTGCATTGTGTTTGCCCCAGCTTGTGCTGCTGACTGCCAAATGCTAGGAATGTATACGCTTTCACAAAAGCAAGACTTGTACCTATCTGCAATCTGCAATATCCACTGTAGGATATAATTAAAGGCATAGATGATGGGAGTACAAAGTTAATCTGTGTTTTTGATATAGTGCCATCTTTCTCCCACTCACTAGGCTTGTACTTGGCCTGTTAACCGAAGGTTTGTAGGGTTGTTGGTGTATTTAAGGCTCAAAGGGTTTAGACTTAAGAATCGTTTTAATCATGTCATGAAGTGTAAGAATGTGGGTGGTAGGCTACTGAGACTTTTTTCTTTGTCTTGGTTTAGGGTGGTAATTACCTGTGGCCTGTATGAGACATCATGTTCTTCTGATAAATCTGAAGGTAATCTGTGTATTCTGATGTCTAAATGCAAGCATAACACAGTTGTGGAAGTTTACCACGCCTTTAAAGGCACACCGTGTAACTTTTGGCCAAAAGAGTTGACGCATATGAGTTATTTTAAATGATTCCTCAGGCCAATATACAGCGCTTGACACTATCAATGCTCCGAGCGGGGCTGCCCTCTTGAAATACCGCCTATTATGTAAGTTTGGAGAAGACGCACCATCTTTGGCCAGGTCATGTGACCTGGAGAATGCCTGGAGAACGTATCGCTTTACGACCGTCACGTGACCACAGGCTCGGAAGAGTCAAGGAAAAGAAAACGAGAAACTGACCGCGTGAGAAAACCGGACAAGAGTCTCACTCGGTCAGGCTTTCACTTAAAATAGGATAAGAATGAGCATCAAACAGAAATAACCCGGTGCGCGCAGCTCTTAAAGGGGCCACACCTTATTTCCACTCGTTATTTACGACAGTACAAGTACTCCACAGCGACTCTAGGGGTCGCTGTTTGACAAAAACGGAATTCCTACACAGTGTACCTTTTAACATACACCGCATTCGAGATTTTACTTTAGCTTGCGTAAGTGTGCACATTCATGTGTGAACGATAAATTGTTGTCAGAGCCAGTCTGTAGTGGATGACATTTGTGCATGTTTGGCAATGCAAAATTAAATAATATTGATGCAATTTATACATGCACAGAAATGCTTCAAACATGATTAGCTGCTCAAAGTCTGTATTTGTTTAATCCACTTCCAGTTATTTTAGCGGTAAAATAACCGTCCGTTATGCCGCATGATATTGCAAACTGTAATAAACTGTAAACTGCCGCATGACATTGCCCATTTATCATCGTAATCATAAAAACACTGGTTTGTAGTGCAAATTATTTTACCATTTACTGAATTCTGTTTTTCTTCAAGTTTATAAAACTATAGCGGCTAATGAATCGGAAGTCCGCACACATTACTTTTGCATTGCACAATAAAGTGAATAGCCAGATGAAAATTAGGGCCTGCATATATATATATATATATATATATAGTAAAATGGGAGCGTTCAGCTGTTCAAATTCCCACTTTCCTTAGCTGTGCTCTACCTTCTTCACAGGCAGATGTTTTGCTTTGTGTCCCTTTTTGTTTAATTGAAACCAGGGAGGTCAATTAATTTCGCTCCCCGCCATCTTTTCCCCACATGATTGAAAACGATGTTTGTCTCTCTCTCCCTCTTCAGTGTGCACTCTCCCTCTTTTGTATTCAAATTCCATGTCACTTCACATGGATTAATTGAGCCACTTTGTGGTTAATCTCAGTGTTGCAGTGGTGAGAGACGGTGAGCTGTGTCTATCTCTCACAGCGGCAGTCTTACAGTCACAGTAATTCCAGACCGAATTTAGACTCAAGGCTCAATTCGTCTCTCAGGAAGAACACTGAGGGTAGCAGCTAATGTTTAGCAGATTCTTTATTTCCAAGATGATTAATTATTTTACAAACCTATAAGTAATGGCAGGGACAGTTCCAGTAAAAGCGCATTAACCCGAGGGTAATTCTAATTCAGAGGATGAATATTCCAACTTTGGTTTTGATGGCCAGGTCTTTAATTTACCGGTTAGATTACTGTTACTGTAATATATAAATATAAAAGGGACGGTTCTGCTCCTGGCATATGATTGGTCAATTCAGCATTCCAGGCATATTAAAATGCATGAAATAGCAACAAATTGACCTGTTCACATCTCACTGTGCAGCTAATTCCAAATTAGCGGAAGAATTACACTAAATAAACTCGATTAATAAAATAATATTTTAGATTTTTTTTTATGCTGTAAAAATGTATTAAAGAAGCAGGGCTGTAACATGTAAAATATTCAGCCTGATCTCACGGCAATTCGTACAAATTTTACGAGGTGGCTAATTCGTACTAATTCATACGACCTCACTCGTACAAATTCGTACGATTTTTGCTAATTCGTACATATTTTACGAGTTACCAAATTCGTATGAATTCGTACGAATGACCTACCCCTCACCCCGCCCCTAAACCTACCCATCACGTGGGTTTAGACAAATCGTACAAATTCGTACGAGTGAGGTCGTATGAATTAGTACGAATTAGCCACCTTTTAATCACTCGTACGAATTGGTCGTGAGATAGCGTTGAAATATTCCATAATGAAAATGATAATTGATTTGATTGATTGATGGTTGATTGATTTGGTTGATTGATTGATTGATTGATTGATTCTTTTTTAATTGAATCAGTTTAATCAAATTCTAATAACTTTTTTTTTGTTGTTGTTGCAAATTTTGCACGTTATAATTACTTGCATATAGCCTGCATTTTCCTTGCCTTCAAATTGCACATAGCTTGGACAACACTGGAAAGCATGTGGAATAACAAGTTTGTAAATAATAGATTCAAAATAATTATTTAATAATTAATCACTTTTAGGTCATTTATTTCCATCCGATTAATCGAAGAAGTAATCAACAGATTAATCGATTATCAAAATACTCGTTAGTTGCAGCTGTATATAAAAATGTTGACCGATGTTCTGAGTTGCTGATTATTTTAAAATGCACAGTTACGAAGTAGTTCCATGTTTTTGATCGCATTACAGTTCAATTGTTTGCAAATTGTTAAAAACTTTCAAATTAACTTTCAAATTCAAAGAACCACACAACCCACCATAAGAAAAAAAAAATCTGAAAAAGATGCTGATCAAGCAAAGTCAGCCAATCAGTGTATCAGTGCAAACATGATCTGTTCCTCAGCAGAGATGCGTATGAAAGTAGTCGAGACACTTGAAAATGTTTTGAGGTAAAAACATGCATGTGTGGTAACTGTGGTATTCGAGCGGTTCAGAAGCCAAGCGGAGTGCTTTAAACTTTGATTGGTTGTTCCCACCCATCTCACAGCTACAGTAAAAGTGCTTTATTATATTGTGTTTATATAATTATGTTGTACTTAGGAGAACACTTTGAAACATGCCAGAGAACAAAGATCAGAATTAAAAAGACCTCGGTATTAAAGACACCTTCAGCATGTGCCTAGACATGCAAAAACAATACTGTGTTTAGACACCATTACTCAGCAGTGTTTTGTAATATTAATCTGCTATCCATCTTACAAGACACATCTAAAACCTGCTGAGCCCTGCACATGTTAGCGCTTGTGTGCACTACGTGTAAGGATTTCATTGCACTGCTTTGAAGGTGAGCTGGTGTGTTTCAGGTGATTAGCAGCGAAATGAAACTACCCCTCCGCTCCGTTTATGATAACAATGCAAGTACGATCAGCGACCCGCATTTATATGCACAGTTGTGCACAGCGGTAATCATTTTAATTATTGCATTTACAAGGACATCCAGGGATGTTCTGTGAACGGAATGAACCAAAACACCAGGGGACATGTTTAGTCTGTTTTACCCTGTGTTTATCAATCAGACTTGAGAAGAGAGAGAGAGAGAGAGAGAGAGAAAAAAATAGCTGCTTGGAGCCATGCGGCAAATGCACAAACAAGTACTTACTTTTTTCAATTACAATTGGCTTTGAGTAAAAGGGTAAACATCTTAAAGAGTTATTTGTAACTTCTAAATAGGCGTTTGATTTGAATCGCGAGATTAATTCCTTCTAGGCTGACGTTGGAAAGCAACGATACTCTAAACCACCCTCAGCGTCCGCTTCACTGACTAATCGGCGCTGTGATCCTAGTTGTGTTGTGTATTGTAGCTTATCGCCAATTCCCTCGGTTCCCCCTTCACAATTAAAATATGCGTGTGATGTGTACGACATCTGAACGTTTGAGTCCGACGAGAGTTTGGTTTGAGTTGACTTACTGCCCTCCCAGCAGTTTCTCTGTGAAGTGCTGACTGGACTAAAGTGTTTCAAACGGCTCCTCAACACAGGGTTGGAGGCCAATCCACTGGGCTTTGTAGTTCGCTAGTGAAAAATCACTTTTTATGCAGGAAGGGAATTCAGTGTAGTGACCTAGCGTTCTCCTCTAAGCTCCCATCGTAGCACACATGACCTCGGCCTTTAAAGAAGCAGCAGTATGAGGCGACCCGTGGCCTGTGTGTGTCAGCCTGGTGGAGGAGTTTTTAACTGCGCAAATCATCCAAATCTCAAAACACCACATGGACTTTTTCATAAGTTACTTTTGTTGGAGGATTGTGTTAATAATTGGTGGAATGATATTTACTTTGCCATTTGCAGTGCTGGTGCGGGTCAGGAAATGCAGCATAGGCACGGGAGTACTGCGGGTAAAAGTTTTAAATGTAAAATAAAGTTCATTTTTTATATCGTTTTATTAATATTATTTTATTTACACCTTTTATGAGTTTCGGATGTATGAAGTCACCTCTGTCTGTGATTATGACATACGTAATATAGCTCTGCACTGCACAGGAGCCCTCCTTAAACTCATTGATTTCACATCTGGTGATGCATAAGCGATATTTAGCAAATCTTGACTGCTTGATTGATTATATTGTCGCAAAATGTTAACTTTATATATAAAGTTGGATATATATTATGGGCCAGCTGATCCGGATTAGCTGGCCGTCTTTGACAAAAACACAATTTTCTCAGTTTTTTGTTCAAAATCTTGCTTTTTTTATGAAACGTACCCACATTCAAGTTCCAGACTGGTGCTAGAATGCATGAAGCTAGAATAAATTTTGTTGTTGTTGTTTAAAAGGAGAGGCTCTGATATTGCATGTTCAAATATTCAAACAACAGAATATTCTGGTGGCCATGAAAGTTTTGCGAAAATGATCAAAAATGCTGACTCGAGTTCGGCCATCACAAAGTACTATGGAATTAACAGATCTGAAAATAAAACTCGTCCAAAGTAGTCCATAATTTGTTATGTAAAGAAGAAATTTCGAGTGATTAATAATGAATATAACAGAAATGGGCTTTTCTGTGTTTAATTTTCACTTCAAACACTTTAAATCTGAATGCCATAGTTTGATTGCTTGTGTGACATTGTGACAATGATTGTTGTGTACCTGATGTATTTAGTAGATTTATTTGAATGCGGGTGTGGTTTGGATCGTGATTTATGTTAGCTGCGATGGAATTGAATCAGTGCATCAGATATTTTTTGTACCACTATAAGTGGCCCCAATTGGAATTGCAGTAATAATTGTTTTCTAAATTAAAGGGATACTTCAGGATTCAGCATTAAGCTTTGTATTAGTAGAAAACCTGTAGTATTTTCGAATTACCATGCTTTCCACCCTCATATCCCCCTGAGACGAGAGATTTATGTATTTTTTGTCTGGAAAAAAATGATTTGAAAAATGAAAAAGATTTTTTGGCCAGAGGCTAAAGACTACAGTCAGTAGTAGGAGCTGTCCCGCATGTTCTCAACCCGCCCATAGAGGGTGGGATCTCGCTCACAGAATGTATACATAGTGTCAGCCATCTTTTTTTGGAAGCTAAGCTAGCAGGCTCTTGTTCTGTGGAGAAAGCGGAGTAGTAGGGGTTACCATCCTCTTTTTCCCGGACATGTCCGGCCGTCGATGTCCGGGATTCAGCTTTTGCTTTCTGCAGTCGCCATTCATTGTTTACATGCACACCTTTTGTTTCAATCTAACTGAATTCATTCCGATTGGTGAATCTGAATGTAGTGTTTACATGAACGCTAAACAAGTGATCGGTTGATGTGCGTTTTAACATTGCTAAGAAAATTCCCGCTCCTCCGTGAGAGATACGAGACCGGTGCGTCTCACAGGTGTCGCTCATCAGTAATCACGCCACCGGCCTCGCGCCGTTCTCCCGCGGCCCTCACTCGTCCTGCTCGCCACAGTAAACATGATGAATTGCGACTGTAGAACGCAAAAGCCGAATCCCGGACATTTTGGGCGATCTCGAAACACATTTTCGGGCAGACTCATCACGGAGACTCACTAGTAGCCTAGACTTGTTGTTTAACTACTGCGCTCTGTTACTGGTAGGCGTGGCCTCCTAGGGCAGCGAAGCAAGTGCATTCTGGGAGTTGTTGTCTTTCATCCACATAAGCCAAACATACATTGTCTGGCTTTTCTCAGTCTAGAAAGCTGCAAATTAAAAAATAATTTCACATTTCTTTTACATAAATGACCCATTTTAAATACACATTCATCTTTCCAGAGGTGAAGTATCCCTTTAAGTTTCCTAAACACTCCTAATGGCATTTTTGCTCCACCCTCTTTTGCCATTGTTCATCAAACAGGCGACTCAAACGTACTCCATTGGTAGAGGAGTAGTCAAGAATAGTGTTATAGTGAATTGATTGAAACCAATCAATCTGTTCTTATATAATAATCACATTTTCAGACATCCAAGGACAATTTATATTATTTGAACTTGTTAATAAATGTGTACGCAAATATAGCTGTTTCATATTGCTTCAAAACACCAGATTCCAAAGACAAGGTTCAATGAGAGGATAACATTAGAACCGCTATGAACAAATCTGACCAACTCGAGAGTGAAACATTTGTTGTAAACCGGTTTGCAATTGGTTGACATCATCCCTCAAACAAACACTTCAATGTTTTGGACAACATGCTGAGTGTTAATCTTCAGGAAATCAGCTTGAATGACTTACTTGTGGATGTTTCTGTTTTCAGAGATTAGGCTAGTAGTTTAAAAAGGATTAAAACGATGAATGCGTCACCGTTAATAAAGATGCTAGTCATTAATAAACTTTTCTCCGTTTGGATGTTCTTTTGTTCTGCTCACTGAATATTCAGTAGGTCATTTATGTATGACCTTATCTGTTGCCTGAAAATCCTTTTCTCCGCAGTCGTGTGCTTTTCAATTTATGCCTTGTGTGGTCTCGGCTCCTTTACTCCTAAACTACTCACTCCGAGTAATTATCTAATAACCGTCATAAAGGAGCGTAACTCTCTAATCTGTTTATAATTAGCATTTCAATGGTCCCGGCACTAATGGTCGACCTTCAGCAACTCTGACCTGCTCATAATTAATAGTAATATCCGATCCTCGCCGTGCAAGAAGCTAGCCATGACCAAATGAATGATCCTCAGGTACGGCTAATTTCTGCTGCAATTATCTTTTCATGTTGGGAGATTTAGCAGATTATCTGCACGATTTCACACCATTTTATGCAATTCTGTAATTATGAAATCTGGTCTAAATGGCTGCTCAGTTCATGCAGATAGTTTCATGTAGGGCGTTCTGTCGTTGTGGGCCGTAAGTGCCAATTCATTGTGTTCTGTGCTCATTGACATGATGTTACAGTGTGCATGAATTAGCATGAAATGAGGTACCATTGAACTTTGTGTGATGCAGACAAGCAATGTAATTACTGTCTCTCCGTCTCAGCATCATCAGATATGACTCAAGCTAGTGATGACGCAAGTAAGAAAGAAAGGAAATGATTATCTTAAGGCGGCTGGTTAGAAAATGGCATACGTTTTTTTACAGATGAAGTGGTGTGTATCTGTGAATCACACAGAGCAGGTCAGGGGAGTAGTTTGAGAGTCAGACATAGGCCTTAGACACAAAACAATTCAATATTCACAATTTCAAAATTTGTGATATTTACACTGGGTTCAGAATTTTCTGAGACCATATGTTAAGGGCTGTCTAATCGATTAATCACGATTAATCGCATCTAACATATTGTAATATAGTATGTGTGCGCACATTTGTATATATGTATGTGTATGGAAGCTTGTTTACGCCACAGAATAAAAAAAAATTGGACTTTTTTTCTCACAATTGCGAGTTTACATCTCACAAGTCTGACTTTTCTTACAATTCAGAATTGCATGATATAAAGTCACAATTGAGAGTTATAAAGTCAGAATTGCGTTATATAAAGTCAGTCTTTTTTTTTCCTTAGAATTGGACTTTATAACTCGCTATTGCGAGTTTATATCTCACAAATATGAGAAAAGATGTCAGAATCGCGAGATATAAACTCGTAATTGCGAGAAAAAGTCAGAATTGCTAGTTTATTTCTCGCAATTGTGAGTTTATATCACGCAATTCTGACTTTATATCTCGCAATTCTGACTTTATATCTCACAATTCTGACTTTATATCTCGCAATTCTGACTTTATATCTCACAATTCTGACTTTATATCTCGCAATTCTGAGAAATAAAGTCACAATTATCTTTTAAAATGTTTTATTCTGTGGCGGAAACAAGCTTCCATATATATGTGTGTGTGTATAATATTATATATATATATATATATATATACGAATACATGTACCGTTCCACCCCTAATATATATATATATATATATATATATATATATATATATATATATATATATATTCCCGCAAAGCCATTTTAAGCTTTCAGAAGCATTTACTGGGCCTAAAACTGTCAAAGGATGTGGCGTCTTAAATATATATAAATATATCTAAGTAAATATGTCTAATATGTCTTTTATCGCGATTAATTGATTTGACAGCACTAATATATATATATCCTTTTTTCAGGTTAAAATGACATATTAAATAAAAAATCCCAGATGCTGTGTTAGATTTTTGGACTCTGTGCATGTCCAATACTAAATATAAAGAGCAAGCAATCTACAGTTAATTCACTAACTTTATTCACAAAAAAAAAGTCTTTCAGAATGTCTCTAATGTATTTGGAATGTAGACGAATCACAACA
The DNA here is from genome assembly GCF_029890125.1 of Rhinichthys klamathensis goyatoka. Classification (NCBI taxonomy): domain Eukaryota; kingdom Metazoa; phylum Chordata; class Actinopteri; order Cypriniformes; family Leuciscidae; genus Rhinichthys; species Rhinichthys klamathensis. Next base: position 7,088,346 of record NW_026606559.1, on the reverse strand, counting down.
CAATACACTTTGTACATGCCAATTGCAAATGGAATTTTGGCCATTTGCACATTGTCGAATATGCATCAATATGGCTTGAAGGATTATAGATTGAGGAATTTCTCCACCACAAGCCCCCTTTTGATCTCTGTATTACTTTATTAGTATAATCCTATATTAAACTCTTCACTTCCATTCCAGTCCAGTGGATTCATTTCAATAACCCTTAATCTATCCACACCAATAATTCGTATACCTCTCTCATTCTGTAGACAAAGGCGTTGGGAGTGCTTCCCAAAATCGTCTCTTTCCAAATGTAACTTCGCAAAATGATTTTTAGAGCTGTTTTGTGTGTATTTTTTCATCGTTCTTTTGTACATTCATCTTTCTGCATCCTATTTTCTGCCCAGTGCTTCCTCCTCTTTGCCGCGAAGGCCGTATTCAAATGAACGGGGAGACCTTTTCACATACATGAGGGCGTAATAGGGAGCTTAGCAGAACTTCCACCTGATTACCAATGCAAATATTAGCAAGTCAAGTTCAGTGTGTGGCGACAGATTAGGGTTTATCCCTCATGCACACCACTCGATTCTTTACGCTCTGGAAACATTTTTGCTTATCAGCGCGAGGCAACGATCAACACTTCACGTCCCTGGTCCCGACGAGACTTCAAGAGGGGCATCATCAACATTCAAGCCCAGTGCCACGCACCCAAACTTCCCTGTTTCTGACTCATCTGGATTCTTACTCCTAAATCCGTACATTAGACATCATCATTTCTGTAAGCCTTGGCGTCAAATGGGGAATTACAAAGAACTTGTGAATGCTCCTTCAAATTACAAATGGCACATTACACGCCATTGTTTTAGTAATGAAATGCAGGACTACAATAGTGCCACACGGATCTAGCCATGTGTTTTAAGGGACACTGCAGTACTATCTTTATGCAGCAGAATCTGTACGGTTTTTGTATTTCGTAGCGAGTGCAGAACGCTCATTTTCCAGTTGATTCATCGCTCATTTCTTCTTTTATGGTCTGTTTCACCACCAAGATATACTTCCTACCAAGTCTTTGCTATTTTATGACAATATGCTATGCATTTATTCTGATTAAAGGTATAGCCTATATTTAATTGAAGTTATGGCTTGGTTGAAACACTCGATACCAATAAGTGTACATAAATGGCAAAAAAAAATGTATTATGAAATTAATATTTGATTAAAAATAATACTAAATAACCTTGGAATAGTTTTGGCCTATTTCATGTTTTGACCTTTCAAATCAGAATGTGTGTGTGAGTCAGTTTGTGTGTGTGTGTTCTTGTTTAACCTACACTGAGAGGACCAAATGTCCCCACATAGATAGTAAAATGTGGAAATGTTGACATGGGGTCATTTGATCGAGCCTCACGAGGAAAACAGCTTATAATCATAATTGATATTTTTTGAAAATGAAAAAATGCAGAAGGTTTTGTGTTATGGGTAGGGTTAGGGGTAGGGTTAGTGTAAGGGGAGAGAATATACAGTTTGTACAGTATAAAAATCATTATGTCAATGGAAAGTCTTGATGCAAATTTTTTGTATCCCATTTGTGGAAAATGCGATTGTACGGCACATGTTCATTTAACGCTGCTCTCTCATTCTCTTTTTCTCTCCATCTCTCTGCCTCTAGCACAAGTCCTCTGGTTAGTGCAAACAGGAAGCTTTAACCCAACAGAGCAAATTAGGATCTGGGCGATCAAGGTAAGAGTCCTCAGGGCAAAAAAAAATTACATAATAATACAAAAAAACCCCACTATAAATAATTTCTATGTTAAAAGCAGCGGTTTGCCCAGAACAAAATGCATTGTTTCTTAACTCTAACAATTTATTTTGGCTGTGAATAATACATGAACTGAGCTGCAAACAAAAGTCCTGCCTTTTGAAGGGGGAGATCATCTTCAGTCTCTGAAAGCACTTCCACAAAGGTGTAGATGACAAACATCCAGACAGATTTAGCACAACGAGTTTCTTTTACTGCAAGCGTTCACATGGCAGCGCAGTGCAGAGCGATGATGACACATTGATCCATGTGATTGCATGAGAAGAGAGTGTCTGTATACTTCAAAAGCATGAAGAAAACTAGACTTTTACATTTTCAAGAAATTGTGAGTGGTGCTTAGCTGTGCAAAATTCACCATCAATGCGTGGGGTGCTGTCGCTGGTTATCAGGGCTTTGTTGTGCGGTTATTGTGCGATTGCTAGGTGTTTTCTTCTAGTCCTGCACCCTCCAGTCTCCGATAGATCCAGCTGCAGACCCGCAGCACCACCAGTTTCAGAACCCCAGCGCCAGAACCGGAAGTAAGGGGCGGAGCTTACGTTCTAACACCAGCGCCAGGACCGGAAGTGAGGGGCGGAGCTTACGTTCTAAACCGAGTAACGCCACCTAACGTTTTGGAGCGTAATTTGCTTAGACACGAAACGGCATTTTTACACACGAAACGTCATACTTTATACGTATTATAATGATACATTAAGGTATAGTACAATAAGCATTTTAAAACATTGATTTTGTGTAATATAATTCTATATAGTTATCCGTTTCATTGTATTACGAGAGTTACTTCCTGATCATGATGGTGAAAAATAATACTTGAAACTTATGGTCATTTTATATAAAATATACTTTATTTCACAAGAACATGTGCAGCATGCATTTTTCTTTATGTAAAATATTGTCAAAAATCTAAAAAGAGAGAGAAAATCCGGCATTGTTTTAAAAGAAACAATAAAAATGTACCGTACTTGTCTCTTTTACACGCCTGGTGTGGCTGCAGGTCTGGGTAAATAAAGGCCGGTCTCAAATAGAGGCCGGGTCTGTTTTTTAGTTTCAGGTTGTATTAAATCTTCTAAAACCCATCAGATCGTCTGCTTTTTGGCGGCCGCCAAAGCAAATTTGTGTCCCGCCAAAGCCTATTTTGATCGGTGAGTGATGTAGAATAGAATGACTGCTGCGCATGACAGGGCGCTTAACGAGCAGAGAGAGAGAGAGCCCCGGCCGCGCGCGCGCACTCTCACGTCTTCAACAACACGAGCGCTGTCTTGCTCTTTATTTGTCACATACCAGTTATAGTTCATACAACTAGCAGTTACTCACTGTGTAATAAAAACATACCCTAAATATTATTTAAAAGGTGCAACCATTTTAAATATTTTCAAATACTTGCAAAAATAACCATGCTTGTGTCATTGTAAATAATTCCGCCCCTCCCTCACTTCCGGTTCTGGCGCTGGGGTTCTGGCACTGGGGTTCTGAAACTGGTGGTGCTGCGGGTCTGCAGCTGGATATATCTCCCAGTCTCTGTGATCTTCATGGTCTTATGTGGCTCGGGTCCCTCCTTCAATGTTATTTTAGTTACACTTGATTTTGATGGTCCGCATTAGACATTCTACTGACTATAAGTAACTTTGCAACTAAATGTCAACTACCAGTCATTAGAGTATTAGCAGACTGTTAGTAGACTGAGGTTTGTCGAATAATTTGACATAGTTGCAAAGTTACTTATAGTCAGTTGAATATGCAATTTGGTGCAGATGCAGATATTTATATAGCCAACAATGAAATTCTGTTTGCTCAAATCATTTAGATCTGTATAACAGTATAGCAGATACTTTCATACTGTCACTTTTTATCTTGTAAGATGATATTTAAATGCTTAGTTTTATCGTCAACGCTCTGCAGTTTCAAAACATAGAATGCACAATGAGGATTGAGAGATGAACAATAAACATTCATCAAAAGCCTGATGGATCATATTTGATACTGACATTTTAACATGATTAAAAAAACAAAACAAAAAAAAAACAAGTAGGTTTCACTTTATTTTGATGGTCCCTTTAACACACTCTGTTGACTATAATTAACGTTGCACCTATATGTGTATTAACTCTCATTAGAGTGTTAGTAGAGTATTAGTAGACTGGTAGGGTTAGAAGAATAGGTTGACATGTTGCAAAGTTACTTATAGTCAGTATAGTGTCTGTTGGAGGATCATCACAATAAAGAGTTATCATATATTAAGCAGAGAGTCTACTAATACTCCAATGAGAGTTAATTGACATATAATGACATTCTAATTGACATATAATATAGACAAAGTTATGTATAGTCAACAAAATGTTCAAAAGGGACCATCAAAATAAAGTGTTACCTATTATTCATATGTTAACTTTATAAAAACAAGTAAAGATTTCATAGCAAAAAGATATGTGAACCATGACCTGAAGTGGACGTTTTTACAATTATACTAAAATGCATTTTACTACCAATCAGACGAGAGAGTAGCAGATTGTGTGCAACAGGTTTTTAAGCAAAGTGTTGATCATTTAGAAATTTGCATATCCAATATAGTACAGTAGGCTTGGGTTAATCCTTCATGTTAGAGGTTTAATAGCCATGTCATATGAGCAATAGCAATAATGATGCTTGTCTATTATGTAAACCATAAGAGGTTGATAGTGAACACAAACAGTCACACTCCATACTTTCAAGCTATATAAAAACTGCATGTGATAGATATAGGTCATATGATTATATCTCGCCTTCGACACATTTGAGTCATAATGAGCAGTTTCCAGAAATGTTAAGATGTTTTTAGAGCTATAGTTGGGATTCTGTGCTTGATGTTGATGTGGAAGTTGCAAAGATGCAGGGATAAAAAAAAAAAAACTAGTTGAGTTGTTGTGTCAAATTGGGGTTCCGGTGTAAACGAGTGTTCAGAAAAGAAAAGCCACGGCACATTCCTTTGCACTCACAAACACAATAGCATAATCTGCACAAAGACAAGGAGAGGAGACGCAGAGAGCTTATGCATTCAAAGTTTGCGGCTGTGAGATTAAAAATTTCCTTTCCAGAGTATCATTGCAAAGTTGTGCACAAAGCGTACACATCCGTTTCAAGCAAATCCAGTCAGTCAGTGCTATTGGAGCGTTTCTTCGGCCTACTCCGCTTTCCAAGGCATTAGTCCTGCACACCGAAACGCAGCCGAACACAATAACTCTGAAACTATTCTCCATTCTCTCCTCCTCTGTGTTTACTGCACCGACTAAATCATGTGGTCAAGGTTGTGTGAAGCCAGACTATAATGAGATCATTTCCCCATTCTCTTTCTCTTGCCTATCAAACTTTGTACAAATAGCTTGACTTTCCATATCCTAAAAGTTTGAATAAAGAACTTGACAAAGCAACATGTCTTGCCTGCTACATAATATATGGCTTTTTTAGCATGAGGGACCATAAACTCCATTTCCTCCAAGGATAATAACATTAACTCCACCAGCCCGAGAAACCTCTGGAATGGGCGCACATAAACAATTCTACAGAACGTAAGTTTAGACGTGGATTCGGCGCAATGCGTGTCTACATTTTCTGTGAGAGGAAACCATACAAAAAGAAAGGAAAATTATAAACACTGACGTATGGAAGATAAATATTTGCAAACCTTGAAGCGAGTTAAATACATTTAAATTTGTAAAATGCATTTGAGAAGAAAAGAGACTTTTCCCCTCAATTTCTTTAAAGAAAATCCTGGCCTATACGGTATATGTGTATTATGTACAGTATATGTGTGTATTTCACTAACATTCTGTATTCTAAAAAGTTTATTATTTAAGATATAAAGCTGTCTATGGTTCAAGGTTAGTTTTCCATGTGGATGAAGTTTTATTTACAGTGTGTGTTTTTACAGTTTTTTTATTATTATTGCTTACGCACTACAAGTGGAACTTGAGACCCACTTAGTCAAACCGTTCACTCATGTACCTAATCTTCAGATCAAGTCTGCAAAACTACAAGCACATTATATGCTTGTATATATTATATTACATTACACTCAGTTTGCAATTGTTAAACAAACTTTTTGCAAAATGCTAAACACATACATTAGACACATCATTCAAAACACAGACAGTAATATAGTGTCGGCCCAGATCCAGACCACATCTTTATACATGTGGATTCAATGCGTACCAAATGTGGGCCGGACCTGGGCCGACACTACGTTGCTGTCTGTGAATTAACCGCTCTTGTTCAAATTCAAATTCTCCTGAGAAGCAGCTCTAACAAGCCAATAATGTAATTATTCAGCTCAAGTCAGTTCAGTTCAATGACTGTAGAATTCATCAATTGTTCAACAATTGTACATACATGCTCTTTATACAGTGTACTTATGCATATACATGTATGTGTGAGTGCTATGACAATCTCCACTGTGCACTGAACAAGCAAAAGTCACAAGATACTAGTGTTTTACAATTTTCACATCTGTGTTTGGTGTGTATGTGGCTAATCGATAGATGTGTGTGTGTGTAGAGTTACTATACAAAAACACCATTTTTAGAAGAGTTAGAAGTGTTTGCTTTTGCAAGAGATGTGTGATGTTTTGCATGTTGTGTGCATGTTTTGTGGATTTGTGTGTAGAGTTTAGAGAAATGGAGCCATAGTTTCATAAATTGCAATTTAAAAAAAAACTAGAATACGTTTATGTTATGGAGTTGCTCTTTCCAAACACTTTCTGATATCATGTATGGTTTGCGTTGCTTACACTGTAAACAAAATATATATATATATATATATTTTACAAGAAAATATTTAAATTTGTGTTATATTTGAAACTGTGTATTTTATTGTTTATTTATGAAACTTCACTCAAAATATAAAGGTTCCAAAAGGTGTTTTTTTTTTTCAGAGATTCCATAGAAGAACCATTTTCGGTTCCTCAAAGAACCTTTCAACAGTCTACAGTTCTTAAAATAACATTTTTTTGTGTATGTGTGTGTGTGTGTGTGAAGAACATTTTAACAATCCAAAGAACCTTTTGCCACTACAAAGAATCTTTTGTGGGATGGAAAGGTTCCATGGATGTTAAAGGTTCTGGAACCATCAATGCCAATAAAGAACCTTGTATTGGGGACAGTTAATAATTAACATTATTTATCAAATGTAATTGATTCTTAACTTGTAAAACTGGTGCATTTCTTTACAAATGCATCAGTTTATCACTGACTGAAATATGTGAATGGTGAAAGTTTGCTTGAGTATTCAAAGACACATTTGGTTTGGCGTAAATACGCATACAGTCTGGTCCATTGTCGTTTATGACCTCGATGGGATGAATGAGTTCAAAGCGTAGATGTCACATGACTTGAACACACACACATGTCTGGTCCACTATCTTTGTGGGGACTCTCCATAGACGTAATGGTTTTTATACTGTACAAACTGTATATTATGTCCCCTTACACTGACCCTACCCCTAAACCTACCCATCACAGAAAACTTTCTGCTCTTTTACATTTTCTAAAAAACATCATTAAGTATGTTCATTAATCAATTTCCCTTGTGGGGACCATTGGCTAGTCCTCACAATGTAGGTGATTTCACGTTTTACTATTCTTGTGGGGACATTTGGTCCTCACAATGTAATAAAAACAAGAGCACACACACACACACTCAGTCCACACGAAACCGGCATGCCATAAGGTGTACATAAAATTTGAAATGACCTATTCATAAAACACAACACACAAATCACTAAACACAGGTACGCCGCATGCCTCGATCACACACACTCCATAATCGGGTGCATTAAAGGATGGCAGTGAAGCCTTTCATTTACGAAAGGGTCTCGTGAGCCGCCCAGGGTCAAGCTGATGGCTGGGCCCACCGCACATGCTCAGTAGCCGCCGCTGATTAATTTCCACTCACGTCTGCTTTGTCTTCTCCAGCTCGCTGAACAAGTTCATTTCATCTGATGAGTTCACGCGGGGGTCAGGACAGTCCTCACGCCCAACATTGCCCACGTGCGGAGCTCTGGAATATGGCCGACTCGGATTGAAAAAGCATTGCAATTAGACTGCAGTACAAAGCCAGAAGTTTGTTTTTCTTCCCGCCCGGTTTCGAGTGATGCTTCAGAAGTATTCTGGCGTAGTCTCAAAAAAGTGTGTTGTTGTTTTTTTTTTTTAAACATGCTTCTTGTTCGCTCCATCTCTGAAAGCAATCAAAACCGACAGGTAGCGGGATATTCTGTGTTTGGTCGCGTTCCAGGGAATGAGAACGAAGCAATTTGCTTTTGTCTGTGCGTCCGGGACAATCCAGTCAGTAGCCTGGCACGCTCGGCGTTTAGTATTGCCACTTCTAAATCAAAGGAAAACAAAAACTATTTTTGATTTCTGCACGGTTGGCCATCTGTTACTATACATCTAAAATTTTACAATCCAATTCTCAGAAGCGTTCACTTCTTCAGCCAGTTTCCCTCCACCCCTCCCCCTCAGTCAATCATGAAAATGTGCTCAGCTGATGACTGCCTCTCCAGCATCGTGTGAAGAAGCACGGGGCTTCATCAAAATGCTCAATCGAAGGTAATTTAAAGTCAGCGCCACAAACGGCTGTTTAAGGTGGGCTCTGTTGCGCGACTGAGCTAAGCTTGGGAAGAGATGACAGGAGGCGTTTTACCATTTAAAAGGATAGCGGAATAGATTTCGCACCCCAACAATACTGTAAATATATCTGCCCGTGCATTTGGACGGCTGCCATGAGAAGGATGTGACTTTCAAGTAGCTGTGTATTAATAAATCAAAGGCTTTTTTCAATAGCCTCCAAAATACTGCCTTCTCTTCAAATGGGCAGCATTCAGGTCGCTGGCGTCATTACAAATAAAGGTTGGTCTGAAAATACTAGCATTAATAATTGAATCCATACCTACTATGACAAGTAGTTTGTTTTAAAGTGCATGTTTGAGATGCAAACATGGTGTAAATTCATTTTGTGCTGCAGAATGCCAATCAAAAGCATGTTGTCCATTTGATTAATTGTGACTTTGATATGTAAGTTATTACATTTGAGTTGCATTTTTCTTCACATTTTAGTGTCCACCAGGTGAAAGTCTTACCATTATCGTTATAACCATTAACTAAAACTAAAAACATAAAAAATGCATTACTTGAAATAAAGAAAAGCGAAATAAAATAAAATATTAAACTAACTTAAACTTATTTTATTCCAGCTAGTTGAAATGTCTCATTTTTAAGTATTAAAATAACTCAAACCTAAATAAACTCAAATTAAAAACTAAAACTTAATGAAACCTATATTGACAAAAACTAATATAAGTGACAAAACACAACACAATTACTACAACTTAAACTAAAATTAAAATGAAAGCAGAGCATATAAAAATAAAATCTATTTCAAAATATTAACAAAAACTAGTAACTGACTGTCTTTCTGTGAAAGACGAAAATGTATATAACTGCATAACTAATAATGCAAACATATTTAATATATATTCTTGCAATGACTTTCACTGCTAGTTTTATGCATATACTTTTTTCTCTTGACCACAGATGACACAAAATCTTATCTCAGCACTTTTGATGAATGACTATACTGTTTTTCTTTTGTCATTTCACCTGAATATCAACATTTGTGAGAATAAATCAGCCAAAACAGTTTTGCGGTTAATTGATCTAATTTTGTGTCTCTGGAAAATAGCGATCTATGGCATTGTATTATGTTGAATATCAAAGTTTTTGTGTCTTTTTGTTATTGAGGGATTTGTGGACGCATCAGTGTTTTTAGATTTGTCGAGTCAAAGTTATATATATACATTTTATTTTGAAGTAAAAAGATAAAATTAGGGGTATTTTATCCCTAATATAAAATACCCCACCCCTCCAAAAAAAAAAAGGCCTGATTGGTTTGTTGTTACTTGTGTTATTATTTTCAAATGTAATAATTATTGTAAATAATGTGGTTATTATTCAGTATTTCCATGAATTTTATGTACATTTCAGAGATCTTCGCTTTCAGTAAAACCTATAGTTGGATGAAATCGTTAAATTTGCACTCATAGTGTTTCTATCATGACATACATGTATTTTCAATTAAAATATGGGCAATTAAATATGTAAATGTAAGCCACACAATGATTTTAACTTTTCTTTCTCTTTTACTGGGATTTTATTGTCAAAAATCAATTTTAAATAGTATGGTTGATTTAGTATTTTACATGAATGACACTTTTAATATATGCATTTATATATTCTGTACAGTTTCCCCCGCATGTTACCCTATATCTCTAAATAGCTCATCATTCACAAGGCTTTGATATAGTAGATAGGTTGTGCGTGTCATATTCAGGCCTTTAAATCCGGCTATATTAACCTCCTCTAATGTATTAGCATTTTTACAGACTAGACTGGCAGATATTATCGAGTCCTTTCTCGGCCATCCACGTGGATTAGTACGGACTTTAACCACTCTGCTCTGGGCCTGTCTCGCTTTAAACAGAAAGTCAGACAAAGAGAGCGCTCTATTCCTCTGAAGTCAGTTCATCTCCATCCAGCCAAAGACCCAGGGCTTCTGTCTATTGAACAAAACTCAGCAAATTGGTTCCTGAGGTTCATATCTTTTTCAGCTCTCTCACCTGGGACAAGAGGAGGAATCGCCTCGTAGGCTCGAATTGCAAGCCCGACTTTCTTTCTCTCCGTTCTTCTCTGATCCTCCGTTCGGTCTGGCGCTATTTGAACAGTGTTTTCCCTCGGCATTGTAAAACACAGTTTGCTCTCGCTGAGAGAGCCGTGCTCTTCATGCATTTTTTAAGTTGATGCAAACCCTCGCCACTCTACCAACCCCCAGTCTGTTTATCGAAGCTTTCAAGTAAGTTGTGTACCTGCCCACAGTGATTCTGAAGCTAGCGGCCTATTTGTAAACAAGTCGAGGACGACGCGAACACATTAGTGTCACCTCGGCGTAAATTCAGCGGCAGGAAATGCCAAGACGGTGTTGCATGACGCACTTTTGCAGTAACACCGGAATCAATAATTCATCAGAGCTTGCTCAATCCGAGACGTTTCATTAAGGCGATCGGCGTAAAAAGCTACGGCGTACAGTGACGGGCCGCGCTCTGGAAATGCCAGGGAAGGGGTCGGCGCCCTTTTTATACCAAAGGACTCGCCACAAAGCCTCACACAAACACCTACAGTTTGTTTTCATCATTTATTTATCACAAGCCAGCAAAAAAAAAAAAAAATGTCCCTAGTTATGTTTTTGGCTATTTTCCGTGCTCACAGGACAGGTAGCAGCGGTCGTTCGGTCTTAGAAGCATGTCTGTAATCCTTTCACCTTCAGAACAAGAGTGGCGATCCGGCAGGGGCCTTTTCCTCCTCGCGTCCTGCTCAACCTGCATGGCAGGAAAATGGATTTCTATTTATGGGTCTATATCGCTGATCATAGCTCATAGCTTCCTTTCAGGGCCACAGTCAACATCGCAGGCTGAGCACTGATCGGAGCCCGGAGATGGGCTGATGGCCTCCAATCTGCCAGGACGATGACGGCGCTTCCGCTGATATTATCAAGTAAATTCTATCACTGTCACTGTTGATTTCTTATCCTGCTGCTCTTTGCTTGTCACTTGCCCTTCCCTGGCCTATACTAGCGCCTTAGCAATGGCCTGGAGTGGCCTTATCACACGTGTTTCATCCTTTAGAGCATTACCGCATACTAATACACCAGGTTGCGATTGCATTTTTTTTTTTTTAAAGCGACCTTTTGCAATTGCACTTAAAACGTTTTTGACATTTTTGCCTGCTGTTTGACATTTTTATAAGAATTATTAACACTACAATAAGGTCGCATTTGTTACATTTGTTACAATCTGGTAACACTTTACTATAAGGTTCATTTGTTAGCATCAGTTCACTAACACGAACTAACAATAAGCAATACATTTGTTACAGTATTTATTAATCTTTGTTAATGTTAGTTAATATAAATACAGCTGTTGTTCATTGTTTGTTCATGTTAGTTCACAGTGCATTAACTAATGTTAACACATTCAACCTTTGATTTTAATAACGTATTAGTAAATGTTGAAATTCATATTAACTTAGATTAATAAATGCTGAAGAAGTATTGTTCATTCTTAGTTCATGTTAACTAAGGTTGTTAACTCATAAACCTTATTGTAAAGTGTTACCTTTTATCTTTGGTATTGTTAGTTAAAGGGTTAGTTCACTTAAAGGCCCACTGAAGTGCCTTGGATGCGCAGCTTTGTATGATGCTTTGACATAATTTCCACTGAAACAGGAAGCTAAGGCGGGACATATAGAATGGCTCCTCCCCCTTTTCAAATAGCCAATAGCGTGTAATTTACCTAACAGACTGCAAGTTGTACTTGACAGCACCATGGAAGCGAATCCGAGCGCTGATGATACATTGGTTTCAATTGTAGAGGTGTGAATAAATTCTAGCCATTTCATTCTTAACCAACGTTCAGTTGGAAAGCGGAATAAAACTTGAGCGTTTGAGCAACCGAACACTCATATCCAACCCATATTGCTCAGTGACGTGTCAATGGTCACTTTGGCCAGGTGGTATTTATAGCAGAGGGGGCGGAGCTTTAGATTCTAGAGAGCATTATTAGATTGGACAGAAGATGAAGTCCGCGGTGATGTCATAAAAATCTGTGATCCATTTTAGCGGAAGTGAGAGACTAAGTTTTGAATGCTCATATCTCCTAAATGTGAATTTTGTCATTGATTTGGAACACACCAGCTTATTCATAACATTAAGTCTAACATAGTCACACTAAAAGCTAAAAGACTAAAATTTTGATTTCAGGGGGCCTTTAAAAAAGAGTTTGTTTATGTATGTCCGATCGTGTCTGGCTGAAAGAAGACATAATCAAGATTCAGCTTTTGATTTTAACAATGTATGAAATGTTGAAACACATGCTTTAGGAGAATTTTTCATTAATTGTTCATGTTTACTAATGGGGTTAACTAATGGAACCTTATTGTAAAGTGACCACTTAAAAGAGTGAAATGCAATTTAAACATTCCCTTTCCCTTATGCATTCATATAAATTTGAACATAAAATCAGCTTGAAATACACTCCCGCATGTGAAAACACACAGAAAAAGAGGCAAACACTTTTTATTGCGTGTGACACATCAACAATATCACGTTGCACGCTCTTCAAACAAAACTCATCCGACAACAGCGGAGAGAAAGTGAGATGGCGAAACAAAGGTGTAGTTATCCCGATATCACAGGCAAGCGGAGATGACAGATACCTTATTGTCTGAAGCTGCTCGCGTTCGCCACAAGCGGGGACTCAAACTTGGGGAGGCGGCGGGCCTTCGTGCACCTGTAAAAGAGCGCAGTTGAAAAGAGATTATTGCCTTCAAATCTCCCTCACTTTCATTAAGTGTTCAAGCTGACAGCAGCAGGGTTTGTAAACAACACTGTTGGCTCAGTGGCTAGAGATAAAGAAGCCGGAGTCTGCTTTCGACGAGATGTGCACACAGATTCTCTACAGTTGGCAAAGCCTATAAAAGCCACGTCGGGATTAAAGGAGAAAAGAGGGGTACATCGAAAGTGACTGCCTTACGACTCGAGTGCACGACGAGATGAAGAACTGTTTGGCGAGTGCTTAGACCGAAATTTAAAAGAGCTGTCATCGTGCTTCATATTTAATAAAAGCGTGTAGCCCAGGGTAGTTTAACTAAACAACTCAGAGGAGAAGTCAATTACATTTGGCTCAATTAATGTTTTATGATGGCGAGCATCTGCGGCATTTTGCTTTATCTCCAGGCGAAGCGCAAGACATGTTGGTTTTCATTATTCGACCACCAGGACGTTGCTGTAATTCTACATGGATAATAATTATTGTACATTTACAGACTGTAAATGGCCATCTGATGGATTTATTAAACTTAGAACGTTATTACAGTGTGATGATAAGGTTATTACATGGTTATAGAGGAGAAACTAATAAACTGGTATCCATGTGTCTGATAGAGGAGTTGACTAATCCCTGTTTTCCAGCTGGCTTTGGCACTGACCAAACATGGACATCCTGTGAGCATGAAGGGGAGGATGTGGCACACCTGCTTTCCACGGAGACAGCTGATTGGTGCACAGTGTGTTCTGTTAATCTGCCAAGAAAATGAATCATCTGTGAGGAACCTGGTTTGAAAACATAAAGACAAATGAAGACAGCAAACAAACAGACAAACAATGTTTTATTAGATTTATGTGGTGGTGGTTGAGGGGAGATTCCCTGATATGATTGTGAAGCGCTTTGGGTGTACATTTGTACATATGAAAGCGCTATATAAATGCCTCATTCATTCATAATTTCATGCATGTGAGCAGCATATGCTTTCTAAAAAAGGTTAATTGGCCTTATTAAAGAAATTAAAGTAGAACCAAAATACTTACATAAATTGTTGTAGGTTGTAAGAAATTGATTATGAATTAAATGGCTCTTTGTAATAATGTTGCACAAAACAACGACTGCTGATAGAAATGGAAGAATTACGAATTATTCATATTTTATTAGATTCATGTGAGCAACATATCATTTAAAAGAAAAAAAAAAGAGAGAAAGGAAAAAAAGTTAGTTGGCCTGATTTATAAAATTGAAGTAGAGCCAATTTCTGTATACAATTATTATTATGTAAATTGTTGTATATTTTTAATGCATAAAAACACGACTACTGATACTGTATTATACATATAAACATTTTTTTTTTTAATTAAGCAGCACAGTTAGTATCCTGAATTATGAAATTCAAGTAGAACCGAACCGTACGTGTTTCTGTATGAAGTTCAAGTAGAACCGTACTTGCTTCTTTCTTTCTTTTTTTTTTCTTTCTTTTTTTACACAAATTGTAAAGTTTGTGTAAATAAATTAGAAACTGAATAGCGTTTAAGGAAATGCTTTACAAAACAACTCGAAATAATTAGTAGGCTACTTAAAAAAATATAAAATATTACAACAAATTTGCATGCTGTGTTATGCTTTATTACATTTAAGATCTCACATTTAGTTTTCTCTGTGGATATGCATGGGGTGTATGTTATTTACATCTGTGTAATGTTGCTGAGTTGGAACACGGTGACTCTGTTTGCAGACCAGAGACTCTAGTTTGTCCCTCAAAGTGAAACCCAACTCTGCTTGTACACAACCCAGGAAAGCATCACAATGAACGGCACACGGTGTTCTCGTTGGCAGGGATGAAATATTAAAGAACGCTGTTGTTTTAATTACTTGGCTTTTGAGATCCTGATAACGTTCGCCCGGATGGAGCACAATAACTAAAAAGGCTGACGCACGATCTGAATCTTTGAGCAACTACAGGTTGAAATCCTACCTGGAAGGTGCCCTGCGTGCCCGTGGAGGATTGCTGAATCTATTTAGAGTGCCAGCCGCTTTTCCTATCTTCCCATTTTAACAGCCTCCTCGTATTCATTTCAGTCCTGTAAATGAAACCCAATTTGGTCCTATTAATATTAATGTTGTCGGATAGTTCTGATGACGTTGAATGAATGAAGACCTTGGCAGAACAGAAGACCGCACATCAGATTTCTCTTTCTCTCACTCACTGTCTGGGAGGGGGGGGGGGGGGGGGGGGAATCAGTAAATAAAGGATCAGAGACACTTTTGCTCGAGAGGCTTTAGACAAAACACAGCACTGGGCTTATTGTTAGCATGCCAACTGTTTTAACACAATCAATGGCATTGATTCCACAGACACGGCTATAGCTTGTGATTCCTGGCCTTGTTCACATATTACACCCCCCCTCGCGCTCTTACACTTTTCCCTTCGTACTTCCGCCAGGGTCCGGGATTAACTGCTTAGCAGGACGTTTCATAGCGCCGTTCGCTTGTAAAGTGGAGCGAGTGTAATAGTGTCTGTGGTGGAGTACAGCTGCATTCTTTCTGATAAAGGCCGCTTGTTTCACATCCCGACTTTGATTTGTTGGGGTATCGTATTAAAGGACGTTAATAGTCCACATGGGTTCTATGGGCAGTTGCGTTTTTAACACTCGCCAAAAGAGTCTCTTAAATGAAATTCGTCTCCTGAGGTTCAGCCGCGGCACAACAGCCGCCATATTTCTGCTGGGGGTCTTTTAATAGAGCCAAGTGACATTTTTGTGGTTGGACGTCTGTTTCTGTCAATCCACAAGGAGAAGGCCGATGTCATCAAAGTAAAGGATGTTAAATTAAAACCACCCCAAGTGCATTCATAAATGTTATATAAAAAATATGTATTTTTATATGCAAGAATGAATGCAATAATTTCTAAATTCCTTAAAAAAAAAAAAGTTGAATCTTTTCTGAATTTTTTAATAAATCAAAGACTTGCTTTTTACAAGGAAATGACATTTTAGTCTTTATACCTCACAATGTCATGTTTGATTCAATGTGTTACTTGCTCTTTCTTAGCAATTATTTGAGAAATTTAGCAGTTTCTAGGAAATCATATACTATTTCTTTCCTTTTTTTTTACATTTTCAATCTCCCTACTGTTATCTGAAATACTTTCCTTTCCCTAGTCATCATAAATAAGACATTTGCAGGTTGATTCCTGCTACAAAAAGCGAAAGCATCCCGACCAAGAAAACACAATTGAATTATATAATCACAGCTTAAAGTGAGTATAAAGTACAAGCAATTCCCTGCTCTTCTATTAACAGTACTGGGAATTGAATTAATTGTATTATCTAAAATATTTAAGGCAGCAAGTTAAATTGAATTCGATTTTTTTTTTTAAGAAAAAAAAAAGCTCACCACATTTTTCTTGTACAATCACAGTAGATAAAAAGACACATCTTTACATTAGAGAGAGTGAAATTGTTCTTAACATATAGAAATATGCCAAATGATATATCATTGAAAGCTCCCTCTCTCTCTCTTCCTCTCAATAATAGCATATCCATCAGAGATGACTGGATCAATAATTGTGTTTTGGCCTTGGCCGCCTACGAGATGGCATGTCATCAGTGACAGACAAATATCATAATAGGCAAACTGTACCGAGAGCCTCGACTCTATTGATCCTCTGTGAGTTAAAGCTACACGAGAGGTAAGAGCCTGGGGTGAGTGCCTCCTTTTGTTTATCATTTCAAAATATATTGGAAAAAGGAGAAATGCCACATTACCAGGTCTTCACGGCACTTTTTGGCAAATGAAAAACAAGGCATGTCAAAATTCATCAGTCTACTGCCGACCAGTTGAACTTGCGTAATAGACCGTAAAACCAGACAATGCGAGGAGACGTTCTGTTTTTCAGCTCATAAAGACTGCTCTTATGCATGGCACAATGGGAACACATGTTCTGTAGCATGATTTTTTTAAAACACAGACATTTGGCTGATGGATTGTGTGTACATACAAGTACTCTGGGGCTATTTGATTAACAGATAATTGCCTTTTAGATTTAAATGATAATGCCAATATGTTTAGCGTAAGTAGGAATGATGGGGCTTGCTGAAATCATTATCCCCAGGTGTGTTATTAGTGGAAGGTTAATGTCTCGTGGTCCATGTGTAGAACAATTTGTAACCATTTTGGCCTACACGACTAACATGCAGCACAGTCAGAGTGTTCTACTGTATATGTAGTATGTTAGCCTTGTAAGTGTGCGTGTGTGCGTGTGTGTGTGGTTCAGGTAAACCCTATGTTACGGGGACAAAATGTCCCCACAAGGATGGCAATATCCAAAATCCTTGTCCTTTTGGGGACATTCTTGGTCCCCATAAGGGAAAACAGCTTATAAATCATACTAAATTATGTTTTCTGAGGGATTGGGTTAGTGTAAGGGGATATAATATACATTGTGTACAGTATACAAATCATTATGTCTATGGAAAGTCCCTATAAAACATGGAAACCCAAAATGTGTGTGTACCTACTTAACTATATTTTTGGTACAAATTTAGACACCCAGAAGTGACCAAAATCTGATAAAATCTCTAAAAACCTCCTTTTAGGGACGTCCTCATTTGTAAATCTGGTAATTAAGTTTTTTAAGTAATTAAGGTTTTTTTTTGTAAATGTAAACATGCAGAAAGTTTTGTGGTAGGGTTAGTGTAAGGGGAGAGTTTGTGCAGTATAAAAATCATTACGTCTATAGAATGTCCCCATTTAGATAGCTAACCAAACGTGTGTGTGTGTGTTAGTAATCGCTTGAATCTTTGATGGTTTTGCATGCATTTGGAAAAACCAAAAAAGCCTCGAAGGCTGTTATGAGCCATCTTTTATTTCAAAGATTTAAATGCGGTCCGAACTGGAATCGACCGTCCAACAAAAGTAAAACGGTATTGCCGGGTTTCTGCCGCGGTTGATAAAGCACAGGCCTCTGGGTTGCATAAGAGGATTGTTCGTGAGCAATCCAGGGGCATATTCACCAGAAACCCCTGCCAGCTGGGCATCATCTCGGGCACTCATCTGCGCTGCTGGCAGAGACACGGCTCGCAGGCCTGCTTTCAGAGGCAGCCAATGTCACATTACTGCACTGTCCAACCGTACTCATCAAGATGCTCGCATTACCCGAATCCCGACACAGGCAGATCTGGGATGTTTGCGGCCCTAATTTCATTTGTGAAAATCAAAGGTTTTTCTGTTTGTGAAGCACACAACTATAAAGAGATATACTGTAGATTACTGGGACAACAACTAAATCGGTGCCTACTGTATTTCCAGCTTCAGTTTCCCAGAATGTCATTCTATATAGGTCAACAGATTCAAAAATATGATAAATATTGAGAAATCTATCATACACATTACTATCATATTACATTACACAAGACTAAAATATAGTTTCAGATTGTCACAACAGTCAGACTATTGCTGCTGATGGTGCTGTAATTTTTTCTTTCACATGTGCATTAAATCGAGGAGACAATTTTGTGTTGTTAATGGCTACTTAATATGAGGAAAAATATCAAAAAATCCCAAACATTTAGTTTTTTACATGTCTCTGAGTGTTATTGTGGTTGATAGATCGATAAATAAATTTGTGCTGGGCAACAATTAATCCTGATTAATCACATCCAAAATAAAAGTTTGTGTTTACATAATATATGTGTGTGTACTGTGCATATTTTTTTTTCTATATATAAATACATACACATGTATGTATTTAAGAAAAATGTGTTATTTATATATAAAGTATTTATATGTATAAATATATATATACAGTATATACATGCAAATATTTCTTAAATATATGTGTATTTATATATACAAGATAATTATACTCAGTACACTCACATATTATGTAAAGACAAACTTTTATTTTGGATGCGATTAATCGGGATTAATCATTGCACATACATACATATATACATATATAAACAAACAAATGAAAACATAAATGGATGGATGGATAGTCTCTCTTGAAAATATATACATTTCTCTTTATGAGTTATGGGTATTAGGGGCACTGAATAATAATATAATGTCATAATTGTGATAAAATAACATTTGTTTGTAGTTACTATAGAAATTATAAATTGTTCATAATTGCATGCAACTAACCCTAATCCTAACCCTATATTAAGTATTATTATTGCTCATTATTTCAATGTATAATTAAACTGTAACACGGACACCTTAAAGTAAAGTGTAAACGAACATTCTAGCAATAACTCTGTTTAATTAAACTTGCTTTTTCCCCCCAAAAACAAATGCAGGGAAAGTTCAAGGCCATGTATTTTCCCATGTCTGTAGAATCAGTGGAGGAGTGAAGGACACATAAGTGAAATGAAGTATCTGTGATATCTCAGAGAGACACTGAGGGAATGTGTCTTAATGTTCTGGCAGGATGGTTCTTTATCATCCCTTGATCATCTCATCCATCCGAGGGGTTAAAATGTGCTGCCATGGCAACAGACGGGGTCAGCTGATAAAAAGATCAGCCGCTCCTGATCCTCATTTTCTTCCCATCTGAGCTCAGTCTGGACTTATCTGGACCAGCCCATCACGTCCCACTCAGATAACACCTTAAAACTCAATCCACCTGAAGCAATGATGGCTGCCGCTGGCGCTCAGGGTGAGGGACGTACTGTACAGTTCGAGAAAAAAAAACTCCAACATGTTTGTCAGACAGGATTATTTGGTGAGTGTTCAGGAAACCTGTTTGAAAACAAGCACTTCAGCGGTAAATACACTGTTGGAGTAATTAAGATTTATTGTTTTGATATTTTTGAAAGGAGTATCTTGTATCTTTGAGGCAGTATTATTACAAACATTATTACAATTTGAAATGACTGAATTTTCAACCAGTATTTTACGAGGTGGCTAATTCGTACGAATTCATATGACCTCAGCTCGTACGAATTCGTACGATTTTTGCTAATTCGTACGTATTTTACGAGTTGCCCAATTTGTATGAATTTGTACGAATGACCTACCCCTGACCACACCCATAAACTTACCCATCACTGGGGTTTAGACAAATCGTACGATTTAGCCACCTCATACGAATTCGTACGAATTGGTCGTGAGATTGCGATGGAATTTTCAGCCTCATTACTCCAGTCTTCAGTGTCACATGATCCTTCAGAAATCATTCTAAAATGATTTGCTGCTCAAGAATATATTTTCTTCATGTTGAAAACAGTTGTGCTGCTTCATATTTTTGTGGAAACCGAAATACATTTCTGTTCAAAAGTTGGAGGTAAGTACGATTTTTTGGTAAATAAATTGATACTATTAATCAGGAAGGACACAGTAAGTGACAGTAAAGACATTTATAATGTTACAAAATATTTCTAGTATTCCAAATAAATGATGTTCTTTGAGCTTTCTATTCATAAATGAATCCAGGAAAATGTATTAAAATTTGTACAAAAATATTAAGCAGCAACAACTGCCTTCAACATTGATAATAATAATAACCATTGTTATTAATTGAGCACCAAAAATAAGTCATGTGACACTGAAGACTGGAGTAATTGATGCTGAAAATTCTGCTTTGCATCACAGGAATAAATTACATTTGAAAATAAAAATTCAAAAAGAAAACAGCCATTTCAAGAATATTTCAAAACATTACAGTTTTTAATGGATTTTGATCAAGTAAATGCCATGCTAAGACTTAAAAATCATACGTATTTCAAACTTTTGGCCGATAGTGTTTGTTCAGAAATACCTTTATAATACCCCAGCCTAAACTTTTTGATAATGTTATTTATGCATTGCACAGGTTTGTTCACTGGTGTCTACCCATTTTCCAAATTACCATCACTCCCATGTGGACGCTACGTCCTGAAATACGTTGTTCCCCTTTATTTCCACCGGCCGTGTGCGACATGTGTCGTTGTCAGTGGCCTGTGGACGGCTGCCAAAAGCCCAATCAACAGCTTTCACCTCAACTCTCAATAATGATCCCTCCAGATAAAAACTGCTGACCATTAAATTATTCATGGCCACGTTATGAATAAATAAACTGACAGCTCCTCTCGCTACAAATCTGGGAAGTATTTGCTCATTTAATCACTGAATTCAAACAGAAGCTGCAACACATTCCATAAGCAGCCCCTTCCCATCGGACCGTTCATACTTGACCATCGGCCAATCTGGCGTCGGAGGATTCGTTCCAGACCCTTTTCCCTTTTATTTGATTTTCTCAGGCTTGTGTTGAGTGCTGGGTGCGCTAAACCTTTATTTCTCCCCTGATATTTGATGGGATTAATTGTATGCAACACACATGCACATCCATTTTTAATTAGCTGAGGACTCTGGTACTACGCTAGTCTATATTTCAGCCCGTCAATACCGCGGTGTGTGTCGATGAGACAGTGTGTTCCTCTTCTGACAGAATTTAGTGTTCTTCCTGCGCAGACTCAGGATGTGCAAAATGGCCCATGTCCAAACTGACACGGATCAGAGATCAATGAACATTTAGCATTGTGCTTAGCAGACTAAATCTGCAAAACAAACAGCTTAAAATCGAACAGTTTGAGCAGATGAACACATCGCGAAACGCTCAAATTGAGGAGGATGAAGTGTTTTGCAGATTAATGGGACAGCAGGATTATAATAACCATAAAACACAGTAAAAAAAAGCATCACTCCACCACCATGATCCAGGCAGCTGAATCAACTGTCTACATACCGTGAGAAAATTAATAAAGAAATTAAAATTGATAAGGTACTGGTAATTTTTTTTTTGCAATAATTACAAGCAACTAACCCTAACCTTACACTTATAGTAAGTACATGTAGTTAATTACTATTACTCAGTACTTATTTGTGCAATTACACTGCACTGTAAAAAATAATCGTGATTTTAACGGTAAAAGACTGTAAAAATGCTACAGTGCAAAACTGTTAATTAGTTAACAGAAAGTTTCCGTACTATATACGGTAAATAACTGATATAATTTTACTGTAAAATACCGTTGAATTTACAGTTTTTGAAAGTGAAAAAGAACAACTCATTGTATAATTTACAGTGAAAAAACGTAAATTGACATTCCCACAATTCCCTGTGTGACACTTAACATTTTATGTATTTTTGTTGAAATAACTATGGTTCCTCATAGTTTTCTTGTTTTTTTTTCTAATCAGTTATGTACATTAGGGTTTTATGTTACATTTCATGTTGTTAAATTAATGTTTATTGCATTTTTTTTATTTCATGTGTGTTACCATGATGGTGTTGAATGTTTGTGTGAATGACACACAAACATACAGTATTAGCCTTCTTATGGAAGATTGCTTGTGATGAGCTTTGATTGCTCATGTGACTCTCATCACTGCTGTGATAATTGTGGGATGCCAGTGTACAAAACCGATATCAATTTTTTAAACGGTTGGTCAATCAACGTTGTATCAGAAAATGAAATACGGTTTATTACTGTAAATTTTAAGTTAAGTTTGTAAAACCATTAACGTTCCTACCGTATTTTTAACGGTAAAGTTCTGGCAACCACAGTTGCCGTTTTTTTTACCGTAAAAATTACGGTTTTATTTTGTACAGTGTGTGACAACGTCACCTTTTCATATTTCCCGGACTTTTCCTAAAATTCACCGCACATCTGGGTATATGTTGCTTAGCTCTCTTCTCTATCATTTGTTGAATGACTGCTCAGTAGGAAAAAGAAGACAACCATAAATGATCTCTTTTTAACAAAATACCATAACATTAATTGCAAAAGCAAACAATGCTACATTTAGTAAATAAGGCACAATCTAATTTACATAGTAAAGCATTTTTGTTGGATAATAATGCTTTTATTTGAATACAGCACTATGACAGTGCAGAAATGCAGGTAGTTCATATAAAAAAAAATAAGTGCCTTGATCACCTTCTTATGCCGGTACACATTGTACGTTTTTTGGGCTGTCCCAGACGAAAGATGACCAATCGTGGCGATTTCTCTAGTCATGGCTCCTAAACGGTGGTCCTACGTCGTACAGTGAGAGCCTGCGATCATTTACTGACAGTGTCAGAAATTTAGCGTGTTCATCTCACAGTATGTTTGCTGCTACGACCCATGTCTACGGACTAGCCAATCAAAATACAACATGAAATGGCGTATTAACATGACGCTTAAACTTAAAACTACTTACCTCAAGCTCTATTTGCAAGATTGGCATGCCAAGTTGGCCTCTTTTCCCTAGCCATGACCGTGCCATATTCTCCTCTTTCACTTCCTTCTCTTTTTTCAGTGCAAATAAAAAACACAATTGCCAAAGGTCGATTCATCTTGATCTATTTGTTCACCACTAGCGCATGCTGATGACGTTTTATTCTTCTATACTAACTTGCGTCGTAGCCTACGATTCAATAGGTGTCATCATCACCGTACAATACGTACATGTCGTATCCAAGTTTATTAGATCCATGCCATACAATGTGATTTGTAATGATCTTATAGGATTGCTGAAATCGCACAGTCTGTAGCAGGCATTAGAGAGACACTATAATTCATGTATAATTCTACCCAAAACGCTGGGAAAATGACCAGAGTCTTGTCTTCAAAAGCCTCCTGGATTTGAGTAGAAGTGGAGCTGATTGTAGCAAAGATGGCCTGATCATCAGCTGATGTCTTTCAGCTGGCCACATCTGTCTGTCTATCATTCGCTCTTTCTCTTTCCTTGTAGATGTTTCTAATGTTCTGCAGTGATCCTGTTAGCAGCCTTTTTTCAGGATATCTATCATCCTTTATGACAGAAGTTCAGCATCGTTTACATTTGCATGATTCTTACAGCATGGCTAATAACGCTAAAGTTTTGCGCACAGACAGTTCAGTGATCTCCTCGCTCAGTTTGATGCGCTTTCATCGAGGTAAAGCGACGGCGCTCTTTTCTAGAAGAGATAGCGATATTTTATTTCATTCTGATAAGCTTTGTGAAACCCGAGGCTTTGATTGATTGGTCTCCTGTCCTCCACCAGCTCTGCATGGTTTTGAACAGGTCTGTGTTTACATGGCATTCTCCGCTTCAAAGTCCGGTCTTTCCGACGCGACGCAACGCGTGCCAATGCTTCTCCCTCTGTTGTGGCATTTTGTATGCTGTTTGCGCCTGGCACCCTAACATTTCATTGCGATAGGATTTCTTTTAAGTCATCGAAACGCTCCCACTCTCTGGCTGACCTTTTGAACCTGTCGCTCCGAACGCGCCATTCCCGAGCCACTTTAAATGTCACCTTACTTGTGCTCAAACATTGTTTATTTGCAGTCCCAGACATGCAACCCGATAACACCACAAAAGAGTCGGTGCGAGACCTGCGCCGATGGTTATATGTCAGTATCCTCATACCTTTTCAGGCGTCCGAACTGTACAAAAGCGTCCTCGTTCAAAAACCCAGGCAAGGTCAGTGTGGATTAGCCACAAGTAACCCTATCAGGCCCCGCACAATGCTTACAAAGACCACTGACACTTGCTGTCAACAGACTCTTTCGAGGGAACTCTATCTGCTCGGCCCGCGGTTATTGGACTACCTGGACCAGGAGGGGTCGGGTAGCCATTTCCAATTGCACCTCTTTGTGCCTCCTTTTATTTCGCTTTGATTTAAGGTGACTCATTCGACTCATCAATCAGGCCGTCTAGAACGCTTGTGCGGCGGAGACTCGTCCAGCGCGTAATTCCTATCATTTGTGGCTATTCTCTTCTCACATACCTCTCTTTGTGCTTGAACTTCCGAGAGGCAGATGAATGAGACAGAAGCTTAATTCTACATGACATGGATTAGGTGTGTTCCCATAGGATCAGCCGTTAGAGCCAACAGAGGGAATAAAAGTCTCGTTTCCACTTGCTCCTGCTTATGTGTTAGGAGTGTTTTGTTTTAAGAGGTGTTGGTGTTTGGGCTTGGCCTCAGAGAGAGAGAGAGAATCTATCAGTGGTCGTCATGTGTGCTCCTTATGAAGACAGTGGCCGGCTGCATAAACTGCTTAGACTCAGTGCTCTAATTTGTTTCTTTAAAACTGGTCATAACTGACTGCCAGTTACATCAAAAAAGTACACTGGTCAAATGTATATCCGAAAAGTAAGACTGATTAATTATCCCTTGAATAACTGCTTGTTGGTCAGACTAGTTTTTAAGACAGTCTTTAAGACACAATAAGATCAAAATGTACAATTCTTGCCTTTTTTATGGAATATTTAAGCTTTGTTTATTTTTTTTATTAATGTGCCCTCATAATGTTTAATTACAATAACTTCCCCTCCCTCTTGGAGCGACTTCTCTTCTCTGATGATGTGTTTACTGGCATGAGGGCGGGGCAATCTGTCAATCACATAAGATCCACCAATAGCAAACCACAACTATCAACCATCCAATCAATTACCCATTCATAATGGCCGACCCACGAGATATTCTCCATTTATTGTAACCAATCAAAAAAAAAATAATGATTGAGATTTGGGAACTCTGATTGGTGGAGACATCGGGCCCTGGCTTAAAGGGACTTTGCTGGGTAGTTATTGTGGTGATAACTTCACAAGATCAACAAGGCGTGTGGAAGAAAAGCATTTTTTTATTGATTATAAACACAAATAAGAGAGCATCGATAAACACAGTGTGTGTCATTGTACCTTTTATTTTGTTTTGAACTGGCCGTTGATTAGAAGTTTACCATAATACTAGACTATTGGCCAGATATATCACTTACTTGATATGTTATGTGATTGGTGGATGCCATACCATCTGACTTTTTCATTGGTTATCTGTAAGTTTGAATTTTGTCCTTGTTTGTATTTAAATGAGCCTTTGTACAGCTGCAATCTTATAGCTCTGATGAAGGCCTATGTGCCGCAAAACGTTAGCAAAATAAATAGTATTATCTTTTTTTGCACAATGATGCATTGTATTTTAAGTAATTAACTGCAAAATTACCAGGTTACCAGGACAGAATATGTGTTTGTTGTTCAATTTGCGATCTGTGTGTTTCTCTTCACGAGACATGAATGACTTTTGTGTAATGAATTCATCAAGCGTACCATCGCATGGAGAAAAAGACAGTGCTGTTGAAAAACAAACCTCAAGTATAATTAATTGTATAGAGTTTGGGCATCCAAACTATGTACCCAAGGACAAAATTAAGTCCCTCCCTATTTTTTTTTTTCTTTCTTGAATACACTTCACAATAGGGAAGAAAAGACATTAGTAACTTCCACTTCATGCCGACTTTAACATAGTGGCTGTGTTTATGCAACAAGCCCCAGGACATGAAAATACAACAAACCTAAACACCAGACATTAAATGATTAAGGAATCAGTAGTTTGTGCATTACTTCACACATCAGACGTTCATGTTCTTGTGCAACTGGACAGGATCATATAGCCTCATTTAAATCTAACACTCTGTAACAACCTTCTTATACGCAAAGTTAGGGTTGTTGTCGAGAAGATGCAAGTGTGGCATTTATCATGCTTTCAGATCACTGGAGCTCACCGTTTAACCTCTTGACAAATTGTCATTTTAATTGATTAAACTCAGCTCAGGCGATGGAAGAGGGTAATTTAAATCATTAAGCTGCAGTATATCATAAAGCCAGCAAGTGTGCTTGCACTGGCCCTGCAAATATTTGAAAATGATAATTATTATTATTCTCTCTCTTTTAAATCCATGATCAGACTGTGTGCATGAGCGGGCCAGACATTACAGTCACTCAGAGGCAAATGATGAATACAGGCAGGAGACGTAAGCAGCACTTTTCACATTATCCCAAGAAAAGCCACACATTTATAATGTATAAGGGTCAAAATTTCTCAGTGGTGTGCGGTGGTATTTTAAAATGAGGCAAAGTCCTCACATTTCTTTTTTATATATATATAAAATGTAAATGTATGTCCCTCTTACACTGTTCATTTTCCTAAAGTTTGAATCATTCTTCAAACATGCCTAAACCTAACCCTATCATAGGTTATCCCGAGAATTTGAGGGAAATGATAGGTGAATAACTCTGATGCACTTAACCCTGGTTGTAAGCCTAAACTTGCAACACATTCTCATCCCAAGGCGTCATCTAACTGACACTTTTGACCATGCGTCAACATGCCGACGCACATGGCACCCTTTAAGCGTCAATATGAGACGCTCATCCTCGGGCGTCATCTAACTGACGCTTTTGACCATGCGTCTAAATCCGACGCACATGGCACCCTTTAGCGTCAGTTAGATGACGCTTCCGTTATGGGTAGGTTTAGGTCTGGGGTAGGGTTAGGGTTAGACCACTAGGAGGCGCGTCTCATATTGACGCTTAAAGGGTGCCATGTGCGTCGGTATGTTGACGCATGGTCAAAAGCGTCAGTTAGATGACGCCTTGGGATGAGAACGGGCTGTATAAACTGTAAACTTGTCCCTCAAATCTGATTGGTTGATTGGAATGTTGTTCCAGGATCAACAAAGCTTTTTGTCTCACACTTGGTGAAATCACGTTCACCCTGGTGGGACTGTGACTTCCACCCACCTACAGTTATAGTAGCCCACCCAGACAGCAACATAGTGTCGGACCAAATCTGGCACACATCTGGTACACGTGGATTCCACACGGCCCAGATGTGTGCCGGATCTGGGCCGACTCTGGGCCGACTCTATGTTGCTGTCTGGAATGTCTGGATTTTTTCAGTTTGCATCGACAGAGAGACTGGCTCTGGTCGAACACAATATGTCATTTGATACAGCATCCACAACGGTATCTCACGACCAATTCGTACGAGTGAGTAAAAGGTGGCTAATCGTACGAATTCGTACGACCTCACTCGTACGAATTCATACGATTCCTCTAAACTCCAGTGATGGGTAGGTTTAGGGGCGGGGTCAGGGGTAGGTCATTCGCACTAATTCATACGAATTGGCCAACTTGTAAAATATGTACGATTTTGCAAAAATCTTACAAATTCATACGAGTGAGTTCGTATGAATTCATACGAATTTGCCACCTCGTAAAATACTTACGAATTGCCGTGAGATCGGGTTGGCATCCTCATCCTGCGGATTTGTTCCCACTGCATTTAAAAGAGTACGAGTAAAAATGCAGCTCGCTCGCTCTTGCTTTTCTACACTCGGAAAGCATTGCCGAAACATCCATGGCTTTCTACAGCATGTTAAACAAATTGAGACTGTGTGCGGCGCTTCACGACTCTATTCAACCCGGAGATGCAGAGCGGCCGAGGAAGCAAACATCTGTGTTCCTCCACACACTTCATCAGAGGCACAAACGCTGCTCGCCCAGAGGAACGTGCTTACAAAGTGATGGGGCTCAGGGTTTTTCACTGGGGGCGAGGTACTGATTCGAAACCCCCTCCGCTGCCAAGCGTATGGATAGCTACTGATTAGAGGTCTGGCGAGCTCGCCGGTGCCAGTTGGGTGAGATGCCGGCTGTCGCCACCCCTCCTCACCCCCGTAGGGCCCACTGGAGAAGACCAAAGACATTCTCCCCTGACAGAATAGCACATAGCCTCAAACCACCAGGGTCAGAGCATTGAGAGAGCAGTATCTGCACGCTGCACCGGCACCTTGAAAAAGACGTGAATTATCGCAGAGACAAATTGCTTTTTGTGTTATGCTTATCTGAGCTCTCGTTTGCTCCGGCTCGGATGAAATTTGCTGCTTTTTGTGATATTCTGTATCGGACTTTTCTCTCTTGTGAAAGATCTCACTCGCTGTAGAAACATGATGAACAGCAAATCTAGCTTTCGCTAAGGTGCCTACGGACACCCAAACGTTCATCTATTTCGTACATTTCGGGATTTGTGGGCATTCGGAGGGAAGTTCAAAGCCGGCGTTTGCCACGTTCAAAGAAAACGTTAGTTGATACGGGCCGTTTTAGCTATATACTTCACGTTATATTTCCATGGAGCTCAGCGTACGCGTACATTTCTTATAATAAGAATACAGATTCACCGTTGAATCAAAAGTGTGTAAAGATTCCTTTTGCTAAGTCGCTCCGCCCACGATTACCTCACTGTGATTCTGAGGAGCAAAGAGAGCATCTGACCAGTATTCACCTCAGTGTTTTGTTTCAAATTTTAGATTGATCTGAACACAAAGGTGACACAAGGGTGGTGATATTTCTAAAATATTAAATAGCAACCTACTATTCAGGGACTGTCCTTTTTTTCCTCTCTCCTCAGACCGCTTTTGCAGTACCAACAGACACACATGCATTAGGGAAGATAAACATACACTCTCCAAGATTTATGCACACAAATACATGCATATGTGTGGGCCAAAGAGAATTGTACTTCGCAGAAATAGCACTTCAAACCCTGTCAGCTGCCCCGCATTCACATTTCAGAGTTAAGAATATAAAATCAATAATCATTTAGTCATAAGGGTAAATGAAGTCATATAAGATCAAAGTATACCCTTTGGCCACTGAAGTTGCACTGAGTAATTTATCTCATCAAAAGGCAGAACTGCTAATCCCTGTGCCTTTCACTGGAGCTGCCACAGCCGAGCTGTATTATCCTTGAGTAAACAAGTTTGAGGAAAAATATGAAAAATCAATAGTTGTTTCCTTCTATCCAAATCGATGGCATGCATCATAAATCTGACTCTGTAAGGAGCCTGTGTGTGTGTGTGTGTGTGTGTGTGTGTGTGTGTGTGTGTGTGTGTGTGTGTGTGTGTGTGTGTGTGTGTGTGTGTGTGTGTGTGTGTGTGTGTTCCAAGTGTAATCAGCTTTATTGAGCATAAGGACCCGTATAATTACAGATTTTGTCAGTAAAACTTGATCAATGGCCTAAAAGGCTAGTGAGTAAATGTTCTATTGGGAAATCCAGCTGATTGTATTCACTGTTCAATGACAAACTCACTCACTCACTACAGGTGCATGTGCAATGCTGCACGCAATAATAATAAAAATAATTATTATATTATATTATATGATATGATATTCAGTATATATTATATTATTATATCAGCTGTTTTAAAATAAATGAATGAATTATTAAAGGCCTATAGGTTAATTGTATTTTTAAATATTCATATATATATTTTGGTCATGTGTAATTGCATTTCAATTGTATGCATTCAAATGCATGATATGGTCATATAAATAAGGAAATTATACACACATAAATGGCCTGTTCAACAAAAGAATGAAAAGGAACCTACTGTTTAGCATGAGCAAATTACAATATTATATTGTCTGCAACATTCCTAACGTCGTAAACGAGTAAATGTGGAAAATGGGCATATTTAAACTGTTTTACATTATGTATACACTGTATATATATATATATATATATATATATATATATATATATATATATATATATATATAAACACACACATACACTGTATGCATATATAAAATGTTTTCAGGTGCGAGTCAGCAGCAACACCATGCAAGCCTATTGCCTATTGTCAGTTAATTCCATAATTTCATGTTTAAAGGCTTCTGCCGGTGAATTGGATAAGGGCATTTCACTGATACTTAGCTGCAGTCTTGGGATGAATCTCCTATAATTCCATCATGTTTGCTGGGACTAAAATATCACGAGGGTTTCTAAGTATGGAAGTTAACCTAGTTAACCTACTGCCCCCTGCTGTGCGGCGCGCGCTCTCACTCTCAGTGCCGCGCGCTTCATCTGTCCTCTGTGAGCCATCATCGACACATTAATCCCAGTCTTTACAAATCACTTTACCATATAAAATATGAAAGATGGTACAAACAGTGCGGAATATTGGTTACAAATTAGACCTGCTATAAATATCAGAAATAATAATACATAAGGGCTTAATAAAGACATTTTATTTTCTAATTAATTGTAGCCTACATGCAATAAATAATGAAAATGCTTTGTTTTAATTCGAACATTTTTCTCACCACTATCACGATTATTTGACATTAATCTCCCCTTGCATTTCAGTTTAATTGATATTTCTATTAATTTCCACTAATCTTTGAATAGGTTCAATCTTATTGCTAATATGCGAAATATTATTCATTTATTTATTTATGTTATTTGACAGATGACTTTACGGATTTTAATTGCATGGATTTTTTACTCAATACATGAACTGATATGTAGGCTATATTTAATTCCAATAATTTAAATTTAAGAAAACGGTAAACGCCTTGAAAGAAAAATACAATAACGGATCCAGGATTTGCCGATACATTTCTTCACCACCGGTTTTATAACGACTCGATTAATTTAAAATTAATATAATAATAATACTATCAATAAATGTCAAAGTCAAATAAACATATTACACATCCCTTTCCGCTATTAGTCGTTATCACACCTCATTGTTTATTTCATTGAATAATTTCCCCGTGTGTGTTTTCGTGTCATGAACAGTGACGTGTTGAAGAAAAACTATTCCTGCTGAATTAATTCTAAAACATGTTACAGGTATGTGGAAGACAAACTCGTGCTGTCAGGACGGAAGACCTCCTGCGATTAGAGAGGAGAAATATGACGGGCTGAGTGGAAGAAGACTCACACCTCCCACCGGCCTGAACGCGCACTGCTCCTGCAACAGTCCACACAAGAGCAGGACCATCTCTAACACACTCACTAACATGCAACATTTCAATTAGTCTTTGATTAAAAAGTGCATTTTACATTACAGAGCTCCGAGTTACAATAATTACAAATGAAATAACAGATTCTGACGGTAAAGGTGAAGGTGTAGCGAAGGTTCAATTGTATTTACTGTTCATGAATTATTATGACTGCACAATTCACTCAGTGCATATTGGGAAATATTGCTGATCCTATATGTAATATAATAATAATAATAATCAATTATAATCATGATATGTGTGTTGTTTTAATACGTGTTTTAAACGTAAAACGCAAAAGGGGGAAAAATAGCCTAATTTAATTGTACGTTAATTTATTTGGATATTTATTAGCCTATTGCATGCATTTCATTATGTGTTGTAGCCTACATTCAAAAGGAAAAGCTATTTTGTATAGGCTTTACAAGTAATTACAAATGCAATATCAATGTGCAATTAGAAGTAGAACTGTATATGTAGTAGTTTATTACTACTCTTATGTGTATATGCAAATGCACTGACTGTAATGTACGACCAAAACCTCTTCAGCCATTTTAAAAAAAAGAAACAAATGATGTGGCATCGTGTCATCCGTCAGCGACTGAAAATAAATCAAAAAGAAAGAAAAATGCAATAGATAAACGACGGGAACGCGACGCCGAGAACGCACGGGCTGCTTTCTGTGCGGGTTTTGTTCCGGAATTGCATTTCACAGCGCGAGAGAGGGGGCGGAGATGGAATATTTAGATGAGCTGTGATTGACAGTTCCTGTTTCTCCAATGCTCTCAGAAACTCGCCTGCTCCTTCCAGCAACTCTTCACTCTCCACTCCCGAGCACTACAAACAAACGGACGCTAGGGGATCTCCATGACGGCTCTCTGCTGATCGCTCCTCTTTTGCGCTTTTATTTATTTTCTTTTATTAGTTTATCCCTGCGCGCGGCGGTTAAATGCGCTGATTCTATCGATCGGCCCGTTTTCTGCCCTCCTGCTTTCCTCTACTGGAGAGAAACTCGAATAATGTCCTATCCTCAGGGTTACCTCTACCAGCCCCCGGGCTCTCTGGCGCTGTACTCCTGTCCGCTGGCCGCCCCGAGGAGTGAGGAGCTGGCCCGGTCCTCGTCCGGTTCAGCGTTCAGCCCGTACCCCGGATCAGCTGCGTTCACAGCCTCGGCCAGCGGATTCTCCAGCCCTCTGTCCTACTCTACAGATCCAGCCACGGGATTCCCGTCCTACATGGTAAACAGCCCGGTTGTGGATGTAGAGCCGTCGCCATTCACAAGTCATTGTTCTTGATAGGAATGCATGAATATTGCATGATTGCATGGTTATAGTTTTGGTTGTGGGTTCGGGAGTTGCATGCATGCGCGCGCGCGCGCGCGCGTGTGTGTGTGTTTCAAAGGGAAGCTCGTGCAGGTCATGAATACAAATACGCTCGGTGTTACTCGGGTGCAGAATACAGCTGGCCACAATTTAAAAGTTGTTTTAAATCGCAATAAAGTCAAGAATAAAATGTACATGCGTCAACACGTGCTTATTTATAAGAAACAATAACAGCGCGTCTAATTATTTCTTTCTTAGGCCCACTTTTACACTCTTAATAGGCCTGATCTACACCGCATTATTTTTAGACAATAGGTGAAATTATTGATTGCGATCTTTTAAAATTAACTGTAAGAATAAAAAAAAAGTGCACAATTGTAGAGGATAAATTTACTGAGTTGAGGTTTGGAATGATGCGCAGTTAAATAGGCGTTATTTAATCGTCAATTGATGAATTGCAATGCTAATGACATGGCACATGAAAGCGGGTAAAAACGGTCCATATCCAGTGGTTTTCTAATAGGATTTGTAATGCTGCGCTTCACTGATATGCGTCTGACACTGAAAGAGCACTGGGAAAGTCAGCCTGGTGATTATGCAAAATGGCTGCAATTACCCATTATCTGTTATCCACCCCAGTCCCATGTAATTGTGCATTCTGATAATTGCATGAAGGATTAATCATTGTTTATTGGCTTAATTATTATTACTATTATATTTTTTGGTTACACTTTATAATAACATTCATTAATAACATTAACATTGCATAATGCAGAACAGATCATTAGTTAATGTGCATTGAAATAATGATTCATCGAGAAAATAATTATTTTAAAATACAGTGTTTGTTTATGAATTAGCCTATGACGGTTTACAAAAAAATGTTTTACAAATAATAATAATAATAATAATAACAGATGACTGACAGAAAATATATATATATTTTTGAAGGGGTCTCCGTATGACGCGCACACTACGGGGATGGCAGGAGCCATAAGTTATCACCCGTACGGGAGTCCCGGTTACCCGTACCAGCTGAATGATCCCGCTTACCGGAAAAATGCCACGCGGGACGCGACAGCGACGTTAAAAGCGTGGCTGCAGGAGCACAGGAAAAACCCTTATCCCACAAAAGGAGAAAAGATCATGCTGGCCATCATCACGAAAATGACCCTCACGCAAGTGTCCACCTGGTTCGCTAATGCCAGACGGAGACTCAAGAAGGAGAACAAGATGACATGGGCACCGCGGAATAAAAGTGAAGATGAGGATGAAGACGACGGCGATGGAGAGAGAAAAGATGAGCGACCGGATAAAACCATGGACAACAGCGAAGCGTCTGCGGAGGACGAAGGTAAATTATTACTATTGTTGTTATTTTTATTATTATAGCGGATTTAATTTAAATGCATTACGGTTGGTTTGCATTCAAATAGACAGTGGTATACAATGCATGTATTGCAGCCTAATGTTAAATGACATCTATATATTATAAAACTACATGCTATATAATAATTGTACAATTAAGACCTTGACGTCGTAACGCAATTTTTAAGAGTTCTGTAAGCTATATTCGAGACGCCAGTTTTGACAGCAGTAACTCATTTCGGTGTTGTTTTTGTCTACAGGGATCAGTTTGCACGTCGATGCCCTGACAGATCACTCCTGCTCAGTGGAATCGGACGGAGAGAAGGTCACGTGTAGGACCGGGGACCTGGTTTGTGATTCTGGACCTGATACCAAGGACAAATGCGACGCGAGCGATCTCGACACGGGCCGCGAGGAGAGGCATAGAGGCCCGTCACCCAAGCCGGTGACCTCTCCCCCTCTGACTGGGGTGGAGGCCCCTCTCTTGACCCATCATCACAGAGAGGACACCCGAAACAGCACCAACAAAACATGCCTTGACGGTCAAAACCAAACCGTCAAACCTAAACTATGGTCATTAGCTGAGATCGCCACTTCGGACCCAAAGCAGCATCAGCATCAGCACTTGGGACAGAACTGTCCCCCGGGCGTTGGCCTTTTGACCTCCACGGCGCCCAGCGCGTCCCCGGCGGGCGCAGTCTACCCCGCCACTTCCATATTAGGAAGACCTCTTTATTACACCTCTCCGTTTTATAGTAATTACACAAACTATGGCAACTTCAGCCCGCTGCAGGGCCAAGGGATACTGCGCTATAATTCAGCTGGGGAGGGACTTCTGCACAAACAGAGTTGCGACCCCCTACTAAAGACTAATCCAAACCAGACTGAACAACATTTCAGGGCCTCCAATGCAGAATCCAAAAAAGGTGCGTAAAGGGTGCATGTATACTGTTGATCTTCGCCTGCTAGAATTTGACGTGTTATTTAACGAAATGCCTATCTAATTAAGTAACTCTGTCAAATGCAACTAGTAATGTAACCGCGCACTTGATTTCATTGGTAGCCTCTTGTTATTATAGAATCATGTTGATCACGTCGCGAGTTTTTGCAGTTGCTTTTATTTCATTGTTTGAACGTGACATTTATTTCTCTCAACTGTTACTTATTCTCATAATCGAACGGTATCGACAAGGCCAATATATAGGAAATATTTAAGCTTTCAAAACGGTGTAGTCTCCCTTTACTAAAATGGGTTTGCATTTTCTACAGACCCCACCGAGGTTTTCACAGTAAGACACCAGTCTTACCTGTCGAGTTAAAGACGAGGAAGATCGTTCAAGTAAGTCGCTAATTTTAAGTGCAGGTTAAAACATTTTTTTTTTTTTTATCACAATATTGGAATGTTTCCAAAGGCCACTTCCTCATTAGTTGTATTGTTGTTGTGACACTGTTTTGATTATGAATACGAGGCCTTCCGATCTACTAATACTGCATAGAATGCAAGGTCTTCTTTAGAACATGTATGGATTTCTACATTTTACGCAATAGTTTTATTTGATTCTTTTTTTTATTTCTATCGAAATTCAACTGATGTAGGTTTTGTTTCCTTGGTTCACAGGTAGGTGTCACAATTGCTTTGAACAAAGCGAACAAGCCATCACCTCTCTCTCTCTATCTCTCTCTCTCCCCAAGCTGTTTTAAACTAACATTCGCTCCTTACGCGGATCCTTTTGTGTGCCACTGTACACCCACGGACTACAGAGCACCTGCCTATATTACAATAACACGTTCGATTACGGGAAAGAAAAGAAAAAAAAAGAAAAGAAAAGAGCATTTTTTAAGGCACAATAGCCAGTCTGGTTTGGATGAATCTTTCATTTATCGATGAAGTACTTTTTTCCCCCAACATATGTGACTTTTCGATGAGGAAACTTATTTCTCAGGATCCTTATAGTAGCTTCATTGCCACCGGTTACATGTACACGCGGGACATTATAGACTTCCTATAAGACTTTATGTGCTAGAGGTGTGAAGTGTAAACGAGAACTCGGGACTGGTATAAACTTGACTAAGAGTGGAATACATTTGATATTTATTTTTGTAATGCCTATAATTTATGCAAGTTGTATTGCAATGGTAAATGAACATTGTTTTGTAAATAAATTATGATTGGTTTTTATTTAAAAAAGCCGAAGTTACACAATGTTGTTAACAAGGAGACTTTTACTAATTTATATATCTGATTGTAAATAAAATGCGCTAGTCTGCACTGGCACTATTTAGTGTGGACTGTTTTTGAAAACTTGAAAACATTGTAATTGTAGTCTCATTTTTTTCCATATCCTTAAATACATTACCATCATGAATTATAGTATCGTGTGTCGTAGGCCTACTGCATGTAACAGACATATTTAGACTTGACATACAGATCATACAATTACGTCAAATGATATAGCATGCATCATTTAGAATTTACACTAAAGTTTCAATTTTTTTTAATTGCTACAAACGATTATTTCAAATATCTAGTGTCTCTGGATATGAAGCGTGAATGTTGAATGTGATCTTGATGGCAGTGAATAATAGAGGCTGCTTATAATCCAGGCCTTCATCTATTTTTCAGCATGATGAATACAGGGCTGGAAAGGAAGCGTTATGAGCTCCCGGCGGGGTTTTAAGATGGTCAGTCGGGCTTCATTATAGACCGATATTGAACGATCCATAAAATCGTGTCTAAACATCTGCCAGCTCCAATGGGGCCCGCGCGCCTGTGTGATGGCAATGACGTCTCTCTTATTGTAAAGGCGTTAGTTAAACAGATTACTGCGGCTCACTGTGTGTTAACCTCAACAACCTTTCGATACAGCAATTAGCCTATATTTGTGCACAAATATATAATAATAATACAATATATTTGAGTATAAATATAATATAATAATATAATATAATAAAGGGCTAATACATCATATAATATAAGTTTATATGTATATATAGTTAGAGAGCTAATCGTGGGTTATGTAAATATAGATTTTAAAGGATTAATAATTAAATGACTCATATCAGTGATTCTTATTTGATTAATATTCCACGCGCGTTTAAAGCCTTAAACATTCTGAATTCAGGTCAGCTTATATATATATAGCCTACATATAATAGCGCCTTATTTTGTCATTTGAAGTGTGTTGCGCTTGTGCATATCGACATTATTAGAGGTAAACTATTGAAATTCAGCCTTTAATCTCAGGTGGGATCCCGGGAGGATCGACCACTGTTGTCAAAATAGCACCACAGGCGGTTTCCATTCATACTCCCTTCAAATGTCAACATTTGTTCTCAATAAAAAGAGTTATTGTTTCTGTAAAACAGCCTTTGAAAACATCAAAGAAGTTCAGCCACCTCTGTTTGATTGGGATCAGGTAAAGGAGAGCAATAAGCCCGTTATTAATTGGACATATTTGCGGCACCAAATTTGAATTTTAAATAAGATATTTGACAACTTCAGTAAAGATTTATTTTTATATGTGATAGTGATACAAATTTGATCATATATAAAATATAGGAATAGGCCACGTATAATATTGCGTTTACACATTGAAATAGCCTAATACGATGAGTGTATCGATCTTTTTAATGTAGTTATTGGTATTTGTTAATAACGATATATTTAAAACGAAAACGCTCAAAGCCTGATTCATATGATAATAATAATATTATTATAGTTATTGTATGAAAAATATCTGAGCACCTCTTTCTCTCCGTGTGTGTGTGTGTGACACATGCTGCTGACCCCACATAGTTCAGTGAATCCAACTGGAGAGGGCAAGCGCATTAAGACACTTTCTGAAAGCAGCCTCTAATGGTCTCTCATTCTGCACCGTTTATCTTTACAACTTTAATCTACCATTAGAGTCAGGTCGTAAATAACATTTCAGGTCAGGAAAGGAGAGAAAAAGTATTAACAAATCGAGTACATGTGGGTTTAATAAGATACATCAAAGTCTCCGAAGCTCTAAAGTGAGTATTGGGTCGGTTCTTCCATAAAGGTGTCATAGAAGATGTCCTCCCATTAGACTGATCAAGGCACGAGAGAGAGAGTTTGTCCACACTAGACTCTAAATAAGATCATTAGAGCCGTCAGCTTACCATTCGGCCTTTAACTGACTGTGCTGTTCCTGCCAAGAGAAGCCAGATACAGTAGATATCATCTAAATCCATCGCCTTTTGTTTTTTAAAGAAGTTGTTTTAGTTTATTGCGCGATATTTATCTTCCAAAATGTTTCACGTTAAGTTGTTTACGCATAGTCGCATAACGGTTTTTGATTTTGTCAACTTGTCAGCTTAAAGAATAAAACGTGCTTTTAGAAAGTGCTTAATGCCCTTATTGCTAAGATTTTTTTTTTTGCATGGGTTGATATGTATTATATGTGTGTGTTACTTTGTAGAAAAAGCATTTCCATGAATGATCAAGGAGGGTTGACTTAACCTAAATAGTGGCAAAATGACAAAGAAAGCAGAGAGCGAAGAAAGAAAAATATTGGTGGAGAGTTAATGAAGGGTGTGGATGGCTCAGTAACGTGCTGTAAGATGAGGGCAGGCCTGGGGAATGCTATTTTTTAATATGTCGCTGTTTGCACTAATAAGAGAGGTAACTGAATATCTTTAAATATTCTCTCTCACACGCTCAATAGTTTTTTAATTAAAAGCTATAATAATAAAAGGTTCAAATAGGGGGAATATGATTACAAGCACTTAAAGCAAAGACAATTATTTCACGCAAAATTACTGTTACTCCTTATAAGTTTCATAATAAAACGTGTCATCTATTAAAAACGTTATCCTACGTGTAAACGCATTTATATGCTATACCATCGTTTTTTATTGTGTAGTAAAGCCTATAAAAAGTGATGCATACTCCGTAACATTATTAGTGTCTTGCATACTTTCTGATGAGTTTGTATATAGCTTCATCAGCTTGGACTGCTGCGAGCATTTTACCGACACAATCGATGTTTTTTTCCACACACAGGTACTATCATAATCACTGCCGTCGTCAGATAGGATGAATCCAATCCAATGATCTGATGGGATCTCCCACGTCACGTTTCTCACTGTCAAAGTCCCCCTGTGGTGAAAATCAAGTTTTTAATGTTGTTTATCTGTATATGTGGTGTTTTTAATATGCTTTAAGACCATGTGCAAATTCATAAGCCAACCCCATCGCTGAGTATTTTCTCCTTAAAACTGCAGTGAACCGAAGACAGTCTCTAAAATGCGGTCACGTCAACGTGTGATCGTCAACTAGTGGTTCTCTGAACTGGCGCGAGTGAGTGGAGGCGGGGTTAATTAGCATATTCATAGAACCACGTATACTAAATGAGGCAATGGTGTAAAGTTACATTCAAGCTATTCTAAAGCATGACTACATTTTTTTCAAGGGAAAATTGTAGTGATCAAAGATGAGTTTTAATGGATACAATTATTGACTCAAGGGGGACTTTAACACCGGGATTCAGGAAAGATGACCGTGTTAATGAGTAGCATAGGCTACTCTCACGAACGAAGGCAAACACATTAGCGCCAAATGGACTGGGGCTAAAGTTTAAAATAAGCCTACAGTTCCCGCCAGTTTTCTTTTTCCATCTGTGCCTCTCTTTCCGTCGCACATTACATTTCGGTCATGCCTCGCAGACAAACACAATATCCCACAAGAGCCGCGTGTGCGCGTGGGAATGTTGCAGACAGCGGCCATTAAGGGCACTAAATGAAGTTGCACCAATATCAGTGCTAATTAAAATTCTGTTTAACGGCTCCCGGCCGGAATGCAAATGGGCTAGTTGGCCTTAACTCGCGGTTCGTCGACTAAAGAGTAGGACGGGGGCAGCCCGAGCACTTTTTCTCGTTTTAGAGGGCCGTGTTCAGCTGATAGCATCTGCTCTAGCCAAGCTCGGGGTCAGGCCAGAGCTTGCCACTAAGTCATTAGCTCAAATTACTCTGCTAGTTTCTCTCAAGTTGTGCAGGGCTCAGGCACTAGATCTCCCCCGGCTGCTGCCCGGCTGCTTGTGGCTCCCTTGGAAGCCAATACTCTCCTAGGGGATCAGGGCGGCATTAACCCTCTATCCCCTCCCTCGGAGACTTCACCGATGCCCGCTCTTCCACTGGACAAATATAGCAGCCCCGAATTAATGCGACTGGAAGATCAGGATCTATCGGGTAGCATCTCGCCGGCCAAATCCCTGCAGGATTCTTGACCCTTTGAAGTTCTCTGTGAGTTTGCTTACACAGAAGCTTACACCGTTAAGTCGGGTTTCAACAAGACTCGAGGAGGCAGCCCCCAGTTTTTAAAGTGGAAACTACAAGACCCAGAATCCCTCGTTCCACCTGCCGGACCTTTAGGATATCCAAGGCTTGAGGGGAACTAGATGGGATGGTCCTATCTCACATATCTTTCCGTGAGATTTGAATGTGGCCCACATTCCTTCGGTTGAAGGAAAGTTGTAGATCTCACTTTTCCCACACTCTCTAATCATCTTTCTTCACCCTCCACCCTTTTCTGTGTAATTACTCACTGAAGGTTATTGCTTCGGGATGCTAACTAATTGTATCGCATGTGTGTGTGTGTTAAAATGAAGCAATAAGCCAAAACCAGTTTAGCTTCAGGACTTGAAGTGACCCAACATAACCAAGATTTTTTTCAGCATAACAAAATGTTCTTTTAAATGAATTACAAATGTAATTTACTGCTAGCAAGATGGGCTTTTAACAAAATATGTCTGGCAATGTTGTAAAATTGCGAAAAAGAATAACACCTATAATGCACTTTTAATTTTGGCTGCGTCCTTCAATCGGGGGCGGGAGTAAAAAAAAAAATGCAGAAGTTCGATCTATAGATTTAACAACAGCCCTGGAGCTGTCAAACAACTATTGGATGATGCGAAATGACGTGTTTCGCATAAAAATAAACAGGCAGATCTGCTGCAGGTAACAAGGAGGAAGAGTACACATTGTTCATTTACATATACCACTGACATTATAACAATTCAAAACTGACTGAAAATCAGTGGACTTATTCTTTAATTCATACTGCATTAGCTCAACAACACTCAAAATTATTAACATAAATATAGGAAAATCGACATTGAATTGTTAGAAAAGCTTAAACAGCAGCAGACAGAAACAAACATTGGGCTAAATATTGTATAAAGCTTGCCTAAGGTTGTGCGTTTCATGCTCTCGAAAGCAATAATTCACAACACACTGTGGTCGACACAATTTCTGTTTATTCGTGTTGCAAGTGAACCTATTTTAGTCTGCATCATATTATCATGCACAGTGTTTGTGGTTTTGAAGGCGTGTCACAACCTGTCTAACTTGTTACAGTTTTGTAATTTTATACCAACTAACTGCACGATTGGTTAGGGTGAATCCATTTTTTGGATCCCACCAGTTGAGAAAGCAATGAGAGGCCATTCATTATAGGGATTTTTCCATGGGTAAGGGGTACAATCAGAATCATGAATTCATTTGAGCGTTGAATAGTGCAACCGACCAATCAGAATCAAGTATTCCAGAGATCTGTTTAATAATAACTTGACCTCAGAAAAAAATGGTACAGAAGCTGTCACTAGGACGGCTAATTTGGTACAAATATGTAACTTTGAGGTACTAATATGCACTCTTTAGGTACAAAGGTGTACCTTTTGAAAGGGTACCGCCTCAATGGCAGCTTCCTAAGAGTGTACAGACTCACTTCCACATGCAAAGAAACATACATCTAACAAACAACCCGCCAGCACAATGGAAAAAATGTAAAACTTTCTGCACACTTTTGTAGCTTTGTTAGATAAAACATTTCAGAACTCTCTGGTGCTCTTTGCGTGTCGGTCAAAAATGACAGAAATTAATGTTTTTATTTGAATGAAAATAATTTAGTTCGATAAGATTTTTTATTTAATATTTTTAGGGGATTTTATGGTACTAAATTATATTTACGCTGTATTTATAATCTATTTATTCACTTTTTGAGCATAGACGTGAAAATACAATTTCCAACTTGAACTGTCGTAAATCTTGAATGCTTTAGAGTACAGAATAATTTTGTCTCTTTTCAAAAACAACACTTGGCAGATTATTGCTGAAGTGAAAAAAAAAGCTTTAAAAAGTTACAAAATTGTATGTTTATTGTTATGAAAAATGAATTTTTTATATGAAATATATATTTTCAAAAACAAGTTTTACTCTAAAACTGTGAGAAAATCAAAGCCATAAATCTAAACAAGTGCTCAAAATTTCAACCTGAAATCTCAAAAAATGATAGATTTTGTTCGGCCGTAGTACCAAAAGTTTCCACTAGATGAAATTTGTCTCCCATTCATTTCCAATGCACTCATTTTTGACCTCGAGGGGCACCAGTGTGACTCTTTTTTTCCAGAACCATTTAACCTGTTCGAATCATGTCCATGATTTTTATGTGTGTGTGTTCACATAGCAAGTGCTTTTTTTCTGTCAAAATAACCGAAGAGCACCAGAGGGTTAAATACTTTTTTCATGCATTTTGAGATAAAACACCATAAATGAACCGCTGAACGTTCCAGTAAAGCATCATTTCCAGATTTTTTTTTGAGTTTTCACCAAGCATGTTGACACGTGAGGAGAACCATCTGACCTCAGAGATGGTTCTTCTGTGTCTCCAACGGTTGCTCTGCGGCCCCAGCTGTGGCTTCTGGCCTTCACACAGAGACACAGCGAGATCAGCAGGTGGATGAGACACAATCAAACGACATGCTTTCTCTTTCAATTCTGCTGTGAGGAATTTAAAACGAGCATGACAGAGCATCACACCTTTTCCTCCCGCGTCCTCCCTCGAGTTGCGTTTGCCAGATTTTCTTGTTAAATGCTATCTGTCAGGTTTATCAGCTAATTAGCAGCGGCTGCCTTTAAAGCTCTTCTCTGTCTTTCCCCTGCCTGTCGTCTGTTTTTGAAGAGAGTTTATTAGAGTTTTCGAACAACGTCTAGGGAAAGCCAAGACACAGGAGCAACTCTCAGAGCTCTTTAATGTGACACAGAATCAACATCCGCTGATGTGAAGCAAGACTACAAAATCGTCACCTGGAGAAGCCAACTGCATTTCGATTCATGTTTCTCAAGCTCAACGACAAGCGAGAAAGAACAGCGATGAAGAGATTTCAAATACTGAAATGAAAACTATATAGAAAACATATTTGACATATTTGAAAACAAAGAATGCAAGGGCAAAATTAATATGATTTGGGACTACATTTTTTTGTGAAAAATGCTATAGAAATGTGTTTAAATTTAATTTAAGAATGTTCTCAGCTTTATTTTTTTTATAAAATAAAATATAAAATGTATTTGTATAAAAAAAAAAAAAAAAAAAAAATCTTTTTTGAGAATATGTTTTTTAAACATATATTATATATAAACATGTTATATTCAGGGTGATTGGGACACTTTTTGCCATTGAGATTTCTTGTCCCATTCAACCTGAATTCATGTGTGTGTGTGTGTGTGTGTGTGTGTGTGTGTGTGTGTGTGTGTGTGTGTGTATGTGTGCACGTGTATATGTGTTGAAAAAACACTGAATATATGTATATATATATATATATATATATATATAAATTAGGAGTGTCACAATATAGCGCAATACAACAATATGTATTGTGGATAGTAAATTTCACCCAAAATGAAAATTACTGTGAGAAAATGTTTTAAGTGTATGAGTTTAGTGCCAGTACTACTACATTAAACTACTATATATAACGTTGAATATAATGTATAATAATGCAATGGGGTAATATTTGTGGGTCATAATGCCAAAATCTTATGTTACCAGTAAAAAGTGTCCTACATTATTTTAAATATATCGTGACAGAGTGCCAGCATATTCATCTAAAATAATTCTGTATTTTCGACTTCAGAATCGTGAATATTTTTATTCTGGTGTCATCATTGTCCATTAACCTTGTCCCATATGTCTTGGATTATCGTAATAATATTGTATCGTGAGTTCAGTATCGTGATATGTATCGAATCGTGACATGAGGGTATTGTTACACCCCC
The DNA here is from genome assembly GCF_029890125.1 of Rhinichthys klamathensis goyatoka. Classification (NCBI taxonomy): domain Eukaryota; kingdom Metazoa; phylum Chordata; class Actinopteri; order Cypriniformes; family Leuciscidae; genus Rhinichthys; species Rhinichthys klamathensis. The sequence goes on along the minus strand of NW_026606559.1, from coordinate 7,043,798 downwards.
AGATATGACAAATATTTGGATGCACTTAGCATTAAAAAAGTTTTTCTCCACAAATGACAAAGCACTGATTTGCACAACAATAAACGAGTTGTTTTAGGTGAGTCGCAGCATGACTAACAGCTCGCCAAACAAAAAGTGTGGGCAGACCTCTTGACATTTCAGAAAACAAAGAAAAACAAGCACAGACATTGATCTTCTGTCCTTGTGAGCATCTATTTATACTTCGGTTGAGGTCAATTTGAAGACAAACTGCATGTGGTGAGTTGTCATGAAGATTGAGAAGCCGAGTGCCAACAACTGCAGCCAGCCGAGCTTCTGCGTGTGTGAAAATATGTGTAACTGGTAGGTTTGAAATAGTATACGGCCAAAATGCTTCCTCAACATGGTCTGGGACTGTATTTTCTCTCATTATTTAGCATATTTCAGCAGTGGAAATGTCAAGAGTTCAGCCTCAGCTCTTTTCCTCAGAAACCCTCTAAAGCTGATATAATTAAAAGCCGAGAAGCTTAAAACAGCTGAAAAGTATGAAAAATAGTGTTTACTTTGGTCTGTTGCAGTTGGCCACGCGGCCGTGCTTACACACGCTACATAAATCAGCGCTTTCTCGTTTCTTATTGTCTGAGAGTTCTCGCGACGATTATTCTCAATTACTTTCGACGTGCCTGCGAAAAAAGGTATCAAGAGACTGTATTTAACTATGTTATTAAGTTATCCAAAATGAAAAGTGATTAGAGAGTGCAACCAAAGTACAAGATACAAGGAGGCAAATGATTCTCTTGATAGGATTATAAAACGATGAACCACTTCAAAAAGGTTAATCTGCATATCTCATTAAGGATACACTAGTTTTAAGTCCACTAATAACAATAATGGTGTCGAAAAAAATGTGCAGATTAATTCCCTGCGAAGCATTCCACTTTTATACAGAAAAGCGAGAGTTATTAACCAAGGATCTTTCATGAATGACTTTTTTCTTAAGTACATTTAAAAGCACGATTAATTGCCACAGATGCGAGGACGAAAGCAGCTGCTGCGTTGCCTTTGTAATGTATTATGGGAGGAAATAAAAATGTATCTCCAGGGGTAGTCACAGCCGGCTCTTTTCTTTCTTTCTTTGTTTGTTTGTCAAATTTTCATATTTTCACAGTGCAACCATGCAAGAAACTTTCAACTGTGCTTTTGATAAGTAACATACAAAGGAGTGATTCACTAGTTGAAAAGGAAAGAAAACTCACTGTCTGCTGTACATTACCAAAGGTCTGGGATCAGATTCACATCAACACATTGTAAAAGAGCCCCACACATATTCACACAAACATACACACATATCAGTCCACACTCGAGCACAGCAGCAACTGTTGTTCAGAAGAGGAAATATCCACATCTTTCTTACTATCTCGGATTGTTTTGCAATAAATGCAATGCTCTTCACTTTCTTCACTTATTACTTGATCAGACTGCTAAAATACATTTTTATTCAAAACTGGTCTAAAGATGTGAAATAACTGGACTTCCCAATTAAACAAAGAGTTCATGTGACGGTATCGTTTGAAATGATTGTCTGATAAGAACTGTTTTCTCAAACGATTGATGATAGTAGCTGTTTGTGTCATTTCATCTACTTCATCACATTGGGAAGGAGACCGGAAGCTAAACATTGTCCTCACAATATTGATATTTATGTTAGGAAATGGTTAGGTATGGGACGTCTACTGCTAGTTGTCATTTTAGAGGCCCGAGAGGATATGCGATGGGTTTATTGGACCAGGACTTGGAAACAGGACTGGTTTAGAGGATTCAGTCAAATCATTTACTTCTCATGAGATACATGTAGTTTTTCTGTGCTTGAAACAAGGGGTCAAAACAGTATGGCTCTGCTTGCCCCTGCTGGTAGATGCGGTAACTACAGAATCTGACTACAAAAGAGCATTTTTCTCTATTGGCAGGCATTCGGATAATATGTAAATGTTCTTGGCCTGAACAGTAAAAGACAAAGACATTCACACAGCTCATATGAAGGCAATCAAATTAAATTAGGAGTATTTTCTTACAAAATAGCTTGAACGCATCTATAAGCGAGTGCAAGGACTCCATTGCTTGAAGTAGGAGATTTTGGGAACGTTATTTTTGAATGTTCTCTGAACATTCTGAAACAATTCAACGCTATCTCACCACCAATTCGTATGAATTCGAGTGAGGTCCCGCCCCTAAACCTACCCATCACTGGGGTTTAGACAAATCGTACGAATTAGCCACCTCGTACTCTCTCGTTCGAATTTGTACGAATTGGTGGTGAGATAGCGTTGAATTGTACAAATTCATACGAACGAGTACGAGGTGGGTAATTCAGCCTGATCTCACGGCAATTCGTACAAATTTTACGAGGTGGCTAATTCGTACTAATTCATACGACCTCACTCGTCCGATTTTTGCTAAATCGTACATATTTTATGAGTTGCCCAATTCATATGAATTTGTACGAGTGAGGTCCCGCCCCTAAACCTACCCATCACTGGGGTTTAGACAAATTGTATGAATTAGCCACCTCGTACTCGCTCGTACGAATTTGTACAATTCAACCCTATCTCACCACCAATTCGTATGAATTCGTATGAGTGAGGTCCCGCCCCTAAACCTACCCATCAGTGGGGTTTAGACAAATCGTACGAATTAGCCACCTCGTACTCTCTCGTACGAATTTGTACGAATTGGTGGTGAGATAGCGTTGAATTGAACAAATTCGTACGAGCGAGTACGAGGTGGCTAATTCAGCCCGATCTCACGGCAATTCGTACAAATTTTACGAGGTGGCTAATTCGTACTAATTCATACGACCTCACTCGTACAAATTCGTATGATTTTTGCTAATTCGTTCATATTTTACGAGTTACCAAATTTCTATGAATTCGTACAAATGACTCACCCCTGACCCCGCCCCTAAACCTACCCATCACGTGGGTTTAGACAAATCGTACAAATTCGTACGAGTGAGGTCGTATGAATTAGTACGAATTAGCCACCTTTTAATCACTCGTACGAATTCGTACGAATTGGTCGTGAGATAGCGTTGGCTAATTCGTACAATTTGTCTAAACCCCAGTGATGGATAGGTTTAGGGGCGGGACCTCACTCGTACGAATTCATATGAATTGGGCAACTCGTATAATATGTACGATTTAGCAAAACTCGTACGAATTCGGACGAGTGAGGTCGTATGAATTCGTACGAATTAGCCACCTCGCAAAATACGTAGAAATTGCCGTGAGATCAGGTTGAACAATTAGTAACATTTAAATAAATGTTAAACTAAAACGTTCCATGTACAATGTCTTTATTCAAGTGCAGATAACCTTGAATGAATGTTCTATTAACATTACCTTAAAAACGTTTGTTCATCACTTAGAGAGAACCTTGTCTGATTGAAGGCCAAAGTTCTGAGAACGAGTGCTAGTGTACTAAGTTGACACGATCATTTTTTTAACAGATTTATTCATGAAAAAAATATAGTTTTCTATAAAAACGAGCCTAAAACAGACATTCATCCTCTTGAATGAAAATATTCTTTCACCCTGAAAGCTGTTTGTGATATGTCCCATCCAAATGTCCGGTTTAAACCGGAAAACTGTCATGACGCGAAACCACACTTGTCAGGCAATTTCATGGGGTCTTTGAAGGTTATGAAGAGAAAAAAAAGTGCAAGAATATTATATTTATTATGTATAAGAATTATTGCTTAAGAAAACTATTTTCCCCTGAAGTATTTCATGTTGCGACAAGCAAGAGAACCATAAGACTAAGATTCCTGCCTGAGGTTAACACAGCAATGGGTTTGTCCGTCGCTCCCAGCCCAGTCCCACAAATGAAAAGGCAACCCTCTCATGTTGAGATTCCCCTGTACCCTCCTCCTCTTCTATAAATAAGGTTCCTCCCCATTTGCGGCCTGCGAGAGGGTGTTTATGGTGGCATCTGAGCGGAGCATGCCTTTCTAGACCATCAGCACTCAGCCAAGTCACACAGGAATATTAGTCTTTTCTCATCTAATCAGTCCATCCTTACGCCCAAGATTTCAATTCATTAGAAGCACTCAGCGATTCAAGCCAGCTGTTTCCTGCCGCTTGGCTGAGAAGGAGGTGAAGAAAGACAGGCAACCCAATCCACGGCGTCGGCCTCGGCTGTGCTCTATGCAGAGCGCTTTAAAGCTTTCTATTAGAGCTGTAATGTCGGGCTGCTGTATACACTAATTCAATCAGGTCGATACAGACCCACGCGTCTGCGGGACTCACACTTTTCACTTCAGCTCTGACACAGACAGGCCAGAAGAAAGGAGGGATGAGTCTGCTTTTTCTTTTCAAAATGATAAGTTGCAGCGGCCGTCTGCGTGAGGAATGCGCAGACACATTAAGCTGCATATCAGAGCAGGGAGATTACGAGATGTATTGTGTCTGATTTGGACAGAAGTGTTCCACTCTCAAAGGGAGGAGGGGAAGTACTTTAAGGGGATCGAGAGGCAACCATATATCTGCATGTGCTTGCTGAGCATGCCTGATAAAATATTGACTCAGGCATAATCTGGTGAGGTCCAAATAAAGCCCGACTTGCTGATGGTGCTCCCATGTTGAGCGGCGTATACCTGACAGCAGTTTCTTCATAGAAAGGAAAGGACACGGTGTTAGAAAAGAAATCAGTTGAAAAGCGGAAAAGGTACTGGGAAATAGATATTTTCCATCAAAGTTGGAATGAAATGCAAGTTGCAATCGCCTTCCCTATTGTGGCGTATATATAAACGGCTTCTCGAACAAGAAAAAGATTAAAGGCGGGGCTTGATTTTGTCCGTGGGGAATTGATTGGATGGTCGTGGTTTGCTATTGGTTTATCTCATGTGAGTGACAGGTAGTCCCGCCCTCATACCAGTAAACACATCATCAGAAGAAAAGAGAAGTTGTTGCAAGAGAGAGGGGAAGTTATTTTTATGAACGATTACGAAGCATATGAATTAAAAAAAAATTTGCACAAATAAATAATTTTAACAAATACTTATTACTCATTAAGATTACAGACATTTCCTTTAACCGTACAACGCAACGCGTCATTTGAAATACGGGAAAACACCTGTGAGAAATCAATATGGAGAATCTTTCATATTTACACAGTACAACAGTGCCCTATTTTTGCTGACTTTTCCTTGAGTGTCGGACACATTCTCTTTCTCTAATGTCAACGGACCTTCGTGTTGAAAGAACAGGAAAGATTTCCAAATTGAAATCCCCGAATCCGTCGGCACTCGACCATTTCCGCACTCGTTCAGAGCAAAAATACAGGAACAAAATCCAAGAGGTGTAAATGAGAGCAGCAGGTGCGGAAGTGCCTTCAACACACACCTCAGGGCTCAAAGCGCACTATTCAAATGATGAAGGACTGTGTTTTCCACTGACTCTCAGATGTGTGGACTGTTGTATTTTATCCACTGTCAACATGCGACATTCAACTGAAATGTCTTTGAGACGTCAAGTCAAATCAAATTTATTTCTAAAGCCCTTTTCACAGTACACATCATTCTAAAGCAGCTTTACAGAATGTCATATTGTTATGTTTATAATGCCTTGTTGCTTTAACACTGAGCAAGTTTTAGGGCTGGGCGATATATTGTATTTATAATGTTATCTAGCAAGTGAATATGTGTGTGCCGTAGTGACTCGGAGACACACGTTCAAAGCAGTTAAGAGATGTAAATATTGGATGGTTTTGTTCTATTAACATTTAAATGATAGTCTTTATTGTTCTATTAAGAGATATACATATCGGTTGGTTTTGTTCTATTAAGAGATCTAAATTTTAGTCAGATCTGTTCTATTTATAGATTTAAATATAGGATGTTTTGTTCTAAGCAAGAGTAAGATATTTTCGAAAGGTATTAATGAAAATATGATCAGTTGTCACAAAAGTCTGATGAACGGACACACTCCTTTTAGATAATAGTGGGTTTTGGGTAACACTTTATTTTACAGTGTCCTTGTTACAAATGTTACATGTACTTACCGTAGTAATAACAGTAAATTATGCATAATTACATGCAACTAACCCTCAAACAAATCCTAATCCTACCCTATCCCTATAGTATACGTGTAGTTGATTAATATTACTCAGTACATACACTGTAACAATGACACCTTAAAATAAAGTGTAACCGCACTTTATTTTACAGCCCTGTTCCACATGTATTTACTATGTACTTAAAATAGTGATAACAATAACCGTGTAATAACTAGGTACAAACCCTGAACCTTCCTTATAACCTAACCCTAACCCATGTAGTTGTCTTCTTAAGTAAGAACGCTGTAAGTGCATGTACTGTAATATACAGTACAACCCTGATGTGAGTTTAACATTTTCCAAGTTCAGAGGTCAAGGAAGGAATACTTGTGAATGAAGATAAATGCTAGTGTTTCGAAGGCATTTAAATGACAAATATTAGTCATTTAAAAACACTGCATTCTGGAGTGAGTGCACTTGATATGTATTTTCAGGTTTTAAGGTGTGTGTATGTTCACTTCTACTTCTACTACCACTACATTACAAGATTAATTCAACCCAAAGATTTTTCACCTCATGTATTATTGTCTTTCGCCTACAGTGTAATTATAGATGCATTTAAAGAAATAAATCCCAGCTGTAGTTACATGCAGGTATTTTTAAAATATAAGTACGGTGTAAAAACATGTATGCACACTATAAGTGCATTTAATCAAATGAATAATTTAAATGTTAGTACATAATAGTTAAAGACACTTAATATAACGTGGGCCCGTATTAAACAACACTTGTTGGAAGGTTAAGGTTCGGTCGGAGTCAAACGTTTCAAACTCGTCCACAGCCTTTGGCAAACCCGGCAGTTGAAGCAAAGCGTCCATTTCCACACTTGTGTTGTACTGCCCCCTCTGTGCTGTAGCTGAAATTAAAGAACACGTTCGCCTCCTTCAGAAAACCAAGTATGAATGAATTGCACAGCTGAAATGACAACACTGCACTCGGACGTCGGCGTGTAGGGTTTCACTCATGCCTTGTGTTCTGCATCAGGTACGCTTCATGAAACGTACAAATATGACAAGCCGAAGATCAAAATAAAACACTTTGGTGAGCGTGCAGACGGGCTAATACGCGCTCTCCTTCGCATGTGTATTTGCATGTCTCTTGACTCAGTGCCCTTGGCCTTGATACACCACACCTGTTTTAGTAATAAAGACACAGATTGGGACTGCCACGGGCCCAGGGGTAACCGCACACAGGGCTGGTGTTTCTCCCACCCTCTGACGGCAGATGTGTTTAATTATTGCTATAAACACCACTTCATGCGTGCCCATTCTGCCTCACAGCATACTAAAGAAACTAAACAGATTGTATAACACAGTGTCCTATTGCTGTCTGCAAGGGATTTGGAAAATAAAACACTTCCTTTTTGACTTTCAGTCGGTTGGCAAGGGCCACACAGAATGTGGAATGTACTCCCGGGGCACGGGACGGGAGGGGATTGTGGGAAAACTTTAATTAAAAGCTTGTCAGTACAATTTCACCTGGGCGAAACAACCCCTCCTGACTCCCGTCTGCGGCGGGACGGCTTGGAAATGCAGCTGAATCTGGGGAATGCAATACAGGCCGGACTGAGTTTGAGTTTGATAACAGCACTCGCAGCCACAGTTCAAGTCAACGTGAAAGTTAGCTTTTTTTCTTACTATTTATTATAAATGATTGTCTTTTTTTTTAACACTGTTTATTATAATGTTTTATTGTATTCTTTAACCAAAATAACTTCCGCTCCCTCTTGCAACAACACCTCTTCTCTTTGCTGATTACGTGTTTACTGGCATGAGGGCGTAAATAAATAAATAATAAATAAATCGTAAATTATTTAGCCAACCGCAGCCGACTGTCGCACGCACGCTCGTTGTTTATCCAGCACCGGCTTTGGAACGAACGATGTCCAAAGACAAGGTAGAGTATGTTGCATGATTTCGTGAAAGTATGATGTATTGCGACATCATAATCGAAGAAAAAATAAATAATGACTATTGTAACACTTGACGTAAAGCAAGTCAAATTTGTAGTTTTCTTATGTCTCATTAGAACTACAGAAACGCGACCCGATCTGGCAATCTTACACTCTAAAAAATGCTGGGTTGTTTCAACACAAATTTGGGTCAAATATGGACAAACCCAAATGTTGGGTTAAAAATGTAATTGAAAAAAATTTAAAGTTGAAAGTGAAAGTTGAAGTTGGGTTAAAATTTTAAATTACATTTTTAACCCACCATTTGGTTTTGTCCATATTTGACCCAAATTTGGGTTGAAACAACCCAGCATTTTTTAGAGTGTACATAGCGTGGTTATAGCAGATATAGGACCGCAAAGCGGAGACATAAGTGCCTTTCACCCTGTTACGACTTGATGAACCACTGAAATGATTTTGGAAACATTATTTTAAGGTAAAAATCTTACTTAGTGTTGCTTTAATTAAGTTCATTTATATATCATATATAGCCACTATGGAAAAAACAGTGATGTCATCGTCCAGCTCAGTTCAGTTCTCATATAATGGTGTCAATGCAGGCAGATCAATAATATTGTTGAATATTAAATGTCCCCAACTAAGCAAGCCAAAAGCCAAAGGCGACAAAGGTGACGGTGGCAAGGAACCAAAACTCTATCAGGAATGGAGAAAACAACCTTGGGAGAAACCAGACTCAGTCTGGGGACCAGTTCTCCTCTGGCCAATGAACAAACAGTGTATGATTATGATTCAGGCAGCATTACAGGTCAGAAGTCAGATTGGATTGGAACATTCAGAATATTTCAATAGCAAAACACAACCAACCATCCAATCAATTCCCCATGGACAAAATCAAGTCCCGCCCTACATTTTTTTCTTGTTTGAGAATCCGTTTCACTTGGATATACGTCACAACTGGGAAGAAAAAAAAACTATTGCAACTTTCGTTACGTGACCGCTTTAAAGAAGCTCTTAGCTCAGGCTGTTTGCTGCTCGTGACCGTGCTCTCACCCTGTGGCTGCTTTCCAAACACATCTTTTATCCTCATTCATATTTCAGTTTTGTGATGATCTGTATCTATTGTGGAGCTGAAATGTGAGTCTCAAAAAGCTACAAAAGGATTCTGTCTTCACGGCGCACACAGCCAAGTCGGCAGGGACCCGCATACACGCATATCGACAGCATGATGATTTGGAGACAGATTAAACATAAGGGCGTAAGTGTGTTGGTCAAAAATATTACAATCAGAGACAGTATGAGGAGCAGGACATGGACAATAAAAAGGATGTCTCTCATTCCACTCTAGTTCCTAATGACATGAATCAGTATAGTGTGAACACAAAGCTCCTCCATCCACTAATTATCAGACACTGACGGCTTGGATTCCTGTGACACAATTACATTTGTGCGTTCAAACACTGGTATTTCAACAGCTATAACAACAATGTCTTTCGGATATCATATTATTAGTTTAGCAGGCATCTGTTTCTGTAAATTGCAATGCCATCATATGTGCTGTTCTCCTAAATTTCAGAATCTTTTATAAAATGCAAAAAAATATTTATAAAACATACTAATAGGTTATATAAAACAGCAAAAATATTACAAAGGGACTATGTGCAATTTTTTTGTCCCACTTTACTAACATGATGCGATCATAACACTTTATTTTACAGTGTCCTTTTTACATGTTAAATTGTGCATAATTGCATGCAACTAACCCCAAAAGATCGTAATCCTAACCCTATAAGTACAGTTCATTCTTATTACTCAGTATTTAAATGTATAATTACACTGTAACACGGACACCTTAAAACAAAGTGTAATCCAATTATTTGATACAGTGCACTTATTGCGTACATCCATCATACTTATATTTAAAAAAGAAATACCTGCATATAATTACATCTGTAATTTTCTTAAAAAAAACCTTAAGTTTCAGTAATTACATTTATAATTACACTGTTGACCCTTCCCTTACCTTAACCCACCCTTAAACCCACAAGCCTGTCCCTACACTCTAAAAAATGCGTGGTTGTTTCAACCCAAATTTGGGTCAAATATGGACAAACCCAAATGTTGGTTTAAAAAATGTAATTTAAAATTTTAACCCAACTTCAACTTTCACTTTCAACTGTAATTTTTTTAATTACATTTTTAACCCAACATTTGGGTTTGTCCATATTTGACCCAAATTTGGGTTGAAACAACCCAGCATTTTTAGAGTTTAACCATACCGGTATCCCACCTCAATAACAGGTGTTTTACAATAAAATACAAACACAACAAATGCATTGTACCTATACTTTTTTAAAAGTAGTTAAATACATGAAATATAAAGGGTGACCCAATTTTTGTATAATAATCCTCTATTTTTGATGACTGAGGAAGGCATTACAACATTTCCAGTAAGCCATTTCCTGAATGCAAACATTGACCAATCGGAATCCAGAATTCCAGGGAGCTGTGTATTAATGAACCAAAAACTAAGCAGCAGGACACTTGCATCCCGACAAACCAGGGGTGTTCAAAGTCAGTCCTGGAGGGCCACTGTCCTGTAAAGTTTAGCTCCAACTAGCCTCAACAAACCTGCCTGGAAGTTTAGTATGCTCAGTAATACTTTGATTCGCTGGTTCAGGTGTGGTTATTTGGGGTTGGAGCTGAAATCTGCAGGACAGTGGCTCTCCAGGAGCAGGACTGGACACCCCTGCTATAAACCATCTGTCCAGTGGCATTGTCAAGATCAATAATGAGTGAACGGAAATATTCCAATAAAAACTATTGTTTGTTTATTTATTTAATTTTAATTTAATTTAACTTTACTTTACATATAACAACCCTGGTCAAGACTTCTCGAAACAGCAGCAGACAGCAACCACACATGTATGTCAGACTGGAAAGTAAAAGTGTCTCTTGCCATGGACAAGAATAAAGCATAGTGCCACATTTAGCAGCAGAGCACACACTAGCAGTTAGCGGAGTTAGGAACAGCTTTAGATAGCTTGCTATTGATAGAAAGGTGTTTCCTCAAACAATTGAGGCCTGTCACCAAGTTAAGCTGTAAACCTGCTTCTAACAGGTCGTGTCATATTAAAACAATAACCACAATTATGGTCAATCATGATTTAAGTTTATAAATGTAAGTTTACTTGTTCACCTCACTACTGTTCAAATGTGTGATTTTTATTTATTTTTTGGAAAGAAATTAATTTTTGCATTAAATCTCTCAAAAATGACATTTATAATCTTACAAAAGATTTAAATTTCAAATAAATGCTGTTCTTTTGAACTTTCTTGTTTTCACCATTTATAATAATCCGAAATGTTTGTTGAGCAGAAAATCTTCATAGAATGATTTCTGAAGGATCATGTTATACTGAAGACTGGAGTAATGATGCTGAAAATTCAGGTTTGATCACAGGAATAAATTACATTTTACAATATAGTACAATAGAAACCTTATTTTAAAATTTGTAATATTTTTTCACAATATTACCATTTACTGTATTTTTGATCAAATAAATGCACATTGATTAGCTGTACATTATTTCACTACATTCACTCACATACACAAGGGACAAAAACATCATCACCCCCTAACAATTCAACTCATGTACAATATAAAAAAAATAAAAATAAATAATAAAACAAGTGTGCTGCAGGTTGCGAAGTAGTATGCGATGTCAAAGTATGTCATTGTTTTACATTGTTTTGCAGGGGTATTTGTTCATTTTAAGGGATTGAACTGTTGAGATTTTTACACTGTTATTACAGAATTTGTTTAAATGCTAAACTTTTAAATGATTATTTTGTTTAACACTGACTGCAGCAAAGTAATTGTGCATACATCAGGTTTAATCAAATGCATGATGTGCATAATGGCAGATGTAAGCCTTTAATATTTCACTGGAACTGGTGGGGCCCAGAGGGGTATGCTGGGAACTTCCTAACGTTTATGAGATGTGAGGGTCTCTCTCTCAGGAATTAGCCTCATGGCCTGTCTGTCATATGACCTTAGTTATTGGTGGATGCATCTGGGCATGTCTTACTGGATCTGATTAGGTGCAAATGAAACCTTCATCCATTGTCAGAGCATATTAAAGAAACGAGAGGAAAGGCGCCTTGTTCTAGACTTCACAGTCTCTACATATTTACAATACAGCTACAGCACTGTAATAGGACCAAAAAAGCATGAGTCCTCTTTTCTCATAAGTTTACACATCACTTGCAGAATTACGCATTACGAATGTTTAGGATTTAAAAAAATATATATTTAAATAAGATAATATTTTTTTGTTAAGAACCCAAATAACACATATTGACATATTTCAAGAGAAAATAGTAACTGTAATTGGATATACTGTTTTTATTTTGTGTGATTCCTTCTCTAGCATCAATGCCTGTTTGCAGTGTTTTCTGATAGTCGTGTACAGAGTTGTAGGTAACGCATTACAAATAATGCGTAATCAGATTACTTTTTCCAAGTAACTAGTTAAGTAATACATTGCTTTTAAATTTACAACAAAATATCCGAGTTACTATTTCAAACAAGTAACACAAGATACTTTGTTTTCCCATTAAAGCAATACCAAGTAACTTTTCCTCTGCGGTCGCCCTACAGGTTGGAAGCGGAATAGTCCATTACTGTAAATAATTTAGCCTACCGCATCCTACTGTCGCGCACGCACGCACATGCTCTGTTTATCCAGCACCGGCTTTCGAATCATGATGACAATAGGCTTTATGCACAGCTTCACTACTTCCTGAACTTCAGCCAGCCCTTTGTTTCCTGTCTGTCATTATTGGACAAACTGATTAATCCAGGTGTGCCTGATTATTGTTACTGAGGCCAGGCACACCTGGATTAATCAGTTTGTCCAATAATGACAGACAGGAAACAAAGGGCTGGCTGAAGTTCAGGTAGTAGTTAAGCTGTGGCATAAAGCCAATTCAAAAGCTACCCGGCTGCTAGGTATCTTACATGTAGTTGTAGTCTACTGTCGAGTACGCTCCACCTATCGGCAATTGCAACGCTTGCCGTAAAGCAAGTCAAATTTATAGTTTTCGTTTGTGTCATTCGGACTACAGAAACGCAACCCGATCTGGCAATCTTATAGCGTGGATATATCAGATAAAGGACCGCAAAGCGGTGGCATAAGTGCATTTCACCAAGTCACGACTTGATAAACCACTGAAACGATTTTGAAAGCATTATTTTAAGGTAAAAAATCGTACTTAGTGTTGCTTTAATAGACTGAAACCTCTCCTGTCCCCATGTTGAGAGAAATCGAGAGTAAGTGCAGAGGCGGTGTGTGCGCTGTAAGAACATGATGGTTATTGTAGTTCTAGACTAAATGTGAGAGGGCATTTATTCATCTCACTTGCACAAAAACAAATTAAGTAGCTATTCCTTTGCAGCTGCCCTTGATGATCCAATTCAACCAGACCAATTAGCAAAAATGGATAAAATAAGAGTGCTGAACTTTCCTCTGCTGTCCTATTCTTCTGCAATACAGAATGCCAACACAGCTGCAAATTTTGTTTGAGCTGTGCCCTCTACTGTAGGGCCTTTAAAATTGACAAAACTCTTCTTTTTTTTTTTTTTTTATTAAAAAACAAAACAAGCAAGCCCATGTCAGAAAAAGTAATGCATTCCTGTCCATAAAAAGTAACTAAGTAACAGAATTAGTTACTTTTTTTTAGAGAGTACCGTAATATTGTAACACATTACATTTAGTGGTAACTTTCCCCTTCACTGGTCTTGCATAAGTCTGGCAAAGTAGGATCTCAACATCATACATACACAGTGAGGATGAACTGATCTCCTGAACAACCACCAGTGTGCAGCCTCCACCTGACCTGGATGATGCGACGGCAGCCAGAAGATAGAGTAATGAAGCCAATCAGTAGATATGGGGATGATTAGGAATCCATTGGAAGAGGCCAATGGGCAAATTTGGCCTGGGTGCTGGAGTTACCCATATTCTTTTTTGAAAGACATCCTGGGATTTTTTTTATGAGCACAGAGAGTCAGGATCTCGGTTTAATGTCTCTGAAGGACAGTGCTTTTTGACAGTATAGTGTCCCCATCACTATACTGGGGCTTTAGGACCCACACAGACCACAGGGTGAGCACCCCCTGCTGGCCTCACTACTAAAACATATATAGCATTCAAGCAATCTTTGTCAAGAACAAAAATGGCTTCAAACAACCATGTCCAAGTTAATGCTTGAATCTAAAATGTGCGGTAACGCTTCCTTTTACAGTCCTGTTACCCATGTACATACTATGTACTTATTGTAGTAATTACAATTACTGGGTAATAACTAGGTACTAACCCTGAACCTACCCCTGAACCTACCCCTAACCCATGTACTTACCTTATATTAGCCAGTACTTTCTAGGTAAGTTCACTGTAAGTACACGTAAGTACTGTACTGTAAAAGGAAGCGTTACCGTGTGCAAAATACTGAACAGTAGTTTTTGTGTAAATTCAGGTATTATTTTGTCTTTGTCACAAGTGCACTGATCCTCCCTCACTGCTGCACTCCCTCATTCACAGTCTAGACTACAATTCCCAGCATTCCCCCTGCTCATCACCTGCACTCACTCAGCCATCATCTGCACATGATCAGCATGCTCATCACCACAGTATTTAAGCCAGCCCAGTCTCACACCCAAGGCGTCAACTAACTGACGCTTTAGACCATGTTTGGCCATGCGTTAATATGCCGACGCACAGGGTACCCCTTGAGCGTCAATATGAGACGCGCCTCCTAGTGGTCTAATCCTAACCCTACCCCAGACCTAAACCTACCCATAACGGAAGCGTCATCTAACTGACGCTAAAGGGTGCGCGGCATTTGATGACGCCCGAGGATGAGCGTCTCATGTTGACGTTTGGGGGGTGGTGTGTGCGTCGGCATGTTGACGCATGGTCAGAAGCGTCAGTTAGATGACGCCTTGGGATGAGACTGTGTTGCAGCAGCACACACCTCAGTCACACACATGGTCTGGTCTCGTTTATGAGAGAAGGACTATTTTCCCACGTTCCAATGTGCCGCGGTTACTTCAGTATGTTTCCATCTCCTTCATGTCTCCATCATCTCCACTGTTGTCTACCTGTGTGTTTAAGGACCGTCAGAGTTACGAGGTGTGTGCATTTCCGGTACCTGGTCCATGAGCCACAATCTCCTTCATCACATGCAAAGACAGTAAACTTAAGTTATCATCCATTCATCATTTCTTTACTGCTAACGCTCTGGTTTCCTCACCTGCAATTCCTATTACTCATTACTTTAATAAATATCTAACCATCTGTCTTGAGTATGAGATTCTATAACAGTCGTGTGGAATATTTATTTCTATCTGCAATTTTCAAATAGCTTCAATATGGCAGCAGCAAATAATAAAAAATAAAAAATAAAAAAAAACATTGCAGCTTGCAATGCATATATAAAATATGATCACTTTACAATAAGGTCCCATTAGCTAACATGATCTAACAATGCAACATAATTCTAAAGCATTTATCAATCTTTGTTCATGTTAAATACAACTTTTACGAATACTAATGGGGAGAAGAGGAAATATTTCACATCACAGCACAATTGCAAGAACAAGTATCTGTTTTGGTCACTTGTGCAACATACAGATCCACTCTGAGAATCACAGTCATGCTATTGACAGCCAGCGAGCGATGGCATAAATACGACACAAACACAAACAGAGGCAGTTGTGCCAGCCCAGTCTGTGTTCCCTGTCGTTAGTGACTTGAGCACATATGTGTTTTGCAATGCAGATCCCGGCCTGCGACTGGCAGCAGTAAATCCATTTGCTCGACTACGAGGGTCTCTCTGCCCAGGCTGGGAATTAGTGTTTGGGGAGGGGGATCTACCGGCTTCCACTGATAACGTGCTGGCTGAACTAGCCAAAGACTGTCTGCAGGCATGCATTAAGCATCTCGATGGCACTTACCAACCCCTTATTCTGCCTCAACCGTAGCTTCTCAGAAAGCATGGGCAAGGCTTTGATATGGAACTACGGAAAGCAGCTTTTGACTGATTGAGTGTTTTGGGGAGATACTGAACAGTGTGTGTGTGTGTGTGCATATTCGACAGAATTTGTGGGCTTGTACTTTGGTGAAAAAATTTAATTGGAGGCAGAAAGCAAGTCAAAAAATGGGAGGAAAAAATAACTATAATCCTGAGATATCAGTCTTGTTGGTTTTAACAAATGCTTTTCGCACTGAAATTATCTAACAGTGTTTCCAAACCTTTTTTTCTGTATTCCTTAACATATAATCTGATAATCATTATTGCATTTATTTTTTTATTTTAGTTTGGTTTGAAAAATTCAATATGGTTCACTCGCACTGCATCAGTTTCTTAGCTGACGATATGGGGTAACTCCGTTTCTCATAATACTGAAGCCTGATTAGTTTACCTCTGTGAACCTGCATAGACAAATGGCCTTTCAGGCCACCAAAACGAGCAGTAGGTGCTGGATGCCATTTCCTCAAAATCTTTCTCCAGCGGGAAGATCATCTCCTCACGGACTCGGAAGAAGAGAATATACTTGCCATAGAAAAAGCACCAGCAGCGGATTAACAATGCTAACAGCTCGGCAGCTGAGAATGCAATAGACAGCACTGCAGCTGAGAACAGCGCTGACAGCTTGGCGCTTCTCCCTTGTGGCTATCCGGTGAGACTAAAAGAGCAAATTTTTGCCAGAGTTTGTTTCAAAACACCATGAGTGTGGCATATGTAGGGCTTCCCTGCACCTCGGATGAGCACTTTGCCCACACCAAGCCGCGTTCAGATATGGATTGTTCTGACTGAGAAAACATGAGTCTCATTTCGCTGCGCTCACGGACCGCTTTCTCTTAAGAAAGTGACTCCGCTCATTGTGCTCCACCGTTAACAGTGGAGACACAGGGCTGAGCAGACAGGACGAAGTGAGCTAACGCTGGCCCATGTCCCACGCGCCTCACTCTCCCTACAGCGAGGGGATTCCTGTGTGATCTTCTTCCGCGAAGACCAGCGCCCTCGTCGGGTGTAAGCATTTTGGACTCTTTTAAGGGTTCAAAGGAGAAATTTGCCAAAGATATTTGCAGTTATGGATACAGAGGAGTGGTCGGACTCCATGGAGGACCGGCCTGAACTTCTTGTGAGTTCGGTTTAGAGTGGTCGGGCCCTGGAAGTGCCTGTCCACAACCATCAGTGAGCCCACCGCCAGGGACCTACCCCCTTCATTCATTTGCTTACCAATTTGTGGCGAGCACCCTACTCGGCCCGTGTCCAATCTTCTGCTTCGCCCGCCCTCACCATTGTTGACGGCGCCAAAAGCTCTCCCCCGCTGACGGCGCTCTGCCCATCCACGCCCTGGGATGGAAAGCCAAGGCTGTTCACCCCTCTAAGCCGTACAGGGCCACTTCTGCCTTAACAGCCAGGTCTGGTCGAACAAAATGACAGTGGTGGCCTTCATAAATCACCAGGGGTGACTCAGGTCACGACAGATGTGTCGCCTCCTCTTTTGGGCTTAGCACAACCTCCGTTCAGTGTCATCAGCACAAGATGCATGTGCCAGTCTCTCTGAACAAGGGAGTGGACATGCTGTCCCGAAATGGACTGTCTCCAGGGGAATGGAGGCTCCACCCCCAGACGGTGCAGGTGATTTGGAGTATCTTCAGGTGAGCAGAAGTAGACCTCTTTGCCTCGAAAGAGAACTCCCACTGCTCAATGTTCTTCTCGAACGAACAGGATATGTTGGCCCATAACTGGCCGTTCAAGCCTGTATGCCTTCCCTCCGGAAGCTCTGCTCCCTCAGGTCATCAGTCACTTTAGGGAGGACAGATGCTCGGTCCTGCTAGTGGCCCCGCTCTGACAGAACTATTTCTGGTTTGCAGGGATGGTGCAGCAGTTCCAATTCCACTAAGGAGGGACATCCTTTCCCCAGCCAGTTGTGGAGCCTTCACAATGGTGGACTCATCCCATCTATGCTCAAAGTGTATGTGATTGTTGCTTACCATGCCCCAATCAGTTGGAAGAAACAACCTAATTGTGAAGTTCCTTTAGGGTGCCAGAGGGCTAATTCCGCCTCTCCCCCTTACAGTAATGTCCACAGTCCTTAGGGCGCTTCGGGACCCTCCAATTGAGTGGCTTCTGACGAATGAACTCCAACCCCTTTTGATCAAGATTGCCCTGCTGCTAGACCAGCATCAGTCAAGCGAGTTGGGGACCTACAGGCGCTCTCATTGGACGCGTCATGTCTTGATTTTGGACCTAATCACAGTACTCTTCATGGCCTTCAGAGCCGAGGTCATAGCGCTCCCTACACTTCCTGATTTGAGGACGAGCAATCGTCACATCTAATCTGCTTGGTCCAGGCCCTCAGAGTAAATATTAAGCGCTTGAGCCAGTTCCGGCAATCAGAGCAGCTGTTTGTGTGCTTTGGAGGCCGCTCTAGGGTGCTGCCATTCACGAAGCAGACACCATCTTGATGGATAGTGTAAGCAATAGCACTGGTTCCTTGGGATTACAGTGTTCTATCGGAGAAAAGGCTCAGTTCACCAGAGGAATTGCCTCCTCCTGGGCATGGTCAAGTGGAGTGTCCATTGATGACATCTGTAGGGGTCGACCGATTATAGACCTGGCCGATTATCGGCGCCAATATTAAGCATTTTTATGGTTATCGGTATCGGCCATTTTCAAAACCGATTTGCCGATAAAATAATTTTATTTTGAAATGCGCTATATTTGGCTCTGACGCAGCCACCTTTGTCGGAACTCACCACTCTGTAGACTAGACTAATGTCCCCGCACATCTGATTTGTTGGGAGTCACGAGTCCGGCCAATCAGCGCGGAAAGCTGAGGCACTGAAAGTGTTGCACTCTCACACCGAGAGAGCACTCGCTGACTGACTGGAGCTGCTTCACTGATCACGCTTTAGTTGTCTCTCAAAGTTAAGGCAGCAGCAGACTTTGCTGAAGAAGCAATAGATTACTACACTGAAGTTGCAAAATACCTAAATATAATAGAGTCCTGTGATTTCCGCGATGCAGAACAGACGGAGTCGCGGAATCCAGTCATAAAAACGGAATTTACTGTATAAAGCGGAATATCACGGAATTTGTCAACTTTTTGATGAATTAATAAAAAGCACGTCAGTACAAATCAAACCGCAAAAAGACTATTTAAATATGAATCCTGCGTGTCTCTAACGTTAAATGAATGGCGCAGAGACGCGTCATTTCAGTTACCACACACACACACACACACACACACTGGAGCACGCGTGACGCTTGCGCTGTTTTCAGCCTCAGCCGCATCATTATATGAGGACATGATTGCATAAACATCATCTCCATTGCCACTTAGTCACTTCATGAGCTTTTTAATGCTTCAACTGAGAAGTTATCGACATATCATAAACACACAGAAACTCAAAGATCTCCACGGCAACCCGTCAAAATAAAAGTTCGATTTTTCACAAGGCCCTAAAAATTACATTTTTGTTAAACTGTAAATAAATTGAATAAGTTTGATTTTAATTCATTAGAAATGCTTTTTGATTACTAAAATTTTATTTAAAAATTAAAATAGAGTCTTTAAGTTTTACAAAATGTTTACAGAATGCTGCTGGGTGCTCCCTGCACTTTTTACAAGTTATTATTATTATTATTATTATTATTATTAATAACAGTTCTCTGATTCAAAGATATGTTTAAAATCATTTAAAGAAATTATTTGTCAAAACCCTTTGTTATTCTTAATTTTGACATTAATTTACAGTTTTACACCAGACATAGCTATAATATATATATATTGTAAGGACTGGGCTAAAAGGGTGAATCTGAATAACTAAATACATCCTGTTAAATACCCAAAAAGCCTGGAATGTAAATTTACACACACACGCATTCCCCCACCAGTGAAGACCACGCTCAGGACAGAGCTTGGTGTCCAGTTACGAGACATTTTTATGGCTGACTTGAATGTGATTCCAAAGAGAAAGAAACTTATTTTCTTTAAAAGACATTTAACCCGATATATTCGATGTGTTTTTATGTGTGTCCATTTGCCCATGTCACATTGTAATGACTATAATTTTTCCGTAACTTAAAAGTGAATTATAAATACCCTAGATGTATTTTAATGTAAATGTTTACCTATAACAGTCGTGTTTGATATCGTAAAAATGCCCTGGACTTGACTCAGCCAGATATATGTATGAACCAGTGGCGATTTCTTTAAGACTGCAAGGGAAGCTCAGCTTCCCCTATAATGTCAAAAGATTAATGGTCAAATGTGTACTATTGTGTTAACATTTTATTGACTAATAATGCGTTAGAACACGTTCATCTCGAAGACGAGTTCGTTCAGAATCAGCTCGATATAGCAGGTCGGCGGACTCGATTTCCTTCTCATACATTCACGTAGCGTCACAGTGCATTTCCCTATGGCATTTCCCCGTTGAAGCCGAGCGTCCATTGACTTCAATGGGGCTGCTTTGAACAGTTTTTTTCAGTGCTTCGAAACTAGACGGTCATTGGATAAATGCTGCGATTATGTCCCGCCCCCGGACGCTCAGCGTCTCTGGGGTGAATAGAGAAGTGGGCTGGCCTGGAGTCCGGGCGTCTGCGTGATGATTGGAGGATTGCATCTCCTTTTGATTGACAGCGATTTCGTCCAATAAAATGTCGCTGACGCGGAAGCTATTCGAGATTTCGAGCTCAGTCCCATCGCGGATTTTACAAGTGTACTCGAAAGACAAACTGCGGTAACATATTTCTTGGTATTTGCAATACATTTTACATTTCACATTTCACAGTTTAACCTAATTCCCACATTTCCTCCGTCGATGTCAGGTGCCTTGTTACATGTGCGGGCGTGGTGTTTGAATCACGGCACATCTGTCTAGTTTGGTTTCGGTTTTGTGTCGGGATTCGGACATTCATGCTCCTCGTGTTTGTTTGTTTTCTGTTGTGAGCGCACAGGATGAGCTTACGCTCGTTCTCGTGCATAACGTTCTGTCATGTCGTGTGAGTGTGCGGGTTTGTGTTCGCTCTGTGCAAGTGTGTTGTGTTTACATCGGTCACGTGCTTTCATGTCATGTTTGTGCTGTGTAGCACAGCTTGTGTTTTACACTAGCTGTGTGCTTTCATGTTGTCATGTTCTGTGTGAACACGTGGCTTATGAGTGTTCTCTTCTCATTGTTCGTCATGTCTCATTTTGTGTGAGCACATTGCTTGTAATTTGTTTTACTGGCCATGTGCTTGTGTTTTTTGTCATGTTTGGTGTGAGCACATGGCTTGTCATGTGTTTTCCTTGTGCATGTGGTCTCCTGTCGATTGTGTCAACTCCCATCTTGTTTCCTGATTATTAGTTAATTTGCCCCACCTGTCCTCCCTCGTTACCTGCCTTGTTTGCTCCCTATTTATTCTCCTTGTGTTTGCAGTCCTGTGGTGGTTTGTAGTTTTTATTTGTATTATTTTTTTATTTATTATTATTATTATTAAAATAAAGCCCATCAACTCTGCACTTGAGTCCTCACTCTTTTCACCATCCCCACACCTGACAGTCGAGTTAAAAGAAAAAGAGCTTCCCCTCTTTGAAAGACCAGCAGCCGCCACTGGTATGAACACACCGTAAAAGGTATGATTATGTGCATAACACATCTCTGCAGTAGAAATGACCATTTCTAACACAGGTCATAATTTAATTAGACAAGCAGTCTGACAAGACAAAGAGAAATAAAACCCAAAGTCCCGCCTGTAAACTTCCAACCCTCTAATTGGCCAAGCCAACAGGAAGAGGCTGGATTTCTCCAAAAGTGATAAATGACGCTTCCCCCCTCCGCTCGCGCTCTTCCTCCCTTGTCCTCGTGTTATAATGTAACGTCTCGCCTCCGGGCGAGCTCTTCGCCTTTCTTTTTATTTGTTTCTAGTTTCGTTTGTGTTTTTCAGTTTTAGATAAGTGTAGCGGCACATAAAAAACAAACCAAAAACCGCTAAGGAGCTGAGTGGAGGAATGACTTCTGTGACGCGTTTATCCATGAAGCTTGCATGTTGTTTTATTTTGTACAAGTTTCACGTTTGCACGGTCAACAAAATATGTGCTCCAGCACTCACCCCCATTCTTCCATGAACACACACACACAACAGGTGTTTTAACCCCTCTTAATTAATGACACTCCCATTATAGTTTGGTCACATGACTTTCCCATTACAATAAGTCTCCGTGTTTAATTCCAATCGACGAGTGAAAAGAAAACCGTGTGACATATCTCTTCAGCAAATCCATCTACAAGGGACCTTTAAACGAGCGCACTCGCTTTGAAGGAGAAACACGCGCACGTGACCGCGTGACGCACCGGACCGAGCGACGCACGCGCTTCTTCACCAGCCATGCAAAGAGGTAACGTTAACTCCGCGTGATTTCCCCGTAGAGATCTTTATTTCTTTTTTGTTAGTCAAAGTTTTGTTTTCCGTAGTCGACTCAGTTCACTTCCACGAACTGAAACGAACTTAGCCGAACTATTTCCCTTTGGAAATGTTACCCCAAAGACTTTGAACCTCCGTTCAACACGCGCGCCAAGCAGCCCACGTGACGCTTCCTCACACACAAAGGACTCAGCTCACGCGGCCAGACAGGGCCGTACAGGAATGCCTCGGCACAGAGAGACCATAACATAACTTGTGCAAGTATAATCTCTTTATAGAGCTTCTAAGAAGCTTTAAGATGATGTTTCGTGTTGTAATCAGAGAGGTGAATGTCTTAGGAGGAATTCTGCTAATGTTCTGTGTGTCTCTCTCTCCCTCTTACTTGCTCACGCCTGTAAGTTATCCATTGTCCAAACTTTACGCATTTCTCGTTCATTGATGTCTTATCGTGTTTTGTTTGTTTATTATGTTTGTAAATACATATATCCCCTGTAACCGTAGTTAATACATAAGTAGTCATGCCTCTATTAAATTAATTATATATTCATTTGATTGATGTACTGTCTCGTTGCTCAGTTTCAAGTCCCTTAAGTGCCAAAGATCTTATGCTACAAGCCTACTAAAATTAAATATATCTTAAAGAGTATGTTTATAGGGCGGGAAACCCAATTCTTCTGGCCAGTTTCCTGAAATCCTATAAAGTAAGATGATATTGTGGATCCCCACAAATATTATCCTGACAATTGAGCTAATTCATTTTACCTGTTTTGTGAAACGTGGTCCGTGTAATTAATTGCAATCAACTTGTGGTTAATTTCAAGGATTCACCTGATTATGATTCACCTAAATATGATATGCAAATTCCCCACGGATTAGATCCGCCCCTGAATCCTTACAATATATATATATATATATATATATATATATATATATTGTAATGATTCAGGGGCGGATCTAATCCGTGGGGAATTTGCATATCATAATTAGGTGAATTATGTGAATTATATATATATATATATATATATATATATATCGGCTCAAAATATCGGTTATCGGTCTATTTGACCTGTAATAATCGGTATCGGCATCGGCCCTGAAAATCACATATCGGTCGACCCCTAATCTGTAGGGCGGCCGGCTGGTCCTCGCTGTCCACCTTTGCCATGTTTTATAACCTAGACGTCCCTGCTCTTCAAGCACGGATTCTGTCTGTTTAAAGCTAGTCCCATGCCCCTGAAAGGGTCCTGCTGGGCTAGGATATCCTGTCTCAAAGAGCTCCAGCCTGAGGGTCTGGTAAATTACAGCTTTTCCTCCATGTATTTTCTCCTGATTATAAGCATAAAATAGGGCCCTGACCCCAAGTGCCCTTAGGCTTGGCTCGCAGGACGGACTCCATTCTGTGCTCGTAGCATGGCAGCTGGCTGTGCCGTGTGTCAAGTCGACGCTTGCCACTACTCAAGTCGAAAGATTCGGACAAAATGGCATCCAGTGCCGACTTATATACACAAGTTTATGAGCCGTTTCCGCTCTACATCCTAAACTCCTCCCGTCGATGCAACCCACTTCCGTTCTGGCGGTCTGGGTTTGTTTTGCTAGCTAGCTTCGACAAAGCGCTGATATCGCAGTGACATAACAATTACAACATGAAGAAAGGTGGTTCGGGAACGATGTGTGTGATAGTTGGTTGTAAACACTCGAGAAAGCACCTGAACGAGTGGTTAGATAGAGAGTTCTACGACCGCAAACCAGCTACGAAGAGGTCCATGCGCTCCATTGTTTACACACAAACACACTCACACAGTATCGCGCCCGCGCCTCTCTCTCACACACAGTTCGATCGCCTAATTATTATCATCATGGCTCACACACACACACACACACACACACTTTGCACTCTAGCTAAGAAGCCTATGATATAGTTCGGATCGTCAGGAGGACATTCACTGACAGCGCGTTCTCTTTTGTCTTGTCGCGCATGAGTGGTTAAAGCATTTGCGTGAATAAGAGAATGGTCATAACCCTAGCAAAAGGATGACAGAAAGAACAGATGTTGCGTTTGCATTAAATATTTTAACACGTTAAAGCTGGACAAAAATGAATCGGGAAAATATTTTTCTCACGGCCGCACGCCGGAGATCCGGCACGGTGGCGAAAAGTGATTGCATTATTTATTGCAATAAGTAGAGGCTTCAATCGTTTTGTTGTAAGTAGAATAGGCTACTGCATTTTAAGGGGTTAGTTTCGACATTTAAAGGTATTTTAACCGGTAAAATGGTTGGTTGGTACACAGCAGAAAAAACAATGCAGAGTCATAAGGATAATTGCAAAAGAGATCATGTCTTTATTTATAGCTCAGCAGTAAGTCATGTTATAGGTTACAGTCCGTTTTCCAAATACAAACACGTATTCCATCCGCAACAACATGCTTCTTTTATTTCCTATAATCATGTAAATGTCTTCCCTGATTAAGCTATAAACTGCAAACACTTATTTAGCCACAATTGTTGTTATTATGTTAAAAGAAACATTAAAGTAACACACAGATACATTTGCTATTACCACGGACATAAACTGATAGTTATTTGCACGTTATGTCTGTTTTATCTAGCTGTGTATGACATGACACAACCGACTTTGTTGCTGTGCAGATATTGATATGCCTCGACGGCTTTCAGATTGTCCAATTGCTTTTCCATCTATTGCCATGGATTGCACGAAGTAGGAGCAAATCTCGCTGTACGTTATGCTGGGCCACGTCGTCATGTTAGTGTTCTGCACTGAATTCGGGTGGGGGATAGTAACGCCATCTCCAGTCGTGGAACCGTCGCTGTGTACACCGGCAGACGCTGTGTGCAAACCTCTTCCGGCGGAAATGAAGTGCATTTAAGTAGAGTTATGGCGGCGCCCATGATTTGGCGCGTAAACTTGTGTATAGGCTGTTGGCCCCACATGTTTTGGAGGGCTGAAAGGCCATTTGTCTGTGCAGGTGCACAGATGTGAACCAATCAGGCTTCAGTTTTCGGAGAAACTGAGTTTTCCCATACAGTCAGCTAAGAAGCATATGACAAAAATATAAGATAAAATTATGATGAAACATAACTGATGATTCCATTTACAGGTGATTAAAAAAAAAAAGGTTAATTTCCCTATACAGTAAGTGTGCTTCCAGTTTTAATCAATGTGTGTACTTTACTTGAACACAACCCTAACAATTTGGTTTAAGCATTGAGCATTAGTATAAGTGACTTTCTAGCAGCTCGCTAATTAAACTACTTGGAGTACTAATATTTACTCTGATATGAGTAATTTTGAAATGACAGTAAGGATAACCAAGATGTTATTAACTGAAATTAAAACCACATCTTTTTGCAATATATGTAATCAGTTTTGATTTAATTTTCACTGCGTTCCATTCCTGTTTTACCTGACTGAGTTCCTAGTTAGTTTTCTTGGTTTTTAATTGGCTTTATGCCACAGCTTCACTACTTCCTGAAATTCAGCAAGCCCTTTGTTTCCTGTCTGTCATTATTGGACAAACTGATTAATCCAGGTGTGCCTAGCCTCAGTAACAATAATCAGGCACACCTGGATTAATCAGTTTGTCCAATAATGACAGACAGGAAACAAAGGGCTGGCTGAATTTCAGGAAGTAGTGAAGCTGTGCATAAAGCCTATTAGCTCTACACCAGATCTGTTTTTACCTCAATTACCACGTCTGTGTTTTTAAGCTTTGTTTCTTCAGTTCATTGTCCGTTATTGTCAGTATAGACGTCTTAGTTAAAGGTGGTTGCATGTCAATCTCCTGTGAGTTTTAGTTTGTGGATTTATTAAAGACCTTCATCGGAAGCTTCTCTACAGCCACACCTGACACCTATATTCTCAATATCGTTACTTAAATGACTGCTAATAAAATATTTTTGATCACACATCTGTCACCAATGGTTGCAGCAATAAGCACATTTTAAAAATCAAAGTGTGTCTGGATTGTCAATGTATTGATGGAACCAAGTATATCGAAGTAAGTACATTGATTTTTTGAGATTGTATTAAGAAGCAGGTCTCTTATGTAGTGACCGTTTTGAATACAATGCTCAAACAAAAAGGAAAACAAAAATTAAGAGATAGAAAAATATATGTTAAAAACCAAACTGCAGAACAATCAAGGCTCTGAAAGCATTTTTGCCACAGGCTGTCCACATGATTCACCAAACAGACTTCAATAGAACATTGACAGACAATCAATCATACAGGTTAATCCAGAAATACTGTGGTTTTACAACAAGTTATGACACCTCTGCATTCGTTTGCATAAGATGGGACCACCTACCCAACACATTTTAATCACTCCAGGTGTACCTATACAACTGTCATAGAGTTGTACTCGTAAAACATAAACTATAAGGCCTGTCATGTCAGGTTTAACAAGTTGTTTTTCTGGATTCAATAAGGAAATATCATCAACATATCATCAGATTGATTTACATACATTCTGATTTACAACATAAAAGTTGAAGTAAATGCAGCTGAAGGAAGGCCTTAAGCTGCATTTTTCTTAAGCTGAAGGCTCAACTCGAGATGATCAAATGACAAAGAAGTTACCACACAATGCCTCAATCAATAGAGATTCTTTCCATCAAAAATGACCCGTGGTTAAACACAATCCACATAAGTCCCCCGGAAGCTTCACACAAACGCTCCTGTGACTCTAGCCTTCAAAAGAAATCTTTAATCACCCAAGGCTTCTCATTTAGCAATGTCAAAACACAACTATACTCTCAGCAATATGAGTAAGCACACAAGTGAAAACATCCAAGTCGGCTGGTGGGATCGAATCAATGACAGATAGGTTAATACTGACTGCAGTGAGAGAATTTGACAAATTAGAGCAGCACCTGGGCTGTGATTTATCAGGCTTCTGTGATGTGCCTGCTGGGGAATTGAGAGAGAAAGAGAGAGAGAGAGAGATAGAGAGAGAGAGGAATATGAACAGCTTGCACATAGGAATGCTTTTTCCTTGAAATTATTAATAGCATTCTTGACCACAATTCATTTTGACAAATCGGTACTCAGGGTATAGGATAGTTTGACTGTGTCTAACATTGCCTACACTCCTTGATAACCTCCCATCTGCAAGTTTCTGTAGGATGTTTGATGAAGAGATATCGCAGATGGCATTGCAGGGTGTTCGAAGAAATTCTCAAGGCAATAACCCATACATTAAAAGGATTGCGGAAGAGACGCTCTCCCTGAACGTCTTGTCGGACTGTCAGTCAAAGGGAATCCTGCTGAAAGAGAGTCGTGTGAGTTTAACTGAAATGAGAAACACACAATTAGTCAGCTGTCAGACAGGCTTTTCTTCATGGCTCAAACACACATCGATCAACACGTCACTATATGATTCTAAATATCTCTGTCAAAACATATAACATTTCTAACATGATATTTAACACTTAAGCAGATGATAATAGTTGATAAGATAAGCTGGTGTTCAATGTATTTTTTAAGGCATTGATATAACTATTATATGAGGTATTTGCCCTTGTGAAAAAGAAGTATGCTTAAGTATTTAAAATATATATATATATATATATATATATATATATATATATATATATATATAAATTAAAATGTAAAAAAGGCACTTTTTAACACTTTACTGACTATGACTTTAAAAAAAAGTGCACTTTGATGTGATGTGTTGACTGAAGCACATTTAAAGTACTTGATTATAATTTTGTGTTATTCGATATTACATTTAAAGTTAATATTTTAAATGTACTGAATTGAACTTCATCAAATGTGTAATAACAAAAATATTTAAATGCACAATATACAAGTAGAACTTATATTAAAGTATATTTTAATTTACCATAAATGCTTGTCAGTGCATTCGGTAGTAAACTTTGACCATACTTTAAAGACCATAGGAGTAATTATGAAATTACATATAGGACTTAAGTAATCTTTATCTTAATCTTTATAAGTGGGTCAAAAAAGCACTCTTAAGTTCAACTAATTTATCATTTAATGTATCATTAAAGTCTGAAAACATGTAGTTCACACCTATGTATCTATTTTTAAGTATATTATTTCCATAAAAAGTATTCTTTTTAAAACGCTAAAGTGTAGATACACTTTTTTTTTTTTTTTTTTTATTATCCAGGTCGAATATATAGGAAAAAATGAAGGGGCTGATACAATTTTGTTTACACACAACACCAGAATTTTCAGGCCTAAGAAACAAAACGGAATTCAAAGTGCACGTTTTTGAAAACAATACCGTTATCGCCTCAGTTTAAACTACAAAAATGTGAATTTATGAAAACGGTGATGTCATGCGTATTACGTGTTCAGTCCATAGGCGCGTAGTGTTTATTTACAAAGTGACGTCGTCAACTACTGGCCTGGCAGCATAAAAAAAAAAAAAACTTTAATTTTTTTTGTTCATTGTTGTCGTGTAAACGTACATTTGCTATAAAAGAACTATTTTTCCCAATATGATAATGAAGTCAGTATCCTAAGGGATCTGCCTGAGTTTTGTTTGGAGTTTAGTGTTTGCACTGGTCTCACTTCAGTTTACTTGGCTTCTGTTTATCTGTTGTCATAAGCATTTCATTTACCCACATGTGTCACACTTTAAGAAATGTTTAATCAATTACCTTGTTTCATCCCTAAGTGCTAGAGAGTATATAGCCCTTAGTTTCAGTTAGTCTTTGTCTGATCTCCTCGTACTACATGTGGTTGTTCTGTTTCCAGTGTTCTGAGAAGTTTATTTTCATTAAACGTTTACTTATCAGATCCAGCTCTTTATTTTTGTTCTACTTTAACCATTGCTGACAATTATATGCAATATATTCATTTGTTATTAAATAAATGGTATTAAAATCCCATAATGAGACATTTTGAGTGAACCATTGAATCAGACTGCTGAATTGATTCAGTGAAATTAATACTTTGAACTGATTCACTTCAATGAATCACAATGGTGAGATTAAACCAGAGATGTGAAGAAACAGAAGCATGCAGGTCGGATCAGAATCTTTAGGTGATGTAGGTTCTTATCGTGGTCCTGAGGGGACACATAGATCTTTCTATTGCAACTGTGTCAAACAGTGCAGGAAAGGGGACCAGAGGGGGTGTAAGGAAGATAATCTGTGATTGATGGGTGAAGGGACCAATCTGCTCCATGACCCTTCAAATGGGTGCTGTCTGTAGGGCAATAGCAGGTCAACCGTCAGGGCAGCCTAAAGAAACTCTTCGTGCAGCTGCAAGAAAGACCTTGAACCTTGAACGGTATATCAGATCATCTGTCACCAAGGAGAACATGAATAGTTGACAAGTCAATGCTTGCAATGCTTTCTTGTTACATAATATTACTCCACTTGATAATGATGGAGGATTGAACAATTTCATGTGACAGTGTCATGTGAGCTTGACTTTACGGAAAAACAATGCAACTAATCACATAATATCTTGCTAAATTTGTTAGGCGTATCAGCTTTTATGTTTCATATTTTTTGTTGTTGAAGCCAAAGGTTGTGTATCCAATCAAACTCTACATTAATTTGGGGCAAATTCATTTTTCATTTGGTAGAATCTAGTCAAATTAGACAGACGAAAACATGGACGAGTTTCTATAACATGCTTAAAAGCCATGAACAAAACCCACAACTTGTACTTGTATTTTTTTTTAAATCAAGTACACAGTTCTTGACAACATAAATGCTTACACTGCAAAAAAAAAAAAAAAAAATCTTATTTTTTGTCCTCTTTTGCAGTAAAATATCTAAACATTCTTAAATCAATATACATTTACCTAAGAAGTAGAAAAATAAAATTGTTTTCCCTTTAAATGAAGTTGATTTTGCTGACACCATTAGCAGATCATTTGTTCTTGTTTTTAGCATAAACTCACCTCATTTTGATGCATTTTTCGGAAAACAAAACTTAATACCTTAAAGGTGCAGTAAGCAATTTCTGAGAAACACTGTTGATATTTGAAATCAACCCAAACAAACACACTTCTCCCTTCATAGCTCTACCCCCAAGATGCACACACATACAATGCAAGAGTGGATAAGAAAAACAAAATAATGCTTAAACGACAAAAAAATAAAATATGATCATGCAGTATACAAGAGTATATATACAAGCAAGAACTACGGTGGCAGAGAGAGCTCAACGCGCTGCAACTGAAGAAAATACATGCAAATAGAAAAACACCCGCAAATTAAGAAAACATCTTCATCAGCTTCACAACACAAGTCTGCTCCAAATACTCACAACAAAACCAAATACAGAAAAGTGCTGCAAAAGTTCACAACACAACCAAATACAGAAACAGCGCGTTTCTCTCAAGGATCTTTCTGTGCGTACTCGCAGGCGAGAATGCGTCTTTAGAGAGCGTCATGTTTGCTGAAGGTGACGAAAGAAGGGTGTAGAGAATGCACTTATATGGGCGTGTTTTAAGTAAATTACTTACCTCTGGAGTGCATTTGGTCATTCATAATACTCCGCATTCATCTTTAGAACAAGGCTATATGAACAAGTGAATGCAATTATTAGTGAATGAGACCTTATGACACTTAAAACTGTCCTGTTAAAGTAGTCCTATTATGCCCTTTTACGAAGTCTTGATTTTGTTTTTGTGGTCTACTAGAATATGTTTTCATGCTTGATTGTTCAAAAAAGTAAACACAAACATTAATCGATCACAAAATGATGGATACTTTTCCTAAGTTGCGGTGGACAGTCTTACAAAAGCAAGAGCTTACAAAAGCTCAAGTAAACACTACATCAATACAGTAATGTTAGTTAGCAGGCCAGCGGAGGCAAAGCTTTGCCCTTCTTTTACATCATAGCTATCATTGCAACTACATAAAGCGTATATTTGGAACTGCTAATAGAAAACACAACTAAAAATAATAAGACATACTTACAAGTTGTGATCCATAAAGAACAGATTGTCCGGACAAAATGGGAATGTCTACGTCTTTCAGGAGATTCGTTTATGCGTATAGCCTTCATTGTACTCTCTTCTGGAAGCGATTTCTGTAAAAGAAAATATCTCCCTTTGCATTAAACTTAAGAGTGTAACTTTGCAGATGTTGTTCATGCTCAAACAGCAACATTGCATTACTCAAGTTAAAAAAGTGAATTCATAATCAAATACCCCTTTAATATAGCTAACATTATAACAACAGCATATCTTGGTTCTGTGAAACATAGCAATACCAATGTTACTCGCGTATGGAGCAGAAAGTTCAACACAACCTCGCTGTCTGTTTTTTTCAGGCCGTCCCGCTTCGGTCTCTCCAGCTTTGGAAAGCTTTTCTAATAATAACATGGGTCCTAAAGCTCTTGGCTGACCATATCCCTTCTTTTTCCATTGATATTCCTCTGACCTTTTCTCTTTTGTAATTGTATCATGATTTAATAGTGTTTAGAAAACCAGACAAAAATCCTCGATAACACTTTATTTTGATGGTCCCTTTTGAACATTCTGTTGACTATAAGTAACTTTGCAACTACATGTCAACTAACTCTCATTAGAGTATTAGTAGACTGTCTGCTTAATATCTGATAACTCTTTATTGTGATGATCCTCCTACAGACAATTTACAGACTATAAGTAACTTTAAAACTACGTCAACTTATTCTATCCCTAACCCTACCAGTCTACTAATACTCTACTAACACTCTAGTGAGAGTTAGTAGACATGTAGGTGCCACGTTACTTATAGTCAACTAAATGTGTTAAAGGGACCATCCAAATAAAGTGAAACCAAATCCTCTATTTTTAATTTATTTTATTTTTTTCAGTGTAAGGAGATTGTTGTGTACTTCTGTACAATAAACATTTTCGATGTCACCACTTGATGTCCAACATAAAAGCTGGGTCCCGGAGTCTACCTGCAAAAAGCGCTTTCAGGGACATTATTTTTCAAAGAATCATGGGATTTCTAGAAATCGCTCCATCTCAGAATCATTTTGACAGCACGGTCAGCCGAGCACCGAAGACACAAGGTGGAATATTGTAAGTGCACACACTCCAGTGAAGAGGACTCAAGGCAAGGTTACCTTCTCTTGTTTTGGCTCTCCTCGTGCATGCTTTCAATGGTTCCTCCTCCCTCAGGCCCTTTGGAGAAGCAAACAATCCAGCCCCTCCTCGGGCAGTAACATCTGCTTATCCCTCACCGCCTGTAGCATGACTCCAGGTTCCCTCTGGCTGGAGCACACAATGTCATTTTCTGTCATGAGCACAGAAATTTGTAGTGACAATGTTAAGGCTTTTAGAAGCTTTGGCCAGCTTAGGTTTGCTGCCAGCTCCGGCCTACACAGCAGAGATGATACGGCCCCTTGTGTCACTCTTTCTTCTCTTCAATTTCAGCAGACACCCAGAGCACAGCGCAACGTTACACGTTTTTATTCCCACATCGTTCTGCTTGCATTTTTTTTTTCTGCCAATCGTGCACAACCCTTTTGGCTACTTAATTCCTTTTTTTTTTTTAGGCCACAACCTTTTCCTGTTAGCACTTATTACTATTCTTGCTTTGAAATAAAATAATTTAAAAAAGACATGGTGATCAGGATATTTAGCACATCAGATTTGAATCTGCATCCAAATATCTCGTATTCATTGCGCACCACAACACAGCTCTAACGGTAAAGTATACATTTTCAAATATTAACAAAACTGCAGGCTTTGTAGCTGTGGCGAAGTGGTATTACACACTAGGTACATTAAGCCTTGGTGCTCCTTCAGATTATGCAAGTTACAAGTTACATATCTTGTTGTTGTATCAATAAAAGTGTTAATGAATGAATGAATGAATGAATGAGTGAGTGAACGTACGAAAAAACAAACAATATAATATAATATACCATAGAATAATATATACTACCATTACAAATTTTGGGGTCAGTAAGCGTTTGTTTAATTATTATTATTTATTTTTTTATAAAATATTGCTTTTCTTCAGCAAGAACCCATTTGAGGTACGCTATATGTAGCAATAAAAAACAAAACTGCATGCATTTTGCTGAAGAACACTGTTTTGGTTGTGCTTCGGATGAATATGGTTATTATCATACTGCTCATAAACTATTCACTAGGCTTAAGATATATAACCAGTTTAGATGGAAATGATCTCAAGCTGACTAGCTGAAGATGTTACTGTAATAGACACCGTACTTCTTTAAAAATGTATTACACAACCCATAAACTCTGCATGGCATTTTATCTGTTCAATAAAGTACATTACTTAGTACTTACTTGTTGAGTGATATAAACGCCATCTCTGCATTGCTTTTACATTTCAAATTCATCAGTTCTCGCTATTTTTGAAAAGCCAAACCAATGTTGATTCTGGTTTTATTACAAGCTCTGTCATATTCTCCTTTTGCCAGTAGACTCTCTGTTCACTTTTTTTCTTTAAAACAGGTGATAAAACAAGTTCGAGATTTAGCTTCTCCAGGTCAACCTTTCTTGCTTGTTGTGACAACTAACCTCTGCCACTCCCACTCCATATACGCATCAACGTAGCCGGAGAAACTTCTATTCACGGATATGACGAGATACGCACAGGTGAGTGAAGTATTTATGCAATTTCCCACGGAAACCATCCAGTCAGGTCTAAAATATAAACACTTAGGCTTGAATCAGGGTTAGACAAAAACACATTTTGGAAGAAGGATTGATGATGTATTGACTTAAATTTGGTTAATTTTGAAAAAAACAGTTACTTCATGTACCTTTAAATTAACAATAGGTGACAGTAAAGACATTTAGAATGTTAAAAAAAGTTTATATTTAAAATAATTGCTGTTTTTTTTAACGTTTTATTCATCAAAGAATTCTGAATACAAATTATTAGAATGATTACTGAAGGATCATGTGACAATGAAGACTGGAGTAATGATGCTAAAAATTCAGCTTTACATTAGGAATGAGTTACACAATACACAATAATATTGTAAACTAGCAACACAGGCATTTTATTAGCGTTTCAGCAGAATGTTGTGGTTTTGTTGTGTGGAGAGCAGTTATTACACCTCATGAAGAATAACTGGAAAAACAGTGAACAAAAACAATACTATTTTTACTATTGAAGAAGTAATTATTACAACCAAACTTGGTAACACTTTATTTTGATGGTCCATTTTGAACATTCTGTTGATTACAAGTAACTTCACAACTACATGTCAACTAACTCTCATTAGAGTATTAACAGACTCTCTGCTTAATATCTGATAACTCTTTATTGTGATGATCCTCCAACAGACATTCTACTGACTATAAGTAACTTTGCAACATGTCAACTTATTCTAACCCTACCAGTCTACTAATACTCTACTAACACTCTAATGAGAGTTAGTAGACATGTAGGTGCAACGTACTTAAAGTTAACAGAATGTGTTAAAGGGACCATCAAAATAAAGTGAAACCACAAACTTTGTTTGAATGCATATCACTGTATTGATTCACTGACAAACTGATGAGTTCAACAATGATTTATGAGTGTTTCTGAGAAGCACATCACTTGTGGAACCAGTTCTGAATAATTTCCTTCTTTGCTGTAAAGTAATCACAAAATAACACAATAATCACGTGTAAAGAACAAGACACACATCATTTAAAAATGTGATCACAGCCACTCAACCAGCCCGTTCTCATCCCAAGTAGGGCTGCAACGATTCGTCGACATTGTCGACAAAAATCGATAATAGAAATAGTCGACAATTAATTTCAATGTCGAAGTTGTCACCAGACATGTTTTTTCCGACCGAGGCATCTCTCTGCCGAGAGTCGCACATGCGCATTAGCTTCTCTGCTGAGCGATAACAGAAATGGCGGCGTCCAACGCAGCAGCTGCGCGTACCAAAACATCTAAAGTTTGGGAGCATTTTAGCCTGGATACGGCGAATAAAAAGATTACCTGCATGGTTTGCAAAGCAGTCCTTGCGTATCACGGCAGCACCTCGGTGATGCACGAACATTTAAAGAGAAAGCACGTCGGACAGTTGAATGAAACGGAGTTTGACTCGCCTCGGTAAGATTTAAATAACCTGGAAGCCAATACGTTTTGTTTTGGATGTACATTGTACATTTTATAAGCGTATTTTCGGTAAAAAAAAAAAAAAAAAAAAAAAGGATTTAACGTTATGCCTGACAAAAGTATTTTAAATTACTGTTTTTTTGCTGCTAATGTGCCTGCCCCTGGTTTACAGGAAGAAAATGTTTACTTGATTTTAATTGATTTTTTTCTTATAAAACAAATGTGCCTGTCTTTTATAAAAATGATAGTTTCTTTATTTATGTCTATACTGACCGAGCACTGTGCCTAATTGGTTTTAGACAGGGCATTTTTATTTACTTTTAGTATGAATCGGCCTATCAGCAGCAAAGTTCAATAAAATATGCATTTTTCATTGAAGTACCCCCTTCTTTCTTGTGTTTACTATCATTTTCCACAGAATTAAAGCAATCTCATGCAAAATTTTAGAAAATTTTTATAATTATTCGATTAGTCGACTAATCGTTTCAATAGTCGGTGAGTAGTTTTAAAATAGTCTATTGACTATTAAAATAGACTATTAAAATAGTCGTTAGTTGCAGCCCTAATCCCAAGGCGTCATCTAACTGACGCTTTTGACCATGCGTCAACATGCCGACGCACATGGTACCCCTTAAGCGTCAATATGAGACGCGCCTCCTAGTGGTCTAACCCTAACCCTACCCCAGACCTAAACCTACCCATAACGGAAGCATCATGTAACTGACGCTAAAGGGTGCCATGTGCGTCGGATTTAGACGCATGGTCAAAAGCGCCAGTTAGATGACGCCCGAGGATGAGCTTCTCATATTGACGCTTAAGGGGTACCATGTGCGTCGGCATGTTGACGCATGGTCAAAAGTGTCAGTTAGATGACGCCTTGGGATGAGAATGTGTTGACTCAACATGCATGTGAAATGCATGTTTACATTCAGGTATCATCATAATGCAGATTCCTACACTCTCAGAAAAAAAGGTACAAAAGCTGTTACTGTGGTGGTACCTTTTCAAAAGGTACACCTTTGTACCTAAAGAGTGCATATTAGTCCCTCAAAGGTAACTATTGGTACCAAAAGTGTACATATTAGTACATAAATGATACACATAAGAACCCTTTTGAAGGGTATTGTCCCAGTGACAGCTTTTGTACCTTTTTTTCTGAGAGTAGTGAATATGTCACTCTCGCTCTTTGTGATCCAGCATGTCTCTCTCTCTCTCTCTCGGTTTCTCTCCAGGTCTCAGATAACCTTGGCCAAGAGTCAGCTGGAGGAACTAATCTGGGCCATTTGCATAGCAGATCCAGAGAAAGAGGAACAGTCTGTGAAAAGTCACTGGCTCTCTGAAGCCCGAGCATCACAGCGAGCTCCGCGGGAGGGAGGTCACCGCCGATACTGCTGGGAAAGCACATTATTTGTGGACGCAGCGAGCCGAGCCGCGGAGAGACAGGTGGGGGGGCTCGAGTCCCGTCCCACTGAGCTCATCCACCTCCACCTTTACAGGTGCGCCAGCATTCCTTCACTGACACAGACGGATGACATATTTATTAGCTTGTTAAAATGCAGCCTCCCCCATCCACCCGAGTGCTCACCTAGCTAAACAAAACAATTGGCTCCTCCATTGGCTAATTGGGCCGAGCCCCTGTGGCGCGACTCGCCCAAGTGCTTGATGAGGCATAAAATGATGATTAATTAATTTACTGCTCAGTTGATCATCAAACTGAGAGGTTTATGATTTGCACAGCGGTCAGCGTCTCTCTGCTGTTTAGGAACTCAGCGGCGGAGAGATCAGAGCTGTAGCCGCTGCCTTTGCTTTGACCTGTGCGCCGGCAAACTTCCACATCCACATCCACACCACCGCACACCATCCCAACATCCAACACTGACTTATGCAACTATAATATGTTAACGAGACTCCGACTTGCCAAAAATGTATATTAATCAGTGTGGGAGGGGGAAAAGTTGTTGGAGTCATTTGCTTCACACGGTTGTGCACTGAATTAAGAATATGCTTTAAATGAAAAAAAATAATAATAATCCCTGAGTTTTAATTAAACAAACTGGATGTAGAATATTGTATTTTGAAATTAAGGAAGTACAATTAAAATGGAATGAAATTAACGTAGCGTTTAATAATACATTCAATTTTTAGGTTTCAATTTCAGAATATTCCAGTAATATTAGCCTATATGATATTAATAATAAAAAGGGTAACACTTTACTTGAAGGGGTGCATAAGACTAACATGACACCTTCATAATCATGACATGACACATGTTATGAATATGAAGGAAGTTTTATGCATGTTTGTGACAACTGTCATTAAGTGTCATTCGCTCAATTATGACATTTTTAATGCAAATATGACATTGTTTGAGATGTCTTTGTTATGACACCTTGACATAAACCAATACATCATAACCTGTCAGTGTCTTTGTCATGACAACTTGACATTACTAAGACAACACAACCTGTCATAAACATGACATAGCAGAGAAATGATCAAACTTAGCTTAGCTTTATTGGTTAACATTACATTAAACTGTCAGGTGGTTGGTTTTGACATTGGCTGTCATGAAGCCATTATAACTGTTTAATGACAAATTCAATTTGTACCACTGTAGTTGAGGTCCCGAAAAATATTCATGACACAGTTATAATGGCCTTATGACAGCCAATGTCAAAACCAACCACATGACAGTTTAACTTAATTTAATGTCAAGTTGTCATGACAAAGACACTGACAGGTTATGATGTTATGGTTTATTGTCAAGGTGTCATAACAAAGATATCTTAAACAATGTCATATTTGCATTCAAAATGTCATTATTGAGCGAAAGACACTTAATGACAGTTGTCATAAACATGCATAAACCCTACTTCATATTCATGACATATGTCATGTCATGGTTATGAAGGTGTCATGTCAGTCTTATGTACACCCCTTCAAGTAAAGTGTTACCTGTTTGAATAAATAATGTTCTTTTGAACTTTCTATTCTTCAAATTTATTCAAGTATCTGGAAAAAAAAATAAGAATCACGGTTTCCACAAAAATATGAAGCACACAAACGTTTTCAACATTGATAATAATCAGAAATGTTTCTTGAGCAGGAAATCAGCATATTAGAATGATTTCTGAAGGATCATGTGACACTGAAGACTGGAGTAATGATGCTGAAAATTCAGCTTTGCATAAATTGAATAAAATACATTTTACAAGATATTCACATACAATTTTTTTTATTAAATTTAATGCAAATAAATGCAGCTTTGGTGATTATATAAGATACTTCAATCAAAAATATTATTATTATTTTTTTAAACATACAGACACTAAATGTTATATATATATATATATATATATATACACTAAATATATATATAACTTTTTTTTACTGACCATAGTGAAAGAGCACTTCATTTCCCAGAATACTCCGGAGTCTCATTCTCCTGTATTCGGCCTGACCCTGATGATTTCATGTGATTTATCTTTGCATTTGAAAACTCTATTGGATACAGAACATTTACATGAATTATTGAAACTAAAGGACTGTTTGATGCTGAAGCATTAATATGCTTTTGATATTAATAATTAAATCTCTTTTATCAGTGGGGTTAACATAGCACTGCCGTTTCATATTAAGCCTAAATGTACATGTGTACAATGCTAATTCACTCACAGCTACAACACCCTGTGTTCACATGAGTTTTGAACTTTTGATCTATTACTGTCGTATGTGAATATTGGGGTTTGTTTTTGTGTAATTGATTTAAGAATCAATGGAATAATGTCTTTATGGTGGTGTGACATGCAAACAAGGTTAAACAGGTAGGAAAACACATTCCATTCTGACGTGGTCTGGCATGTCACGCTGACTGATTGCATGATATTCCAGTGACTTTCAGAGGAAATACGTTGAGGGTTTTCTTCGCCTTAAACAGATATGTAAATTCTTCACTCATGGCAAAGCTAAAGCTCACAGGCCTCAGGGCTCACATCCGCTCATCACTCTTGATCGCTCCAGGAGCATACTCAAGTCATAATCAGAATGACGTTGAGCAAACAAAAGATAAACTGTAATTTGGCCCATTCTAAGATCAGTATTTACCTTTGAGATGCTGTTTAAGTCCCGTCATTGATACTCAAATAGTCAAATGCACGCTTGACTTGAGAAACACAAACACGTGTTTGAGAAAGCTGTTTCAAGTGGAGTTACAGACCACTTTTGATTGCATTGCTGAATAAATAAATAAATATTTTTTTAAAAAGCAACATGGAGCTGCACTCAAAAAATAGCTGTTTGGCTGAACATGATTCAATCATGGACAGTTGTCATTAAAACAAGTTATCTTAAAGGAGAACTCCGGTCAATTTTAACATTGAGCTCATTTTCTTTGTACATTTGGAGTGCTGTCAGTACAGACAAAAACGACAAAAACCGGTGTTGCCTACACCGTGTTATCCTCTTTTTAAAATTCGCACCCTGTTGACTTCAATGGGGCAAGTTCTAAACCTGCTTTTAAAATAATTTATTTTATAGTACTGTCTGTCAATGCGTCAGTATTGTATGTTTCAGTTTGTATAAAAACATAACTACGTTAGGGCCAGACTTTACGTAAAAATAAATACATTAATACTCATGAGATCAAGTTGGATATGGACATCTGACAATCTTAAAATGAACAGCAAAAAAATAATGAACAGCGCAAAAAAGACAAAGACCTCAAACTTTATCCACAATATAGCTGTGCAATTCTTTCCCAAAAAGTTACAAAAAGAGGGAGATGAAATGTGACAGAGCAATAAAACAAAGCTAAGACAAACATGGGCTTCAGGATGTCTGCTGGGAGATGGCTTCAAAATAAGAACATTATAATTTAAAGCACACAGTGAATGCTTCATTACAGGAACATCAGTGTGGTCCTTGTACGGCTGACTCTATTGATTTTACCCTACAGTGAAAAGGAGCAGCCCTCCTTCCTCCAAGGCATATCAGCAATTCATGCTTGAGTTTCAGCTTTACTTTCACCTCAACCTGCATTTACTTGAAATAGAAAATGAAGTCAAGTAACAGAGAAAAGGTTAAACTCTGAATATGAACATTTGAAACGGCTGTTCTAAATTTTGCATTTATGCAAAAACGCCAAGTGTTCCACTAAATGATTGAACAAATTAATTAGAGTATTTCTAACACTATATACGTGTGATGACCAAGGAAGTCTATAAAACCCGGAAAGTGCTGTCCGCCAGCATTCCTATTCATCTCAGTGACATCAGTTCAGCTGTTGCATGCAGTTCTGGAAGCACAAGAAACTTGGAACAACTAACTGCATAAGTGTACACCCCCTGACTAATACTCTCCAAAAAAGACCCATGGTTGGGTCAAATATGGATGAACCCAACTATTGGTTTAAATTTTAACGGTTGGGTTTGTACATAGTTTACCCATACTTGGATTGTAACAACCCAGCATTTTTTAGAGTGTACTCAGTTAAAGCACCCTTTGATTTTACTACAACACTCATTTTGACTTTGGAAAATGTTCCCACTCTTCTTTGCAAAAATGTTCCAGATCTGGTCAGTTTTGATTCACTTCTTCTAGTTCAAAAAGCCGTTTCACTCGGATGTACGCCACAATAGGGAAGAAAATAAGATTGCAACTTCCGTTTCATGCTGACATTAACTGTGGAAGCCTTGACCCTTTGGTAATAGCCCCTGAAAATAGCCTCTCTTGACAGCACTGCAACTTGATTTCAAACTTTAAGTGCTAAACAAAGCATTGACATTAAGGAGAAGGAAAGTGAGAATTTAATCGTTCAGTGTGAATAAAAATGGGTAAAACAATAGAGCTATAGCTGCTGGCCTTTACACCTGCTCAGCCGACTCCAAGTGAGTCATAATTGCTTTAGGACTTCGAATCCACTTTTGAATTCAAAGCTTTGGACAAATAATTGGATTTCCAGCAAACATGCTGAGCTGTGTTTCCTTCTCTATTGGTTTGTGTCCTGAGGGCTAAACACTCGCCGGTCTGTATACTGTAAGTGCACCTGGTGGGGGCAGGAGGTCTTGGGTTGGCGTGGAGCCTGTATAGGAACACGTTAGAATGGTCATCAGTTCTGATGAAATAAGTCTAACCTTCATTCCTAGGAAAATTGAGCTAGTGGTTGTAGCATAGCATTAGCATTAGCCAAGATATCTAAAGCAATTACGTCTCATCCTGCAATATTTCACGGGCTGGTGTTTGATATTGAGCCCAGCATTTCATGTGGTATCTGACAACACAGCCTGAGCAAACAGAGAAAACTGACATCTTTTGTCACATATTTGAGAAGTTTGTGACAGCAGGAATCAAAAGATAGAAAAAGTGACTGCTCAGATAAAAAAAAAAAAAAAAAGGGGATAGAAACAGGAACAAGAGCATTGTATCCAAACCACTGCCTCTTGAAAAAAGAGACGAGAAAAGATTTGACAGCACAGAAAAAACTTGTTTACAAAATATGAGATAAAATGACTTTTGAATTTCAATGTTTTTAGTTTTTGGTTACACTTTATTTTGACAGACCTCTTTAGACAATCTGTTGACTATAAGTAATGTTGTCATTAGAGTGTTAGTAGACTGTTAGGATTAGGGTTAGTATAATAAGGGGTTTTGTACAATACATGTACTTGAAAAGTTACTTATAGTCAATAGAATGTCTGTTGGGGGACCATCAAAATAGTGTTAGCAGATATTAAGCAGACAGTCTACTAATATTCAGCTAATACTCAGATTTCCTACATGAATTAAACCCAGAAACATTCAAATGGAAATGGAATTAGTAATGTATATTGTACCAAAAAAAAAGCCCCCAAAACAAGGGTAAAACGTGGGTTGATCCTCTCATTTCCAAATAAATACATTTCAAAAGTGATTAAAAACAATTATATTCTACATCCACACACATGCTACAGTATAAACACAGACAAATGGCATAGCTGGGGGGAAAAAACACTGACCAAAAAAAAAAAAAATAACTTGTTGGAAAATGGCTGCAAACTTGCACAGATTCCTAGTGGTGCGATTTGACATTGAAAAGTTGTCAACATGCCTTTAACATTTGTTCCCGTTACTACGAATTTACCTGCTGCATTCTGACAGCAAGCCATTACTATGAGTCTGAGTGGAGCTAGTGTCCGAGCAGATCGGACAGGAGCATTGTAGCGGGCGGATAGTGTTTTGCTGCAGGCTATATGTCCTCGGGACACACTACAGCAAACCTCCACGGAGCACACCATTAAATATTGACACCGGAAATGCTTCCTTCAACTCGGCCCACTTAAAACTCATCAGAAGCACACAAAACACTGTTAAACCTCCAACTCAGTTAACAAACAAATATGTTCTATGAGCGTTTTGCTAGCGTTCCCATAACGTTATAAAAACGATATTCCTGAATGTTCTCTATTTCTGAATGAAGGGAGTCCATTGACTTCCACAGAATTTTTTTTCCCATAAAGTCAATGGGGTCAATCAACTTTGTTTGCCCATATTCTTTAAAATATCTTCTTTTATGTTCAGCAAGAAAGAAATTCTTACAGGTTTGGAACAACTTGAGGATGCGTAAATGATGACAGGATTTTCATGTTTGGGTGAACTATCCCTTTAAGGCAAGGGTAGGCAAGTTCGGTCCTAGAGAGCCGCTGTCCTGCAGAATTTAGTTCCAACCCTAATCAAACACACCTGAACAAGCTAATCAATGTCTTCAGGATTACTTAGGCCCTGTCCACACGGACACGGGTATTTTTATAACCAGAGTTTTTACTACAGCGTTTTAAAAACAAATCCCGTCCACACATGCTCGGTCTCCGTCTACATGAAAACGCAAAAACACGCTATCAAGCGCGGTCAAGAGCATGCCACGCCAGCAGGCGGCGATATAAACCTTAACCTGTAAAGCGACGTTGGCCAATCAGAAGCGCAAATCTCACGTCAAACACAGCGGATAACGGCGCACACTCTGAAGTCGCAAGGCAAAAACCCCGGTTTCACTGTCTACACGACAACACTGTAACCGGCGTTTCTGAAAATCCTCACCCTGGCAGGGGTTTTCGAAAATGTTCGGGTAAAAAAAGTGACGGTTATAAAAATACCCGTGTCCGTGTGGACAAGGCCTAAGGCTATAGGCAGGAGAGGTTTTTTTCAGTGTTGGAGCCAAACTCTGCAGGACAGCGGCTCTCTAGGACCGAACTTGCCTACCCCTGCTTTAAAGAGGTCATATAATGCCATTTTTGTACAAGCTAGTATGATTCTTTAGGGTCTAAATTAAAAGTTTGTAATATACTTTACTTACAAATTCTCATTAGTATTGTAAGAAAACACTTATTTTACTTGGTCAAAAACGCAAACATGAGAGCACTGACGTTGCTCGTGGGGAATATTCCCTTCGAAAACAAACTCAGCCACTGCGTCTTCAGCGGTTTGGATTTAGGAACATTAAAATGACTGCTGTGTTCGTTATTACACCCAAGAACAGAACACCACAATCTCCAGCATATCAACAATGACCGCGCCGGTCCGCGCAGACTATGATTGACAGCTCCCTCACGAGCGAGGCCTGGTCTGTGTTGAAACGATGCTGTCAATCAACAATCGTGGGAGGGGCTTCCGAGCGTGTGACGTCAAAAAATCGAACGGCTCAATTTGAGGCAGGGGAAAACATATAAGGAGATTA
The DNA here is from genome assembly GCF_029890125.1 of Rhinichthys klamathensis goyatoka. Classification (NCBI taxonomy): domain Eukaryota; kingdom Metazoa; phylum Chordata; class Actinopteri; order Cypriniformes; family Leuciscidae; genus Rhinichthys; species Rhinichthys klamathensis. Next base: position 6,999,547 of record NW_026606559.1, on the reverse strand, counting down.
AAACAAAAACACTGGATGGATTTGTATCATTTTATGATGGTTGTGTACAGGCACTGACAACACACATTTCAGTACAATCAACTTGTAAAAGTGCATGTACCATGACCCCTTTAAGGGAACATTGAGCTATGTATAGATATGAGGTATGTATAGATAATGCCTTTGTGCTACGTTTTGAGAACATTATTTAAGACCAGATAACTTTGTACAAACGTTACTGGAAGAACGTTTGTTCATAACTTAAAATTATCCAAAGTTTTGAAAACGTTCCCTGTTAGCTGGGGACAGGTTTGCTTATTTGTATCCAAAAAATACATACAAGGGTGTTGAGGCAAGTGTCCAAAAAGGGGACATAAACTCCGTATGATCCTTGACTAATAATGAATTGAGTCAGAATGACCCAAGCAAAGGAATCAAGTCCACCTCAATTGAGAGGCTCATTGAAAGGGATCCAAGTGCCATAATCCATAATTCACAATCACTTTAAGACAATACCATCTTCAGAAGTACTCAGTACTCAGAAGAGCATTCTCACACGTCTAGGAGTAACTGGATCGCACAATCATCCGAGTCAAAGCTACAACAGACATAACGCTCCATGCATATTGCTAATCGGTCTCGTATGGCTCCAGGCCTGGACCGGGCTGCCAGGGCACGGCTGGTGATTGGGTTACCCAGTGAGTGATGCTAAGCTTCTTCCCTGCTAGTCACCGCGGTGACCTCCACCTGGACAGGCGCTGGTAAGCAGAGCAGTCTGGCGGAAATTATTTATAAGCACTCGCCCCCCCACTCTAATTTAGTTTCATCCCGTAAGGCCCTAAAGCTCTACTTGACACAGCAACAATGGCCACTGAACTTTTGATCCAATGAATAGTTAATGACAGATTTGATTACAAATAAGGTCCCTCATTAGATGATCTCATTGTCTGGCTGCAAAGGGCAGCTGTAGCAAATAGGTCTAAACGTAAAAGTAGCACTCCTCTGATTGGCCGTTAAACCAGTCTCATCCTAACTGTAACGTAGCCTGTTCACACTTAGTGTCTCTATTGACTGGTTGTGTTGTATGTTAATTCCTTAACATTTATGCTGTGGTAAAATCAAAACAAACATGTTATTTTGAATGTTCCCAGAGCAAATGCCTGCCGGAAGGGACGGCTATGCCGGCACTCTTTTATTTATCTCTCGTCTGCCGACCATGATTAAACCATGGAGTTAGCAGCGGTACCAGCTGGCTCCAATAATTGCAGAGGGAACCACTTACCAGCAGTGAGCGAAATCATCAGTAGCTACATGTTCCTCAGCGCTTAGAAACATTTCCAACAAGGCTACAGTTTCAACATCGCAGCAGGCGACGCAATATTAAGCAGTCTCATTATGTTCTGTGGCCAGAGCAACACAAGAAATGTCTCAGCTCCTCGGTGTGCTGGCAAAATAAGAGCGTGCAAGCGTTTATCAAACAATGTGCAAAACAACTGTGCGTGATTTACATTGCGAATTAAATGTGTAAATATACATACCTGTGTGTGTGTGTGTTAAAACTTTAACATTAAGAAGATAAGATAGTATATGTAATATATTTATATAAGACTTCTATTAGAGAAAGAAAAAAAAGTAAATACAGACCTAGATTATTTCTGAATAGAAGCAGTAAATGTTAACTTCATTGTGATAAAAGGCAGCAAATTCACGTTTCCTAAATGAAACCGTACATTAAGCACAGTTCTGACGCATTTAATGTCATGTTTAATATTCTGTAATATTTATTTGAACACAGCATGTGTAATATGGTTCACCTTGCAATGAGTGCAATGTCCTCTGAGGCACACACACACACACTTCACTATATGATTACTGTAATACTAAGCATACATACAAGAATCCCTACTCTAATCATTAAACCCATTTCACACAGAGAGAATCATTCACAATACTGTTGTTTGTCTAACAAGTTCCTTTGACTTTGACAAATGTTTAATTGCATTGTGAGGGTAAAAAAAAAAAGAACATTCTGAATCTGTCAGCGGTTTCTTTTATGCGACAGTAGAGCCAGGGCAGCTTTGTCCGACACTGAGCTGTAAATAATTTAGCGGGGAAAAAGAAGAGGAGCCATCGAGTGTGACAGTTGCCCTTGTTGTTGTGGCGGCTGCCTAACGTGGCCTGTAGGACAACACTGGCAAGGTTATAGTTAATGTAGGCAATGAGAGGAGACGCTACACACCTGACACACTTGACACACACACATACACACGTAACCTATAATTTAATATCTGTGCCTAAGTGCACATACTCACACATATACAAAAGCATATAGTGTCTATGTATGCACATACTGTACACTGTATGTATAAAAACAGTAAATATATGGATCATAAAAGTCATGCAATGCTTCATTAAAGACACACACATGCACACCCACAACTTAAACAATCCATTTTACTATCTTATGTGTACACACACACACACACAGTGTGTGTTTGTGTGTGTGTGTGTGCATGTAATCAAAGACTCCACCTCATCGGGGTAAAGCAGTTCCTGCATGTTGAACACATGAGTGCAGCTCTAAGGTGTCACTGTTGCAGATCCGCAATGAGGCGAAACATGTCGTCCATGAGTGGAGGTGTTTTATCAGACGCACAGAAGTACTTGTATATCAGTGAGCATCGAGCTCTTCCCTGATACCGCCACACACCAGCATGAGTAGCAGTGGTGTAAAGTATTTGAGTAAATGTAATTAGTTACTGCATCGAGTATCTTTTTGGCTACTATCAAAGATTTTTGCAACTTTTACTCTCTACTTGACTATATTGTTGAATAAGATTATGTACTCTTTACTCCAATACATTTGTGATGAGTAATGCAATTTTGCATGACACCAAACTTTTTCTGCAGGAGTTTATTTCTGCCACAAAAGAAGCTATATTGCCATCTACAGGGCATTAAAGGTACTATATATTGTGTTTTTTGCTCTTACTCACCCAAACTTGTCAATGAATCTAATTTACACAAATGTGAGTGCATTAGCATGCAGTTGTTGAATTGCAGGCGATTTATATTTGAGATGAGGCAAGTAGGCTTTGACTTAGTTTTACATAATTGTATTTATCCATTGTATTGACGGGAACTTTTAGAAGGATATAGGTTTAATTGAGCTTAACTAAGACTTGAGTGTAGACGTTTAAGAGGCTGTTGTGCCGACCTTGATTTATTGCAACGTTGATGTGTTCAGTTTTATTTTGATTTTAGAAAATAAACTTGTGATTGCCCTCCTTACAAATCAACTGTTTCTTGTTTTTTTCACTGGCATGTGTCTTAGGAGTTGAGGGCTCCTGCTTTTTTTCAACATTTAACATTCAGTATGAGTAAAATACTTAAAGACCCACTCCGATGAAAATAATGTTTTTCTAGGTGTTAACATGTTCTTGTGGCATTTTTCTGATGTTAGAGGACATATCTTGAGAAAAATAAGCTCAAAGTTGTATTTCTGAGTATTTCTACATTCAAATGGCTGTGAATCAGTAGCAGACGCTAAAATGCCGGCTAAAATAGACTGGAGTTGTGACGTAGTAACTCCACTGGGCGTCTCCACACGCGACGTCTTGGAGTGAAATAATGATCGGTGATCGGTGATAACTTTGATTAACTTCGGATAATAATAATTAACGTGTATATAATACTGTTGCCCCACCGGTATTGGGGGTGTAAGCTAGCGGGAGAGACAGAGCTCTCGGCAACGGGCAGGGGGAGGGTCGTCTCCGTGCCAACGGCTCCGCCCACAACGCAGAGGCGAATTGCTAATGAGCTACTGCCGCTCTGCTGAAGCGAAGTCCCAGAAAACGGCACAGGTTTTGTGATTTTGGCTAAAAATGGCATAATCATAATTTAAAGACCACTGGGAATGTTTAAAAATAGCTCAAAATATGATCGGAGTGGGACTTTAAGTACAGTTAGAATCAGATGCTCTGAGGCCCGGTTTCAGAAACAGGGTTTCAATTAAAGGGATACTTCACCTCTGGAAAGATGAATGTGTATTTAAAATGGGTCATTTATGTAGAAGAAATGTGAAATTATTTTTGAATTTGGAGCTTTCTAGACTGAGAAGCCAGAAAATGTATTTTTGGCTTATGTGGATGAAAGACAACAACTCCCAGAATGCACTTGCTTCGCTGCTCTAGGAGGCCACGCCTACCGGTAACAGAGCGCAGTAGTTAAACAACAAGTCTAGGCTACTTGTAAGTCTCCGTGATGAGTCTGCCCGAAAATGTGTTTCGAGATCGCCCAAAATGTCCGGGATTCTGCTTTTGCGTTCTACAGTCGCCATTCATCATGTTTACTGTGGCGAGCAGGACGAGGCTAGGGCCGCGGGAGAACAGCGCGAGGCCGGTGGCGTGATTACCGATGAGCGACACCTGTGAGACGCACCGGTCTCGTATCTCTCACGGAGGAGCGGGAATTTTCTTAGCAATGTTAAAATGCACATCAACCGATCACTTGTTTAGCGTTCATGTAAACACTACATTCAGATTCACCAATCGGAATGAATTCAGTTAGATTGAAACAAAAGGTGTGCATGTAAACAATGAATGGCGACTGCAGAAAGCAAAAGCTGAATCCCGGACATCGACGGCCGGACATGTCCGGGAAAAAGAGGATGGTAACCCCTACTACTCAGCTTTCTCCACAGAACAAGAGCCTGCTAGCTTAGCTTCCAAAAAAAGATGGCTGACACTATATGTGTACATTCTGTGAGTGAGATCCCACCCTCTATGGGCGGGTTGAAAACATGCGGGACAGCTCCTACTACTGACTGTAGTCTTTAGCCTCTGGCCAAAAAATCCTCCGATGACGCAAAATGACGATTTTTGCGTCATCGGAGGATTTTTTCCAGACAAAAAATACATAAATCTCTCGTCTCAGGGGGATATGAGGGTGGAAAGCACGGTAATTCGAAAATACTACAGGTTTTCTACTAACACAAAGCTTAATGCTAAATCCTGAAGTATTATAAATGTGCCTTAAGAAAAAAAAAACTTGAGACAAAACAATGGCACAGACAGATGTTTAGACATGCCAGTGCAAGTTCAAACATGCAGTTCAGTCTGGGACTAGCTTAAGCCTTGTCTGTTAAATCGGGGGTAAAACTTTTACTCAAGTGGTATTGGAATTGGTGACTTGTGACCTGTAATGTAAGTCATTTTCGCTGTAAGATATCTGTACTTTTGCTCAAGTATGGTGTTAAGGTACTCTTTACACCTCTGATGAGTAGACCAGAGTCTGGAGATGAACTCACATTAGTGCTGACTGATTCAAAAATGTCTACATTTCATGGGATTTATATTATTTCTCTGAGAGGATGTTTGGCTAGATGAGGCAGAACATTGAGCTGAATTATAATTTATGTTTCTTGTGATCTTAAAAAGCATTGGATATTAATGCTTCTTATTAACCCTGTAAAGCCTAACATATGAAATAATACCATTAAAAAAATGGAACAATGGCAGTTGATTAAAACTCTAGACAAAATAAAAAAAGTGTGAGTTTTTTTGAGCATAATATTTTATACACCAGGCTTTATGGTAGACTCTAAACAATGCTGGGTTGTTTTAACCCAAATTTGGGTCAAATATGGACAAACCCAAATGTTGGGTTAAAAATGTAATTACAAATTTTAACCCAACTTAAGCTTTCACTTTCAACTGTACATTTTTTAATTACATTTTTAACCCAACATTTGGGTTTGTCCATATTTGACCCAAATTTGGGTTGAAACAACCCAGCATTTTTTAGAGTGATATAATGAAAATATGGAGCCTTTACTCGAAGAGGAAAAACACCTCGGATTTATTCAAATCTGAGCAGAAATATGCTATTTGGTGCAGATATTGATATTTATGTCCAGAAAGTAAGATGAAATTCTGATAGCTTCTATATGAATATCAGTTGTCACTCTATATGTCACTCTATATAGATCTCTATATCAGAGATCTATATCTCCCAATAATATGTCTTAGTGAGATGATATTTAAATGCTTAGTTTTATGATCAAAGCTCTGTAGTTTCAAAACATATAATGCAATGCAATACAAAAATGATTAAGAGATGAACAAATAAACATTCTTCAAAATTATCCTGATGCATAATATTTGATGCTCACATTTTAACATGGCGTTGCTTCATTCCAGTAAGTGTTCATGTTGAAATACAACTAACAATACCAAAGTTAATCTTAAGTTTGCTTTTAAAAATCAGTATTGTATTGCGACTTGAAGATGGACGTTTTACTAAAAAGGCTTTTTACTTGCTAAAAAACTATAAACTATCAATCAGACAACAGAAGGCATGTTTTTCCGAAAGTTTTGATCATATTGATAACAAAGGCCTTACAGATGTGCATATCAAATTTGATACAGTGGCTTTTTGGTTAAATTCTGTTTTTCTTCTTTATTTAGTAGACATTGATGAATGTTCAGAGTGATCAGAGCACTATTAAACATTGAGTATTTCAAAATAATATATAATTTATTTATTTATTTCCCCCTAAGAGCATATAGCAACATGGCAGTCTTAGGAAAAGCCTGGTCTGTTTGACTCGGGTGGCATTGTGCTGCTGATCTCTCCTCCCATCCTCCATCCTCTCTGACTTTTAACTCTTAAGTACCCCAGCCGAGCTACAGCGGGACACGCGCCCCTCCCTTCACATGACAATGATAGATTTGACAGCAGGAAAGTGTTAATGATGGCGGGCCATGATGGCGGGGGCTACTTCAACAGCATTTGCATTTCCATTCATCTCTGCAGCATTTATCATTATGAGGTGGCTGCCAGATCTAATTAAAGTGTGAGCTAACAGGGGCGACATAGACGCCCAGCCACTCGCCTCCGAAACACGGGACTGACTCCAGCAGGAAGCACCAAAACCAATTAACTCTCTCGCAAATGAAGTCATCGGAGGCCTCTTTATTAGAATTAGCCAGCGAAGAGGTGCAGAAGAAAGGAAAATAAATAAGTAAAACAACTGGGGATTTGGTGTCATACGCGCTTTTTGCAACCATCCTTCTGGCTGATTTTAGCACTTGCCCATAAATGTGACTTGAGAGGTCTAAAATCAATCCCTCTTTACATCACTGACTGCGATAGATACGTCATGGACTTCAAAATGTGTTAGGGGTAAGCTAGATTTTTTTTAAAGAAATTATCTGTCTTCGCGTGTCGGTCAAAAATGACCGAATTTTTTCTTTATTTTTTCAAAGAAATGAATGTATATATTTTAGTTTGATTTGATAATGTTTTTTTATTTAATATTTAGTATTTTTAGGGGATTTTTTTATTCTAAATTATATTTACGCTGTGTTTATAATCCATTTATTCACTTTTTGAGCATAGACCTGAAAATTAAATGTCCACTCAAACTGTCGCAATTCTTAAATGCTTTAGAGCACAGACTTAATTTTGACTACATTATGGCTGAATTGAAAAAAGTGAACTTAAAAAAGTGACAGAATTTTACATAAATGGTTATGAAAAAATTACAAAAGTAACATTTTCAATTTTTATGTGATATATATATTTTCAATAACTCTAAAACTGCAAGAAAATCAAAGCCGTAAATCTAAACAAGTTGTGTTCCAAATTTGATATCTCAAAAAAATGAGCTTTCAGTGAGATTTTGTTTGGCTGCAGTACCAAAAGTTTCCACTAGATGAAATTCGTCTCCCATTCATTTCCAATGTGGTTATTTTTGACCGCGAGGAGCACAAGTGTGACTATTTTTTACAGGACCATTTAACCTTTTCGAATCATGTCCATGATTATTTGTGTGTGTGTGTGTGTGTGTGTGTGTGTGTGTGTGTGTGTGTTCACAGCAAGTGCCAAAACCTTTACCAAGTTTCGTACCATTCCAATGAAGTAAAAAATTCAACAACAACAAAAAAAAAAAAATTACACAAACTTTACAACTTTGACAGAAAATAAATGACAGAGGAGGACCAGAGGGTTAAGAATGCATTCATTTGATTGATTTGTAATGTTACAATAGACTATTTCAGATAAATGCTGTCCTTTTAAACTGTCAATTCATCAAAGAATCGTAAAGGGAAACATTTATGGTTTCCACAAAAATATGAAGCAGCACAACTGTTTTCAACACTGATAGTAATGAGAAATGTGTCTCGAGTTAATTATATAGATAAACTGATATCTTGCAAACACATGAAAATCCACCTAGCAATTTCTGTAAAACTCCTTATCCAGTAATTCTGAACGACTGCAAAGGTCATGGAACTATCCCAGAAATTCACTTGTCACAAAGTGTGGGAAGTCTTTTCTCATCCTCATCATATATGGAATTTGTTTTGTTGGACAACAAAAGCTAGCCCTGGGAACGAGAGCAGGGCTGGTTGTGAGGATGTTACAGTGGCATCCTCGATTTATCAACAGCCCAGCAGGTCATGGGTGAGTGTGAAAGGTGCCATCCTTCACCAGGGATGGATGCCCACAGAGGCGTCCATATGTAAAGCTTTCCCAGCCAAAACCCCAGGCTGCTGCGCACTGGTCATCCTCACCTCCAGACCGCACATGGGACACGGGACGCGCTACAAGTGCACAAGAGATGGATCCGCTCCACCACACCGCCGAAATGAGTTATGTCACGTTCTCCAAAGACATTAGGATGAAAAATGAGATGCTGACGGGTCGTGGAAATGAGCGATAACATAAAAGATAAATATTTTAATTGTGATTCACCTCTTAATAAAAACAAATCTTTCCATTCCACAATAGCTTCTTATCGCAGAAAAAGGTTATATTGTTATGATACTATTCACACTAATAAAACAATGGTTCTTTTAAGAACTGTTCACTGAAATGTTCTTTGGGAACCAAAAATGGTTCTTCTATAGCATCACTTCGGGAAAAAATACATTTTTTTGGAAACTTGTCCAAAAATGGACATTCTGTCATTGGTTGCTCACTCTCATGTCATTCTAAACCTATAAGACTTTAGTTTATCTTTGAACAAACACATGAAGATATTCCAACCCGATTTCACGGCAATTCGTACGAATTCGTATGATCTCACTCGTTCAATTTTTGGTAAATTGTACATATTTTACGAGTTGCCCAATTCGTATGAATTCGTACGAATGACCTACCCCTGACCCCGCCCCTATACCTACCCATCACTGGGGTCTAGGCAAATCCTATGAATTCTGGAGACACAATCGCTTTATATGATGAACAAATTTAATTTACGCCTTTATTCACATATAAACATTGATATGTGAATGTACATGGAACATTTCGCAAATGATAAACGGAAGCTCAAGCAAGAAGACGAACAAAAGTCTGATGGGTTTGGAACAACATGACAGTGAGAGACAGAATTTCAATTTTTGGATGAACTATCCCTTAAAGATGAAGAAAAACATGAAAAAAAGCGCCTCGTGCGATAAACATCGTGTCTACTAATGCAACAAATTGCGACTGGCTGTTTTAGCCACTGAAGTCACGCGGTCATTAATGTTAACAAGCTGAGGAACAAAAGTCAGCTCTTGAAAAAAAGAGAGAGAAATGAAAGAAAAACAACTTTAAACATCTTGTTTTCCCTGACTGCCTTTTGTGATAAGATGAGGGTGTAACCTGAACTTGCTTGCCCTTCTGCCATATGTTCCAGGAAGCACAGACTCTTCACCACCAGAGAGGGGCCCTGAATTATTGATTAATGATTAGCAAATGCAATAGAAATGTTAGACTCTATGTTGTGTGAGCGAGAGAGAGAGAGAGAGAGTGTGTGCGTGTGCGCACGCGGCATGTGTTTGGCAAAAAGGACTGCGTGGAGTCGGCGGTGTGTGGACTAGAAAGGGGGAACCAAATTCATTATTGATAGCAGGACAAAACAGCTAGTGTGGGAGGTGGAGAGCACTAGGTGATTTCAGGCCTGTATTGATTACTGGAAACAGCAGGAGGTGAGTGTAGTGTGACAGACTGAACACAAGCTGACAGCAGACTGACTGGCTGTCATAGTCTGTCCTCTCGCTCTGGAAACCCTCGCAGGCCAGGTAAGCATTGTCTGGGGCCCATTGTCCCTAAAGCGAGCTCTTCAGCGGATGGGATCTCATTTTGGCCACGCTGAAAAGTGTCATAGGCAGCGGTGAATATTGAGCAGTGGTCATACGAGAGCCTTTTGGCTTTTCGTTTGAGTGGGACACGGAATAACATTTCACGAGGCGAGTTACACTAAACTGTACTTCAGCTACATGTAGCGGCGCTACAAATAAATGTCATTGAATTCGATTTAAAAATGACACTCGATCGGATGTTCTGTCAAAAACATCAAACATAAATTAAGCATTTTTTCAAGATTTACGTATTTCAATTAATAGTAAAATCCCATCAAATTGAATTGAATAATCCTTACATATTATATTCATATTATGAATTTTAAATCAGTAAAAAATAGAGCTTAATATTTATTAACATTTTGTATAAATCTTAAACTTAAATTTAAACATTTAAATAAAAAATTATTAATACAAATTGCATAAACTAAATGGTCCATTCCCTTAATCTATTAAGATTTAAACAAAATGTTTATTAAGTTTACATTTTTTAATTCGTAATGTGAACAATATGTGAGGATTTTCAATTTTTCAATTTAATTTGATGGAATTTTACTGTTAATTGAAATACGTTAAAAATATATATATATATATTTTTTTTAATACATATAGTTCTTATTTCAGTTATTTTAGTATATCAAATAAAACCAAATGGAACTGAAAAATGGTTTGGCAACTTTCTGAAATAAAATAAGCTTAAGTTTTGAAGAAAAGGAAAACGTTTTCAACTAATAACTCTGGACAGACAAAAGTTTGTTGTGTTTAAAATGTTAAACCAATATGTAGTGTTGAACATGAAGACAGTCAGTATAGTGTGTGTTTGCGGTTAGTGGGTCATGTTAATAGATAATGTGATGCATTACACCCAAGGTTGTTTTGCTAGGACACCTGTGTGAACTGAGAACATACATCCAGTAAAAATCACCAAAACATTCAAATACACTGAGACTTCAACAATGATGAAGTGAAGAGAAAAGATGTTGAATCTTTCCATTGCACAAATCTAGTGGAAAAGGGTATGCTTCACACTAAGAACAATGTATCACTGAAAGGTTCTTTGGGAACCACGAATGTTTCTTCTATGGCATCATTGAGAAAAAAAAAGAAAAAAAAATGGAATATCATACGGAAGTAAACACGGAGAACATTAAAGCAAACGATTACGCGTTTATTTATAGCATGATCTGCCTCGGAAGCCAGAGATTTTATAGCCTGGTAATACCAGACTCTACTACTTCACTTTGCTTCGTAGACAGAGTCTGGAATGGCATAATAGAGAAGTGTTTTCTCTCTCGCTAGGGGGCGCTTGTCTGAAGTTTAAAATCATTGGTTATGTATCACTGTAATCACTTCCACTGTAAACACTTGATGATGCGAGCGAAATACCGGAGTGAACATGGCTGTAAACGACTTTTGCCGATTATGCGAAGTTAATCTACGCATCCATGGTACAATCACGGCCTCTAAACTAATTTTTGCCAGAGTGAAACAAGAAAATATTTGTAGCCAACTCTCAAATTTAGGATTAGATCTTTTTTATTTTTTTATTAATGCCGACAGTAAAATGTTGCCAGATATTGCTGCGAAAAACAAGCAAAACAAAACAATAAATAATCCAAAATAAGTTCAAAGCTTGTGTTTTGGAAATAATATTATCACTAACCCTAACATGCAACTTTCCACTTTAATAACTTCCTAAAGTGTCACATTAAATCAGAAAAACAGGTCCAGGAGACTACTGCCACCTTTCCATTAGGTGGATCTGGCAACACGGAGGCTGCACCCGCGCCCTCACTCACAGCGCGCTCTCAAGCCCCGTTCACTGCGCTAGCTTCTCGCAGCAACATGAATTGCAAACACTCATATGGGGTGGTTTAAACACGGCTAATTAATCATTCAGAGAGCTTGACATTTTATTTTTTAATGTAAAAAAATGACCGAGGTCCGGACCCCGGTGACCTCATAGCTGGCTACGGCCATGCTTAGTTTCAAGATTACAGCATGACATGGACATATTTAAGGACTGGAAAAGAAAGGAGACACTGGCCTGTCAAAATGTAGCCAGTTCGAGCTCGACCGATAAAAGAGACTGAGATACACCATCTAAAACTCCAAGGACCATAAAAAAGCCGAGGAAGTCCATGGAGTTGCGATCACGGAACAGTGTCACCGAGGTGGGTTAAATACTACAACTACCTGTTTACAAATCTACTAAATTTAAAATTAGCATTTGTTTTCCGTCACTTTTTTTTTCATATGAGAATGTTTGAAAAACCCCAGAATGTTCTCCATAACAGAGCGAATTGCATCCCGTGTCTCGTTTCCCATTTCCGCGGCCGTTTCGGTTTTCGATTTCTCTAATGTAAAACTCGGCGCTTAGCGTCTACGTCACGGCTCTCAGCCCGCCCTCTGTTCGTTGATTGGCCGGCTGTTTTCAGGCCGGAGGAAAACTGAGATATAGGCTGCTATCTCAGACTGACTACAGGAGCGAAATGAAATTAGCGGAACTAGGAAGTCTGACGTAGTCAGGCTAGAGAATTTATGCACAGGTGATATAAAAAACAAAGATGAGGATGTGAAAAAAAAGAGAGCAGAGTTTTGAAACATTAATGATACGAGGGATTCCAAACCCTCATGTTTTGCTTGTATATAGAGCTGTCACTGTAATACTTATGAGCTCTGACACATCACTGTCCTTCACTGACTCCCTTTCGCAACTTGATCTTGATAAATTTGGGTATGTAAAATCTGACTCCCATGAGTGCAGAATTGAGACGAATGTTGATCTAGACTAGAGTAACGCTTCCCTGTGGCATGCTGTGTATTAAAGTTTTAACTACAGTGGAACTTTAACTATAGCAGAACTCATGGTTTGAGAAAACATTTTCGCGCAAATAATGATCACTAATGCACAATAAGGCCTATCTGTTTCCATAAAACATATAAAGCAAATACAAATATTATTTGGCCAGTGGTAAAGATTGAGAAAAACTTTCTCTGAAATGTGTTTTATATTGGATTTATTTATTCAAAAACAGGATAGGCTACTAAATGATTTTTAGCAATGTAATGTGACGGCACATCCGTATCTCATATATTCCTAATGTCTCGTATGGTATCACGTGGATGAATATGCATATGCAAATGATATGCAGATGAGGATATGAATAGTAAAACGAGGCGTTGTAAGCTCCATATATGGTTATTTCGGGGAGGAGACGCATGTACGCACAATCTTCCGCTGACTGGGTTTTATAAAGGGAATTTTGCACAGGTTCTGGCGTACGCACGGTTTTATAAGTCTGAATGTTTTTTGGCGTACACCATTTTTGGTTTTCGGGCACACATACCCTTTTAGTAAGGATCCTACACACAGTTTTAGAAATGAAAATTGAATAGGTCAGAATCCATGTGGTTTGTGCTGTTCACACTGTCCTGAGAACAACAGATCAGATCTGAGTCACATATGAGTGAAACAATAGGATTTGGGCCACATTTGCCTCACGTCTAAGACTTAATGATGAAGTGAAGAGAAAAGATGTTGCATTTGTGACGCACAGATACAGAAACTTGCTTTGCTATTGTGTATCTAATGCATTTTGATGTATTCAAGTATTAAAACACTTTCCGGGCCACTGTATTAAAAAAATCATAGCCTAAGCTAATACACAAATGACAGTATCATATCATTTTTTTTTTCCTTATGGTCTATCTAACAGTTTTGCTTTGACATAATTGAACAGTTTTTTTTTTAATGTTTATATTTCTTAAGTCTAACCTTCATGAATTGTTTATGTTAATAAATATTAACCGACTCTTCTAGCGTACATGTTTCAGGTGTCCTGACTTCACGGCTCTCTCCTTCACCTGAGTTGACTCATCTCGTAATGAGCTCCTTCAACACGCTGAGCTACAGATGCAGACGCCTCACAAACCTCACAATCGCTTCCTTTTCATCGCAGAAATATGGAGACGCCGCTGGCCTGTTTGAGATGATATATTGGGCTGTAATAACACTTGATCATCACATTTGAGTCTAACTGAATTATGGGTAAGAGGATCGGGTTGACATATGTTTCAATATCGGCGAATGATGCATTATTCTCCGCCAAGCAATGGATTTAATGAAATATAAATGTCCATTAATCCTCACAGTTCATGCAATCAGTGAGCGCGGACCGAGCCGGCTGTTCGCTAACCACGGGAGATGAGCTGCCATCACTGGACAAAGAGAAAGTGCACGGGGGCGAAGAGTAAAAGTGAAGGAAAAGAGAGCAATGATTATGAGATTGAGAGCAGAGGCAATGCCACTATTGGATCGTTTACAAAAATGTAACAGTTAAAAAAAAATGATATTATTACATTTTCAAATGAAAATGTAAGTGGTTTTTGCTCATGCAAATCTCAATGCCATGATGCCAAGGTGTCGCTTTTTGGTTAATAAAGTAATTTCTTCAAAATGCCGCATTATGTGAGGCATCATTCAGGTCTGTAGCATAAATAGTACAGGATGAGTCACATGCCAAAAATGCACGAGTTTAAAAATAATAATTACACTAAACATTCCCCTTAATCGCAGAACAAACCGCTGAGGTATCTTTACACATGAAATCAATAAATCTAACAGACACAGTTAAGATGGGTGTGACCGATACTTAAACACATAGCAGCATACACTATTTACACTCAAAGTTTGTACATGTAGCCTATGCACGTGTATCTCATAAAAAATATAAAGTAAATGATAAAATCATGTCCACAAACCAGTGTTAGCACGTGAGTTTTTACAAGCGTATTTACACACTGTGACTCCCTGGCCCTGCTAAACACAGGCAAATTTGAATCAAACATCAATATTAGCATATAGCTGGGGAAAAACAGCCTTTCCTTAACGTTATTATAATGACACAAAAAAAAACAAATAAACAAATCCCAATATACAGGAAGTATAATGCAGTTAGCATACTTGTCAGTTCTCAAATATAAAGAGTTCATTTTCCCATGAGGCCCGTCTCTCTGCTGTTTAGTTGATCAAATCAGCCTCATCCTGCATTTTCCACACTATGATTAATAAAACACTGCAGCAACATATCTCGTGTTCTCCACAGAATACAGTGAACACAATTTACAGTAGGTCTGGTTGCTATTTCTGTAATGTGTGGAATATTTATTTTTTTATTTTGTCCTGAAGTGACTATAAGAGCCTAACTCTGGTGTGATTTTTCCATTGCTTTTTCCCCATCCACCCAAGTACTAACCAAACAATACCCTACTTACCTGCCAAAATCAGACGAGATCAGCTATATCCCTGAAGTTCTATAGAGTGCTGCAGGGAAGATGTGTTTCTGTAGGCCAAAACCCCGAAACTAGCTGCATTTTGCACGTCCGGTTCCGTCATCAAGTAGATGGGTTTTAATGCCTGAAATAGAGTCCGTGGTTAACACAAGCTCAAGATATTTTCTCGTCGACATAATACAAGTAAAATCCCTTTGTGATAGAACTTTTCTACTTGTCTAGAAAAAGGCGGTTGCTAACAAGTGTCTAAATGGGACTCCAAGGTTGTCAGACATTAAACATCATCATGCACACTGAACACGTAAACTCATCTAGTCGCTTTCACAACCTCAATGCGTTTATAATCGCACTCTTGCAAACTATTCTAACTAATTGTTTTTTTGACTGAAAAGTCTTAAAGGGTCGTCGGAAGCTTAACGATGGTGATGTTGAAGTCATGTGGCTGTGGTGTAGTTCGTTTATAGCCTACATTTAGCTTTTTTATTGTTTTTATGACTCAAAATTCATGAAAGTTGTCCATTTGTGAAGAATATCAAGATGAACAAAACAATTGAGAATTGAATTGAATTGACAAAGCTTATTTTCTGCAATAATCCAAAAGAAAATGGAAAAATCCTTTTGGGTTTTTGTTAACCCTCTGGGGTCCTTCATTTCAGAGTCACACTCAGGAACTTCGTGTGCAAATGGGCCGGAAGGGGGGGATTAATATTTATTTAAAAAAAATCATCTTTTTTTTTTTTTTTTTTTTTTTAAATAATATTTTTTCTTCTCTTTTTTGGTGTTTTGAGATAATTTCAAAAATAAAGATGATTTATAATTAATATTAATGCAATAATTATGATCCATTTTTTCCCCATTGAATATCATATAATTTTTTTTTTTTTTTTTCTAAAGCTGTATTTCATTTTAGAGTCAAGCCTAGGCCTCATAAAAGCAATTTTTGAAATGAGATGGATGCCATCTGGTGGACAAACTGAGCATTTTAAAAATTCAAAACCCATATGTAATCTGAATTTATTAGTGTGTATGTGTATAAAAGTGTGTTTGTGTGTGTGTGTGTGGATGTGTCTGTTTTGCACTCTTGATGTTTTATAGATTCACACCTTCACTGTTGTGTGCTTTTTTTCTGGATAGTGGCTGATTTGTAGTTTGTACGCACAAAAAAACTCTGTATTTTCACATTTTTGCCAATTTCCCATTCATTTCCTATGCGGGTCCATTTGGACCCGAAGGTCCTGAGTGTGACTATTTTTTTTACAACCACTTAGACTATTCAAATCCTGTCCCCAATTTTTGTGGGTGTTCATATACCAAGTACCAACAAACTCACCAAATTTCGGACCATTCCGATAAAGCTATGATTAAAAAAATATATATATTTAAATGCTTCGGGTCCATTTGGGCCGAAGGACCCCAGAGGGTTCAGGGAACCACGGTGATGCTGACTTACGGGTTGGCCGCACTCTATGGCCGTTAATCCCATACGATACGTAGATGCCACATTTGACCCTTCCAGACACATTGACGCACCCATATATCTACAGTATGTTTACTGAGCGGGTCTCAGTGATTCGTTTTTTTTAAATATTTATGTATATTGTTGGTTCTTTGTGTGTACGCATGTTGAAACAAAAATTTCACCATGGGGATAATAAAGTAACCAAATCAAATCTCTAATGGTAGCCCAGTGTATTTGTATTTTTCTTTTATTTGTTTTTATTGAAGCACAGTGGGATTTGTCACTTGTGCAAAACCACCAGGATCCAGGACAGCTGGCACAAATGCAGGTGAAGTTCGTCACGTACGTATTCTGCACTCGGCTCTACAGCGGGACCTGGGCATAATTTATTGACTAAAGATGGAGTCAATAGATCCTGAAGCACACTTAAACCCAGACAGCAGTGATTACAAGGTGTTGAGCGCACGCCGCAAACTCCCTCCTCGCCCGTATGTATAGCTTACGTCTATAATAAATGTTATCTCTTCATGAGAGGGGTGAGCTGTCAACTTGATTAAGGACGCAGATGAGCATCTGAGTATCTGGCCAAACACACTGAGATATGCAGAAATACAGTCTGTTGTGTCGGGTTCTTGTTTGAATGTAATCATCGCTGCTTTTCTGCATCATTGCTTCTAGATTTCAATGCAGCATTCTGAGTTACTCAGATAACAGCACAGTTATTATGTTGGCAGTTATTACAGAGCTCTGATTCTGAACATTATTCATGTTTATGTAATTGTATAAACAAAATGCACAGCAAATTTCTAACAGAGCCAAAACTTCTGACTTTCATTGTAAAACGACATTTGCAATTCAGCAGATGCATGTTTGATTCATTATAGTGGCAAAGGACCCCAAATAATAGTAATTATAAAAACAATAAACATGATACAGTGATTATATTTCTTCAGCGATGTTCTTTTCTCGTTTTTTAACGGACTGCTATGAAAGTGTTAGGTTTCATGTCTTCCACCTGAGTGCCCAATCCTCTTTTGTCCTTTTAAATGTTATAATTAGCCAGACAAGTGTGCGGCTTCTTCACCTGCTCCGTTATCTTGTCCGCTATCTTTGAACGGGTGTTAAAAACAGGCGCAGTTGTTTGTAACGAATATGTCTGCTTTCCCGGGCCGATCCGGTGGCACTGTAAACATGACGCGGGTTAACATGAGACCATGTGGAACCTAACGCCCGCTGTGGGCGACTGCTCCTCATCTCTGCTTGCATATCACAAGTTAAAAAGACCAAATTATATCACCTTTCCTGGGTAACTGCACTTCCAGTAACCAGTCTCACCTCCAACTGACACTGAGCCAACCAGACAACACACATAGCAGTTACAGGAGGAGTAACAGTAGAAACAGTAAGTTAGCAATGACAGAGAGAAGACTGCAGACTCTCCCCACCTTTCCTCTATAAAAGTAATATCAATTATCACATTTTGCAGCTCCTGTCCATAAGCCTTCCATAGATATTTGAACTTTGAACTCAATTCATTCTCTTATTCCCACACATATGTTGAAATGCTGAAACAAAGCCCTAGTTGTTTTTAATTTTATACGGTCAACTGTATGGAAAGCCATTGGGAAAAATAAATACAATTTTACATACTTTTAAAAAGGATACTTATGGAAATAACATAATTTAAAAAATATACATACTTAACTGCAAACTAAATGTAATGTTTTCATACTCTCAATTGCACTTAAAATAAAAATATATTATAGTGTACATTTATAATAAATGCAATTAGTTCTTTAAAGTGTTTTTTGACCCACTTAAGCCTTATCTTTACTGTATATGTAATTTCGGTAACACTTTACAATAAGGTTCATTAGATAACATTAGTTAATGCAATAACTAACATGAACTAACCATGAGCAATACATTTGTTACAGTATATTAATCTTTGTTAATGTTAGTTAATATAAATACAGCAGTTCATTGTTTGTTCTTGTTAGTTCACAGTGCATTAACTAATGTTAACAAATACAACCTTTGATTTTAATAACGTATTAGTAAATGTTGAAATTAATATTAACTAAGATTAATACATGCTGTAGAAGTATTGTTCATTCTTAGTTCATGTTAACTAAGGTAGTTACCTAATGAACCTTATTGTAAAGTGTTACCGTAATTTCATATTACTTCTATTGTCTTTGAAATATGGATACTGACAAGCATTTATGGTAAACTAAAATATATTTGAATGTCATTTTTTTATTTAAACTTGTACAGTACGTCATATATTCAAACACATTTGCAATTACACATTTGTAATGATGTTTTTGCAATTGAGTACATTTAAAATATATTAACTTTAACTGTAATGTTGGACACACTAAGGTTAAAATTATAAGCAAGTGCTTAACATGTGCTTTAATTTGTCAGTCAACACATCAAATTAAGTGTGCTTCTTTAAAGCACGACAAACGGTTATCAAAACATGATATTTTATTTTGACATTCTTACAAAGCTCACTCAAGTCTTAAATGTGTTAAGAAACAGTGAGCTTAAGTAGACTTATAGCCTTAATATTATATTGTCTGAAAGCTATTTCTTTTTTTTTTCCTTTTTTAAATATCACTTATTTTGAAGGTTTGAGGTACAAAGGGAAGAGATCCTGAAGATAAAAAAAAAAAAAAATCACCTTTTGTGTTTCACTGGGAAAAAGTGATGTGTTATATGTATTTGAATCTATACGGTGATGAAGAGTCACTTCTCATTTTGGGGTGAAGTATTCCTTTATCAATGATACATTTTAGATGCATTTCATCTACTCTCATTGCGTCTACGGTAACGCTTCCTTTTACAGTACAGTACTTACGTGTACTTACCTAGAATGTACTGGCTAATATAAGGTAAGTACATGGGTTAGGGGTAGGTTTAGGGGTAGGTTCAGGGTTAGTACCTAGTTATTACCCAGTAATTGTAATTACTATAATAAGTACATAGTATGTACATGGGTAACAGGACTGTAAAAGGAAGCGTTACCGCGTCTACAATACATGTAATACATCCATAATTCAGCCCTGCGTCAAAGCTGTACAAGCTGCACCGTGTGCTGAACTGAAGTGTATTGTATCTGTTAGTAGCTTTCTGTCCCTGTGTGAGTTTGGATTGACATCGGCCTCTGTAAAGTTAACCTGGGACACATGTGGCTCTGTCGAGCAGCTGTCCAAATCAATTTTGCGGTTGTAGTGTACACACATGCCCGGGACACACTCCGTTCCAGACGGTGAGCCTCAGTCCTCTTCCCAGGGGCTCTGAGGGTGGGGTCATCGCTCATGACGGCTCCATAGTCCCACACCAACACACACGCTCACAAGCGTCTGCCAACACACACACACACTGATTTGACTTTATTCCTCTAAAGACATCCAAAGGCATGTTCTTTGTGTTAAACATGTTCTATTCTTAAACAATGTACCAGAATTATGTTTTATATTAATATTATAAACATGCTATTTCACTGTAAGTCCCTCTATTTTATTACACACTACATCTACATACTGACCAAATCATTTTAATATTATTTATTAAAATAAATACATTAATATACTGAATAGCTTTTTTTTTTTTTTACCTTACGCTTTAGTAGTTTTGTTTTGTACTTTTCTTAGTTTTTACCGTAAATAATGTATAGCTTTCATTTATTTTTTGTCCGTTTTATTCATTTTCGTACTTGTTTTATTTCAGTTAGTTGTCAAGGCAACATTTCTATTTTCATAAAAAAAGAAGTTAAAGATATTCAGCTAATATTTTTATTTGAGCTTTTTTCATTAATAATAGTACATTTTTAATTGAGTTTGTTTTAGATTTAGTTAAAGGTGCTTTAAGCGATGTCACGTTTTTTTAGGCCAAAATATGTTTTGTCACATACAGCAAACATCTCCTCACTATCCGCTAGCTGCCTGTCCCCTGAACACACAGTGAAAAAACGCGGTCTCTGTAGACAGCCCAGGCTCCACAAACGGCAACAAAAACAAACTGGGGCAACCCGCTCCACGAAACATAACAAACAGTGTTCCAGCCAATCACCGACAAAAAAGATTTGGGGGTGGGGTTAGTGCGCGTACACATGAAGGGGGGTGTGGAGGAGAGAGAAAAATTAAGGAAGTTATAATTATAATTAGGGAATTAAAATTAGGGAAGTTAGAATTATAACGCTTTAAGTTTGATATGGCTGACACACGACCAAAGAGACGACGTTCCGATGAACAGATTGCAAAAATGCAAAGAAGAGGGAAAAGGAGAAGGAACGAGCGAAGTCCCGAATTTACATCGGAAAAGCCTTTGAAAGGTGGCGAGACAGGTGGGTAAATCCAGTTTGGTTTTTCTAAATGGACTTTCATGTTCGCCTAACAAACACAAGGATATAATTAGCTAGAATAATGCAGTCAGCGCTAACTTTGGTGAATACAACATATAGGTTTCTAGCAGCTAGCTATCAATCTCTATTGTAAATGATCAAGCAAACTCACAGTAGGGCGACAGTTCGTGTGAATGATTGTTTTCACCAACTGTTTGTTATGAATTTGAATTTTCATTCATAGCCTATTGACAACTTTGACTAAATTTGTTTACAACAGAGCCGTTGTTTATGCTCACTGGGAAACGTGAAGCTAACGTTATCTTGCTATTGTTGCGTCCTTGTATGGGAGCTAGACTTGTAGTCAAGACCGCCTAAACCGAGACCAAGACACTACCAAGACCAGAGGGTATCGAGACCAAGACAAGACCAAGACCAAGACAGACCAAGTCGAGACCAAGTCTAGACCAAGACCGAGACCAAGTCGAGACCAAGACAGAGACCGGAGGGGGGGGGGGGGGGGGGGGGGGGACAGACTAGTTTTGTTGAAGCTAAGTAATAACTTGTAAGATTTTGTTTTGCATTGCCTGCCTATCTCTGCCGATTTCGAAGTCTCCAAATGAATCCATTCTGCAACTTTTAAATACATAATTATATTTTTAAAAACGAAATTATAAGCTAAAGTCCAGGATCCGAAAGTTGGTTGTTTTGTCGCTATGGTTACACACACACACACACACACCGTTGGCGGTGCGCTCAAAGTCATCTGTCAGTTGTGCAGTTACCCAAAATGAATCTCCTGAATGAAGTTAAAACCCATCATGTCACTGATATGTGTTTTACTAAATATTAATACATCCAAAACTGTACATGATATGTGTTTTTTAAATCAAGTGATCAAAGTGCTCATTGCTGCTGCGATCAGCGGCGTGGATACGGATCGCGAACTGCACTGTCTTCACTCGGACGCGCGCTTCAATCAGTTGCAGATATCGTCGTGGATATTGATATTGCTAAATCCTCCGACCACTATGTCGGTCTGAGACAACGAGACCTAGACAAGACCGAGAGGTCCGAGACCAAGACAAGACCAAGACCAAAGACCGTCAAGGCCGTGACAAAACCGAGACCACGTTAAGTGGTCTCGAGACCGGTCTCGAGACATACATCACTAATGGGAGCTAAAGTTATAACCTCAGGTGGCGAAACGTGTTATCGTGTTTTTCTGGTAATGTTTCTCTTTTTCTGCATTCTGTTCTGCATTATATGAAAGAATTTATCTAACTTGGTGACATTACACCTTGAATGAAGTATCAGTAAAACTACAGGGGGAGGGGACGGGATGAGGAGGAGGGGGGAGGGTCTAGCTAGGCTCCGTTTTGTTTGACAATACTTCGAATGTCAACAAGAAGTGACGTAACCCAACATCGCTTAGAGCACCTTTAACAATAAAAACAAAAAATGCTAAAATAACTCCTATTCAAGTTTAATATGCAACTAAGTAAAATGCAACTAAACAAAGTGTAACACTCTCAATGTGTAACATTGATTTGTCAGCATCACAACTAGCAACATTAGTTCCGAATTAGTTTTTGTCTGACCAATGGTAGATCGGGGAGGGTTCAAGAAAGCCATTAGATGTGTTCGACTTGAAGCGGCGCTGCTCAGATCGATTGGTGTATGACAAAGTAGCGTGAGAGTGATTCGAAAGCTTACAGAACCATCTGCTATCTAATCGATCTCATGGTACTTTGATGTCATACTCCAATCGTTCTGTGCAGCGTCGCTTCAAGTCGAACACACCTAATGCTTTACAGTTCTGTTTAGTAATGTCACACTTAATTTTAATCCTAAAGATATATCCTATTCGTATATGCAAGAGTGAATCTACCCAACACACTGAAAAAACACAAGAGAAAGGCAAAGACAGATCAAGTCCTGCAGTGTTTTGGGATTTGGTGGATCACATGCCCAGTTGCTTGTCCAGGGAGCATTACATGAGAGGCCAAGCCAAAATTTGCTCTCTCTGGATGCTGACAATGAAATCCAGAGGTGACAGGAGCCTAGTGGCTCTGGGAGCTCGTATTGTGCCTGTTTTCCCTTGCAAACACATGCAAACAGAAGCTGATCCCTTCACGCTCGGCCCTGCTGCCGTCTGCATGAGCGCTGGCCGTCTGTCCGACAGCGCTGGGCTCTCGGCTGCCATCTGAGCCATTTTGGCGGATGGACACGGCTGCCTTCCTGATCCGCTGTGGTGAATGCTGAGCTCCTTCACCTGGAGTCCTGCTCACAGATTCACCAGAGCTTTGAGGTGTAAAAACTTTACTTGTAACGAGTCATCATCGGATGACGTCAAGTGTGAAGTTTTACGAACGCACCACTGAAGTTCTGTCTGGGGAGAATGCAGTAAATCATTAAGGGTTTGCAAATAGCTAGTTTCCCAGCACGCTCTCATTAGGAAACATTACCGAATCAAATTTATGACTGCCCTGAGATTCAACATAGTGAGTGAAAGAGGTTATATGCATACGCACATGTACTATGAAACATGCCCAAGGTTCACTCTTCTGATTTTCTTTGTACTAGAAAAATAGTTTAAATCGGTGGTTTGTGATGTTGTGTATCTAATCTGAGATTATCATCTGAACACAAGTTCATATAGATGTTACGGGTGGATCTCGTGGATTAAAATCTCACACCATGTCATGAGATGGATGTGATGACTCTTACTGGATGGGGAATTTTAATGGGTTTCTTTTTCAAACCTGTGAGCCGACAAGCTCAATTTGAAAATAATGATGCCTGACAAAGCTGAAGCTGGTATAATAGACGTCCTAAAGCACAGCAGAATCAATTCAAGCCAGTCAGATAGAAAAAAGGGCTTTAAAATTGTGTAGCGAATTAATTAAGGGGTGATTCATTGAACTTGACCTTATTGTACACATTGTATTAAACTACTATTAATTAACAAAAGTCATATTCCATGGAGACTGAACAGTAGAAATGGGATGAAATTGTTGGAGAATTTAGATGTTTCTAAACCATAGCACTGCTAAAGACATCATACAGGTATAATTCACCCAAACAACTATCATTCTCTCATCATTTACTCTACCTCATGTCAAACCAAATTACAACCCTTTCTGCAGAACATAAAAAGACAATATTTTAAAGAACACTGGTGTCCAAAAAAACATTGGAACCATTGACTTCCATTGTATGGACACAAGAAACACTGATGTCCAAAAACATTGGAACCCATTGACTTCCATTGTAAGGACACAAGAAACACTGAGACATTTCTCAAAATATCTTCGTTTGTGTTCAACAGAAGAAACAATAGTCATACCGGTTTGGAAGGACATTAGGGTGAGACAAAATTTTCATTTTTGGGAGAACTACCCAAACCCAATGAATTGGGTCATTGTATGCAGAAATACATAAACAAAGGATCTAGTTTTTGCCTAACGCCCTGCGGCCAGCGAACTGAAGGGAATTGTTTCCTCTAAGGCCTCAGGCAGGCCCTCAAGGACCCCTGACTCTGCACCAAAGATAAACGCTCTTGTATCAAGGACTTGCTCCTTGAAAACCCTCCAAAACCCAGTGAAGTATGTATGAAACCAGTTAGTAACTTCTCCGATGTAAAGTCACAGCTCCAGAAGCATTTATGGAAAGATCACATCATACGCACAAGTCTTCGCAGCGCAGGTCTTTTCTCGAGTGTGTCGTGTTATTCAGATGTTAAAAGCCCTGCTGGATGTTTTCTTTGAAGCTAAGTTGATTATGATGAAAGGGATGATTTTGGTGAAACAGTTTTTCTTAGACTCACAGAAGCAGCTATTAGTGATCTGAGAACATCATTACAATCACAGAGCGTCTTGTCTTTCCAAGATCATTCACCACAAATGAATTCAAACCAGAAATAATGAGCCCTGCGTGTCAATTAACAAACGAAAAGGAGAGGAAACATGAATATTTACATAGTTAAGAAAGCATGGCGTATTGGAAAGAGTACGAGTGCAGCAGGTCTTTCATTGTTTTCCTGTTACCCAGATCAGATTTGGAAACACTGGTACACCTCCCACAGGACAAACATCGTCTCTGCCCTCGCGGTTGAAAATAAGGGGAGATACGCAGAGCCTTTGTTTGCCGTACATTTTAAGATCTTGATATTTGCATCTTTTTTCACATCAAACACAATGAATGTCAAAGAGCTAATTACACACAGGTACACACACTTATGGGATCTTTAACAGGGAAAGTTTTTAAACCAAGCGTAAGTCATTGATGTAGAGAACACAATACACAAATTAGTTTCTGTTAACCCCAAAGCATACCTAGTTTTTTATACGTATGGTTATGCGTAAACAGCATTACGAGAAAACTCTACATCGGCATTGTACCAATTTTTCACAAATGCGCCCTGGATTTTACTGCACAAATTAGTCGGTCCATAAAGTGGTGTCACTGGCCCGGCCCGTTGTTTCACAGATGAAAACTCTAGTTTAAAGGACAAACACATTTTTATTACTCCTACACTGTAAAACATTTATAATTTTCACGAAATCCCCGGAGCTATCAAAAGTCTTTGCTGACAAATAAACGTGAATTTCTCTGTCCAGGTAAGGTGGAGAATGAGTAAACTGTTAATTTTATACTACCGACATTGTAACAATACAAAGCGAAGTAAAAATCGGCAGTCACGAATACATAAATACATATTAATGAATACATGATGTTCACTAACCACATAACACATAATTATAGCTGTATATTGCTGCCAAATGGACATTATTTTGACATTGTGATCATCTTTGACTGATAACAGAATACTTCCTAAATTGTGAAACTGAAACATGCATTTTTAGTAAAGCTGATTTGAACTAATATTATGCAAATAAAATAGAATACGCTTGAACTTAAATTTACAGAACGGAAACTTTTAAAAATTGTATTAACTAATATAATGTAAAAAAAAAATACCATCCTACTAAAGTCAAATCTGTTTTGTACCAAAATACTGACAACCACCTTGGCGAAATGCGGCAGCGCACAATAGTCGTTTTAAGTCGATTATCTTGTTTTCATAATCATTGGGAGCTGAAATAGAAAATCAATTACGATTAATCACACAGCCATACTTACTGTTAACAAATTACCAGGTTTTACCATAGAATTTTACATTTACTATTAAAGTCTTTTCCTATAAAAACTAGAGATTTACATCCGCATTTTTGCATCCCCATCCACAGACAGGAGGATCGACAGAGGGCTATTAACAGTTGTTATAAGAGTAGGTTTATTACTGAAGGTTTAGAATTCTAAACATGAAGTAGCATTTTGGTGAAAATGGAACACTATGGCAACAGATTTCTTACCTACACTATGGCATTCTGCTTGGGGAGTTTGGGTGGAATTAACAGAACGGCAGTTTCTTTCGGTTTTTTACCTCTGTTTGGCCTAAACACTGTGTTCATTGTCATCCAATTTGAAATGTTGACTACAAACACGGAGGATTTTCTGTTGTGGCGTTCTCTCCGTATTCTTCACAGCCTTCATCCACTGCCTACAAGACCTGGATCCTTCACTGGAAACCGAAATAATTCTCAATCCCGCTATAAACGTTTACTCTTTGAATTCTTGCACTGGGGAACACAAGTCGATAACAAAATGACTAAGTTTGCTAAGAAGTAATTCCTACTAAAGCAAGGCGGTATTTGTCTGGTCATGCATATCCATAGCAGACCTGTGGGAGTGGCCTTGGAGGGCAACATGCCCAGTGCATTATGGGTGTTGAAGGTTTCCTACCTATTTGGCAAAAGGGAAGACAACAGCCTTTTTTCATTTTTTTTTTCTCCTGTAGATCAGATGGAAGCTCTTCCTCAGTGTGTGCAGGAGCACAACTCCATGGCAAATCCAATTTACAGCTCCGGGAGGTAGAAGGGGGAGTAAGAGACGGGGCTCAGAGAAAACAAATATGACTCCGGGGGACAGCCGTATCTCCCCCAGCACACCAGGCCTGCTCTCCTCTCTGCTGTTCCACCTCGACAAAGTCATCAGACGCCTCGCGCTGTGGAACACACTCGTGAAAAAAAGTTGCCCGGGCTTCCCGGACCTTTAAATGCAAGTATATCACATCAAATTGAATTAAGTTTTGTGCTTCATTTGTATTGCAGATAGGAGATAAGTAGCAGGATGGGGCTGGGGAGATGACACGGGTGGCTAATCCCATAGGCAGTTATATGCTAGCATTCCCATGAGCCTCCACTGCAGTAGGAAAATGGATGAGGCAGGTGCACCTCGTATGAAATGCGCCATTCAGTTAGCTTTAGTGTACATCTTTAACATGATTAAACACACATCCATGGAACAGTTCTACTGTAAGAGGGGTAAAAGCTACTCAAGTTGTATAAAGACGATTACCACACAAAATAATTTCCAATGTTTAATAATACGATGGGATGCAGCTGCTTTTTTTTCTTCTTTTAAAAAAAAAATGCTTTAACAAAACAACACACATTTCTGATGGATCATCTAACATGTGAAGTAATGATGCTGGAAATCCAAATAATATTTCTCAATCTTACTGTTTTTACTGTATTTTTGATCAAATAAATGTAGCCTTGATGAGCTAAATATACTTATTTCAAAACATTAGCAAGATAGCCTGAATTAATACAAATATTGCATTTTATTTTATTTTTTTGCAAAAGACTGTTATATGAATAATAATGAAGAAATGTTTCTTGAGCAAATCAGCATATTAGAATGATTTCTGAAGGATCATGTGACATTGAAGACTGGAGTAATGATGCTTTGCATCACATGAATAAAATTACATTTTGCAACAGAAAACAATTATTTTAAATTGTAATAATAATTCACAATATTAGTGTTTCTACTTCATTTTTTGACCAAATAAAGCAGCCTTTGTGAGCATATAAGAGACTTCTTTCAAAAACATGTTTAATTTATTTTTGTTGTTGTAAAAAAGTTTCAATGACATTTCTAATGAAATTAATAAAAATATTGTCTATATTTTGCAAAATGCTCAAAAACCAGAAATTGTGGGTCTACATTCGACAAACTTTATGCATTTTTTTTTTTTTTTTTAAACATCACTTAGTATGATTTATAAGCTGTTTTCATCATGGGGACCCAACAAGGATTTCAGATATTGCCATCTTTGAGGGGACATCTTTTCCCTATAATGTAGGGTTTACCAGGCCACACACAAACGAAAAAGGATGTTAAATCGAATTAAATTGATCTGACAAAAGAGAAAAGACAGACATTCATGCAATCTGAACAGAAGGATTCTTCTGGCCTTCTTCTGCACAGAGAGCTTCTTCTCTAGCACAGATAACTATGAAGGAATCAGAGCGAATAAATGAAGGCTTTACGAGATAAACATGTATTTACTGCTGCTGTGCTTGAATGTAATCTCTCAAAGATGCTAATGCTATGATCTAGCAGCAGACAAATCCACCCAAATCCTAGAGGAGTCTTAATAAAACTGTCTAAATTCAGCCAGATAAAGACCACCGCAGCACTGCGCCATTCACGCCATAAATAAAGGCAGCAATTGCATTTTAAGGTGAAAAATATTACAGAGCGAAGTGGAACATATTTAAAGCACTCTCTGCACTTCCCGTGGAGAGATTAGGCTCCTCTCAGTTTAAAGATAATCAATTGTTCTTGATACATCGGCGCCAGGCCCATGAGTGTGCTGTAATGGAGTCTAATAAATACCAGAGATGTGGCATGTGTTGAACGCCATTAATCTACATGTTCTGGAAATGTAACGGATTGTCACAGCGCGGCTCGCACATATTCCATCACACATCCAATTGGCTTTGCCCAGCTCTACAATTCATTTGCAGTGTAATGCACCCAATAAAAATGTATTCGGACTGCTCTATTGATTGTGAAATAGCATAATCTCTACCAAAGGAAAGAGATGAATATCCTCCATTTTCTCCAAGAATATAGTTTTGCCACAACCTCAAATAAGTCATTGTGGCCTAGAGAATACTGTTCTTTCCTCTGCTTCTCCTTCATGGTATTTTGATCCATGTTATTCTGGGAGGTATTTCAAAATGATTCGGACATCTTGACACCCGCAAAAGCCTAAATAAAACAAAGTGCACATTCTGTCATCACGTACTCACCCTCATGGCGGTTCTTTATGATAACTATAGCCAAATGTTCACACTGTTAAAGGCATAGTTCATCCAAAAATAAATATTCTGAAATCCTTTAATCACCCTTTAGTTGCTCTAAACCTGTATGAGTTTCTTTGTTCTGTTGAACACAAAGATATTTTGCCAACACTTTATTTTGATGGTCCCTTTTGGACATTCTGTTGACTATAAGAAACTTAGCAACTACATGTCTACTAACTCTCATTAGAGTATTCGATTTTGCTTAATATCCGCTAACTCTTTATTTTGATGCTCCCAACAGACATTCTAACTTTGCAAATGCATGTCAACTTATTCTAACCCTACCAGTCTACTAATACTCTACTAACACTCTAATGAGAGTATGTATGTGCAACGTTACTTATAGTCAACAGAATCTGTTAAAGGGACCACCAAAATAAAGTTAAACAGATATTTTGAAGAATGTTGGGAAGCAGACAGTTGCTGGTCTCATAGTATGAAAACAAATATATAAAAAGTAAATGGGGACAAGCAACTCTTTGGTTACTAACATTCTTCACAATATACTCTTTTGTGTTCAACTGAACAAAGAAAATCAGGTTTAGAACAACTGCAGGGTAAGTAAATGATGACATCGTTTTTATTTGTGGGTGAACTATCCCTGTAAGATTCAGAAATGACAAAAAACATGTGTCATAAAAGTGGTCAACACAATTTCCTATAGTTGATGTTTGAGAGGAAATAAACTGTATAAGGAAACACTGACTCGCTTGGTCCAGCTCTGAGTGAGTGAAGCGTGTTCACGAGACGATTGTTTAAACGGGGGTTTACATACGGGATACACACACGGACAGATCATTTTTAACAATAAACTGAAACAAATACTAATATACAGAAATGACAATTTGCTCTCCAGATTTATCCACACTTGCAAACAAGTATCACCCTCTGAATTTGTCACACGAGAGGACATGAACTCAACCGCTTCACAACCGCTTCACTTTCCTTTTCTAAAAATGATTGTTTCACTAGAGAAGACAGTTATTCGTCGGCTGGTGTGGAACCCTTTTTGAAGCTGCCTAAATATGGATTTTGGACCATCAAAAATGGTCTATGTTGGGCAGCATTCACTTTCACATCCTGGAATGTTTTCCTCCCAAACCTTACTTATCTTCGGCTGAGAGAGGACGTCCTATAGATCTCGGATGGCCTTGGGGTCAGTAAATAATTAAGGAAATGTTTTTGAGTGAAATATTCCTTTAAGTTGAAACTTTAATAAAAAACTAAAACTAAAACTAACACTGACTTACAAACAAATTAAATTAAACCTAAATAGCAATATAAAATAAATAAAATAAATAAATAAATATACATAAAATGACAAAAGCACAAAACAAAATAAAATAAAAAAATAAAAGTTCATTCAAAATTTTAATACAATTATGAGTAAATTTTTATTTACGGGTGACCTATCGCATAGAAAATTTAAGAATCGGTGCTGAAGAACATATTACTATTATGAATTATACAAAATTATACATAATCCTACAGTAAACATACCTAAAATCATACTAATTTTATTTGCATGGCTAATGTGCTCTGAGAATGACAAACTAAAATCAGTATATCTATGTTTAAGTGCAAAGCACCTCAAACAAGGTCACATCTTCGCTGTCTTTCACCTGCAGACGCACTGAGGGGAATCATGGGATACGTTTATTGTGGTGAGCCGTGTGTGTTGTATGTTTTGTACAGACTAGAGCTCAGTGGATTGAGCGATTCATTAGTGCTGAACTCCATTATCTGCAGCCATCTAGTGTCTGTTTTGTGCTCTAGACTGAGAGAGACACCGGCTGAAGAACACTGAGCTCGCCCACCCGTCATCTACAGAATAATAGCACGCACAATCTTTAAGTTCAGTAATCAAAAATGTGGAGACACTGTTTTTTTTTTATTTTAAATGATTTAATAATATTTTAATCAGTTTTTCAGATCCATCAATTTGACTAATACTGTCATGAGCTGACGATACACATTAAAAAAATTTTGTTGAAGAAATTAATACTTTTATTCAGCAAGGACGCATTAAGTTGATCAAAAGTGATGGTAAATATATCTATAATGTTACAAAGATCTCATGCTGTTCTTTTGAACTTTCTATTCATCAAAGAATCCTGAAGAAAAACTAAATTTTCCACAAAAATATGAAGCAGCACAACTGTTTTCAACATTGATAGTAATAAGAAATGTTTCTTGAGCAGGATATCAGCATATTAGAATGATTTCTGAAGGATCATGTGACTCTGAAGACTGGAGGAACGATGCTGAAATTTCAGCTTTGCATCAAAGAATAAATAAAATTTTCAAATAGTCAAATGAAAAAAAAAATTATATTCTAATATTTCGCAATATTACTGTTTTTTAATCAATTAAATACAGACTTGGTGAGCATAAGAGACTTAAAACATAAAAAAATCTTACTGACCCAAAATTGTTGATCGATATTGTAATTTACAGTCAGTAGTCAGAGTTGTTGAACAAATACAGGTCACCAAAACAACTTTTGTTCGAAACAATTATTCTTGCTCAGTTCACACTAAATATTAAACTAATTCCTCCTACTAACTTTTGTTGTTCAAGTTTCTTTTTGTAAGAAAAACATTTTGCAAGTTGGATTTTTTAGAGTGGAGTGAAACAACTGAGTTTTTAAGAATAAAGACAAAGTCTGAGGTCTGATAACACACATGAGGTCTTAAGAATTGACCCCCGGTTTCACAGACAAGGCCTCAGTCTAGTCCCAGACTAAAATGCATGTTTGAGCTGTTTTAACTGAAAGCGACTCAAAATATGTCAGTGTCATTGTTTTGTCTCAAGATTCACACCAGTAATGTTTTTTTTTTTTCCTAAGACACGTTTATAAAAGCAACTAAAATGCCCTAATTGAACTAAGGCCTAATCCTGGCTTAATCTAAGCCCTGTCCGTGAAACCTGGCCTGAGTGTTTTCCTGAGTCTGAGTTGTTGTTGTGTGGACCTGAAATCATGCATCGGCTCCCCGAACACACCTGCATCCCGCAGGCGACCGGCGCGGCCCCCGGCACCCTTCACCTGGGCTGGAGAAACACCCAACGGCCCCGAGCAACACAGGTTTGGCCTGCTGTCAAGCCCCGCACCATTAATCATGAGGCCAATGCTGTCTGAGACTTTTCTCACACTCACACACACAAAATAAAGTTAAATCAAATACTTTGTGGTTGCATGGAGGCAGGAATTCAGTTCTAAGAGTTGAGTCATGAGCCATATATTTCTGTGTGTCAGTGAATATGTGTGAGGTTCGTTCAGGTCACGCAGCTTTATTCTCGACGCGAGGATCGGATGGAGTGCGTTTGATGAATTATTTTGTTTCGATGTGGGAGGCGACACGTATAGCAACACACAGAACAGCCTCACAAGACACACTTATCCATATTGATTCAAGACGTAAGGAAGCGAATGAAAAACTAATTAAAAGAAAATATGTGCTAACCTGAGGAGCGTCTGGGGTTTTACTGTACACACAGAGTCCTGTCAGATATTTGTAACTTAATTCTGTTGTGTTTCAATTACCGCCGCGGCCTCTCAGAGTCCACCGCAGGGTTAGACAAACATGACGTAGTGCGCACACATACGCGAGGTGTACGACGCTTTGGCCTGAACACATCTCACACGCTCTCGCTTTCATTCTCTCTAAGCCGAGGCTAAACGCTAGATGTGAAACTGCTGTCGTTTCATTTGTGTTGGTTCCTCGAGTTCAGAGGTCCCGTTCAAACGTGACCTCATCACAGTTACAAACAAATCATTCAGACTCCTGCATCTGGCCCTGGTTATGACTGTCCTTATTAAATACAGCTTGGAAGGTTACTAAACATCATTTGGTTTAGTTATTTTCAAAGGAGTGAAACTATATGCATGGGACATTAGAAAATATGCTTCGGATAGTATGAATGTGTCAAAAAATATTTAAATATGACACGTAAATCAGTGCGTGCAGTGGTGTTCTGAAATGAGGGGTCCTCACAGTTAAAAAAAAAGAAAAGAAAATTATGTAAATCAAATGGTAATTCATGTCCCGGTTAAAACATTAACACTTAATGTTGACACATTTTCATATTTGCATTGTTTTGTTTTATTTTTGTGATATCAGTTATTTTCTCATCCATTTTTGAGGAGGCACGCCCCTACACCTATGAATATATACAATGGCTCCCCAAAAAGTATTTGGATGTGTAAACAACACTGATGCCTGTAAGTCGGTGCATTAAATATATATATATAAAAGCCTGTTCACAACAAGAACGATAACTACAACGATATCTATATTAGCGTCCACACCAGGAGACGATATCGTTCTCTTTATTCTAAGCATGCGCTGCAGTTTTGGTGTCTGCCGCTTTAAATGCTCAAGCTCTGTAAAGCAGGATAGAATCTGATTGGCTGTCAATGTTTTTATCGTTCATCAGCTGGAAAAAAAATAATTCTGAAAGCGATACCAACAATTTTGTTTCCCTGTGCCGTTGTAGTTATAGTTGTGGACTCTGCTATTCTTTTATAAGTTTTTAAGAACTACATCTTTATGGTTCTTGGTGTGAACAGGTATTTAAGGTCATTAATGCTAAAGAAAAGTCTGAACATTTGACAAAAAGAAGTTTGTTGTGTTTGAAATGCTAAAACAATAGATGTAGTGTTGAAGATGAAAACCGTCAGTATTCTGTTTGTTTGTGGTTGATGTTGTTAGATAATGTGATGAACTACATCTGTAGTTACATCTGCGTGCAAAACCATTTATCAATATCGACACGTTTGCTTTTCTTCATACACATAAAAGGCCCAAAAAAAATTCTGAAGGCTGCCACACACATGACAAATCACTAGGTGCAAAAGAATTGTGGCATTTATTTAATTTTGAGGTAGCTTTACTCAAACACCCTTGTGCCTTGCTAAATGTTTTCATAACCTCTGTCAGGATATGAGAGAGACCACCTCAATCTCATTCCTGGGAATTAAGGAGGAAACAGGTAAATATGTTAGAAGTGCCTTGTATGAATTATTAAAACGCATAATGTTTCCCTTTACATCAAAACAAGAGTAGTGCCATTTCTCTTCTTTATGTTTTAATATTTCGCACACACGTCTGTCGACTGCAAGCACAACGTGTTTTTCAGGTAAGCTAAAAAAGAAAAGTGATGTGATAACATCTAAATGAACAGGTTTTATTCAGTTAAATCAGGTTACACCAACAAAAGTCTTTAGATCCTTGAGTTAACAATTGTAGGTTACCACAATAGATAGTAATGCATATTTCACCATTCTTAAGTTATGTTGTCATAAAAAAACACGATGACATATAAGAGGACTGTCACATAGAAATATGAGTAAGAGTCTAAGGTCATCTCTTCTGTAACATCAGACCCTGAATGGTTAAAGTCTGTCCAAATGTACTGCATGTTATTCCTGCCAGCAAATAGAACAGTGCTTCCTCATTTTCTGTTGTGTTGTATTTGCATTCACAGAATTTGAACTTTGAACAGTGTCTAACACGTTTCTACCATTCGAGAATTCAGTTAAACGCTTCTAGAGAACTGTGTCGTTTTCTCTTTCCGTTTCTTAGTTCCTCATTGCTACGGGCACTACAGAAGCAGAATGTATATTTTATGAGGAAAAGATTGTCTAACTGTTGGGTCAAGATTGACTAGAGTGATTGGCAGACACTGTTTACCATATTGAGCTTTTGTTTTGCATGCTGTAGCAATAAATAAGGCCCCAGTTAGCAGTCGTTTGCAGTCCTATCACAGCTCTCCGCTCTATTCAGAGGAGATAAATGTGATTTAAATTAATAGCCAGTCCTAAATAACTCCTCAGATGGTAAACGATGCATTTATCAGATACAGACAGCCAATGTCCCTTGATTCATGGGCCCCTTACAACATGAAGGGAGCCTACAAAAATTGTTATTACTTTTTAATAAAGTGTAGCAGCCGCTCGTCAGTCATTTATCAGAGGAGCTCGCTCAGTCAGATGACGCCGGTTTCCCGTGCAGTGGAGGGGCAGACACATGAAATATGGCTCTCTGCATAAAAATATCAGCGCTGAGGGAAGAGCTGTGTGGGGGGAAACAATCTTTAGCCTCGCTGTGAGGACTGAAACTTGTAGACCATTGCAACCTTTGAAGAATTAGCATTTATTGAATTTATGGCATTTATTTAGAGAATTGGAAGAAAAAAAGACGTGAAAATGTGCAGTTGTTGGATTGAGGAGCTGTTTCCACATGACCTTCGCTTGGATAATTCAATCATACTCAATTATATTTTAGCTTGAATAAATTGATAATAAAAGTTAATTTGGTAACACTTTACAATAAGGTTCATAAGTTAACATTAGTTAATATATTAACGAACATGGACTAACCATGAGCAATACATTTAGTACTGTATTTGTTCATCTTTTTAAACGTTAGTTAATAAAAATACAGCTGTTCATTGTTTGTTCATGTTAGTTCACAGTGCATTAACTAATGTTAGCAAGATTTTAATAAAGTATTAGTTATTGTTGAAATGAACATTAACAAAGATTAATAAATGCTGTATAAGTGCAGTTCATTATTAGTTCATGCTAACTAATGTATTTAACTAATGTAAAGTGTTACCGTTAATTTAGATTTTTTACCCCTAAAAATTTTTTGACCCCCAAAAAATTACAGTAATGGTCCGTTCAAATCATCCTGGGAAGTTCGTATTTAGGATTTGGGAAGTCGTAATTATGACATCACGTGTTCAAATCACTTTTGAGTAAGATGGTGATGTACCTTTTAATTCAACAAGATTTTTCAACTTCACATCTACAAAAGGATGCACCTCGGGTGAGTTTTTGCCTTTTTATATTTTTATTCAATTTATGAAGATTCTGTAACTTGAATCGTTGGATGTTCCATCGTAATTGTACAATTCTGTGGTGTTTTGTACGTGCGATTTAGTTTTATTTAATGAAAAAAGTAACTTTCTTTCATTTTAACAAATGCAGAGTTGGACAAAGTACGCAACTTCCTTACTTGAGTGAAAGTACATATTCTACTGTTCAAACATTACTCCGTTACAAGTAAAAGTTGTAAAGACCGATTTTCCCTTAAGTAAAAGTACAGAAGTACCCATTTTTAAAAGTACTTTAAGTATTACATACAACAATAATAAAACAATGCATTGACGTTTACTTTTTACTTTTGATACTACAGTACCTTATGCCTCTGAATCTATGCCTGCCTACCCTCATATCAGTATCAAATTTATTTCTAGAACACAGTTCCAGTATAGTGGGATTGAATGTGAGATTGAATAAGTGCACTCAATAACGTCCACAACGGTTTCAGACACCCAAATGGCTGTTTCCTCAAATAGTGCCCTATTTAAAGTTTTTTTTGGCTTTGACGTCAACCCGACTTTCATTTCCAACCAAAATCCAACGTCTGTCCGACATCAGGTTCTGACGTCAATCCGACTTTCATTTCCAAACCAAAATCATCCGCTGACTGACGTTACTACTTTCTACTCAAGGACCTTGACAGAAATGTAGTGGAGTAAAAAGTACGATATTAGTCTTTCAAATGTAGTGAAGTTAAAGTAAAAAGTTTCCAGAAAAAATAATACTCAAGTAAAGTACAGATACTCAAAAAGTGTACTTAAGTACAGTACTCAAGTAAATATACTTTGTTACTGTCCACCTCTGAACAAATGTAACATTAATGTGGCAAAATCCACATCCATTGTTTTCTTACTGACACTCTATCAACTTAGAAAATCAGGCTTAAAGAAAATCCCAAGTTTCCCGTTTGTAATTACAACTTTTTGGTCACGTTCATGTGTGTTAAACTCACAAATGCGATATTTCCGGCATGACTTGAACGCACCATAAGCACAGTGATTAGTTGGTTATAGTTCATGGCTCACATTACATTAAAGAAAAAAGATATGTATAGTTACTTGATCACAGATTCCACCTTGTAGAAGCCTGCTTACATCCCAGCCACGTGACCAAAATGCCAAGCGGCGGGGAAACAGACATCACTCATGCGGCCAGTGATTAAGAGCTCACCTTGACCTTGTTCCTCTGATGGAAATAAACAGATCAACCAGCTAATTTCTCCAACAAATAAGTGTGAGCCCTTTAATTTCGGCGCCCGACAAACAAGCTACGCGAGGAGTTTTCCTCCCCTGTGTATCGGTGCGCAGTTAAGCCTCTCGCGCAGGTAACAGTCAATCCATTAACCTTTGCTTTTAGCTCAGGCTCCAGGTCGCTGCATCCCCCCCCCCCCCCCCCCCTACCCACCCACCTGAGCTTTTAATACATTTTTCTTAATAGTTGTTCGCCCGTGAATGAAAAGGGCAACTCGCCTCCTCTTGACATTGACTCTGCCACAGTCATAATAAGGTTTCTCCCTTTCTTATATCATCAACAGTAACCCATCGCCAAGCAGCCCATCGTGTCTGTGTCCGTGGCTGTCTGCAGTCATTTCAGAGAGGTAATATGAAAGGGCTTTTGAAGGCAGAGGTCATGTTAAATTGTAACGCAAATGTTATTCCTCAATTATCCAACTGGGGTAAATGTCAACTGCTCGAGGGGGAAGATCTCTCTCGTTCTCCGTTTGTGTGGTTTTTAATTGTGTGCGAACCGCCCCGTACGTCTCCCAGGGGCCCCGAGGAGTCAGGTGAGCGCTCGTGTGGGATCCCGCAAAACACTCTCTCTTTGCCGTATTGGTTTGGGGTTTGTCTTTACTCCTTGAAGCTGGTGCAACAATACGACAACAAACCAATACGACAACAAACCAAAGCTCTTGCCGTTTGGCGGACGAGTCAGGCCAAGCGCTGTTGATATTAAACACTTAGACGCATTCCTGTGATAGCTGGAACTCACTGCTGTAGTGAATTTAATGAAAAAGCCCCGGGATGATTGGCAGCTGAATGGCTTAACGAACAAAAGGGGGCAGTTTGGATGGGAGGTCAGGAGTGAAGGGGAGCGCTCTGGGATTTCTCCTAAGGCCACTGCATATTACCCGTCCACTACATTTATATTTGCAATAACAAATTGACTTGAATTGGGCTAAGTGGAGATCAAGACCCGGTGTGGACAAACCAAGAAAGAAGTGCTTGAGCCGGAAGGAAACGGGTGTGGACCTCACAATAATTATACACATACTTAACCTTCTGGTGCTCTTCACGTGTCGGATGACCGATTTTTATTTTTTTTTCATTTCGATGAAATTAATGTACTATCTTTTAGTTCGATAATGTGTTTTAATTTAATATTTTGTATTTTTAGGGGATTATATGGTACTAAATTATATTTACGCTGTATTTATAATCCATTTATTCATTTTTTGAGCATAGAACTGAAAATTCAATTTCCAAGTCATAAATGTTGAATGCTTTACAGCACAGACTTAAGTTTGATCTCTTTTCAAAGACGACACTTGGCAGATTAAGTTGTAAAAAGTGAACTTAAATTTACTTGCGTTTATTGTTATGAAAATTATATTTTCAAAAACATGTTTTACTCTAAAACTGTGAGAAAAACAAAGACATAGATCTAAACAAGTGCTCAAAATTTGAGCCTGATATCTCAAAAAAATTGTTTTCATTAAGATTTTGTTTGACCGCAGTACCAAACATTTCCACTAGATTCATCTCCCATTCATTTCCAATGAGCTCATTTTTGACCGCGAGGAGCACAAGTGTGACTATTTTTTTCAGGACCATTTAACCTGTTTGAATCATACCCATGATTTGTTTTGTGTTCACAAAGCAAGTGCCAAAACCTTTACCAAGTTTCGTACCATTCCGATGAAGAAATATATATATATATACACTGTATATTTGTATATATATTTCTTCATAGTTACAGTTCTGCATCTGTCTTTTAGTTACAGTTAGCTAAACATCAACTATCTCAAAGAGAAGAATCTGTGTGTCAATGTGAACAGCGGTTTGCAAACTATTTAAATTTCATATTGTGAATGAATCTGAAAATTCTAAGAGAAGAAAAAGAGATATTGTATCCATTGGAAATTGGTTGGGTTGTGAAAAGCAAAGAGTGAAGTCAGAATGCGAGTTTACAAATGGACAAATAGCTGTTTAGCTACTAGTTAACTACAGTATACAGATTGACCAAAGATTAATTGTTCACAATAAGACCAGGAACATTCAGTTTAAAAACAGGGGGGGAAATTCCTTCTTGCCACAGGCATTTTTAAATGCATTTTTTTTCACAAATGACAAGTGTCTAAATTATTAAATGATAGGTAGTGTCGGTGTTCACTGAGCGGGTAATTTTTATGTATAAATCTGTATATTTGTTACATGTATATTGTTGGTCTTATATGTACGCATGTTGAAACACAAGCAACAAAAATGTCCCTAAGGGGATAATAAAGCAATCAATCAAAAAAAAGTTATGACATATGACTTAAACTCAAAATAATGTCCTGTTGTTTTGGTTACCTTTTTTGGCAACCATGACTCGACCATCTATTTAGCGACAATTGGTAATATATACTCAGATGCGTATATACAAATTCTTAATTTAAGGTCCGGTTATTTATTTGGAGAGGTTTGGATTCAGATCTTGGGATTCCAGATCCCCAAATTATATATGCATCTAGGGTGTAAGTCAGTGTGGTGGGCTGATAAAAGGCCTGAGTGTCTGAATGAGACACTGTCCTTTACAATATGGAGGTGTTTTATGACAGAGGTCAGACTCCATGGGAGCAGCCGCTTTCAGTCTTTGTATCGCTTTCAATCTCAACATGACAGATGGAGACTGCTGTCTATTGTCATGTGCTTCTAATGAAACTGATCTAATAAAAGGACAATCTCAAAAATATTGTGATCCCTTAGCCAAATTAGAATATAATTTGACTGCATTAGAAAGATTATGCATTTTTATAGAGATGAACGAACGTTGATTAGCATTATATATAATAAACCCAGCAAACTTTAATGAATGCTATGTATTTGTATATGGATGTCAATCATTATCATGACTATACAATTCATTACATTTATTTGCCCTAATTGTTCATATTGATATAAGCTATTATCAGAAGCACAGCTGAATTGATATTTTCATTAGCACATACACAAAAAAAACATGACACAATAGAGTCTTTCTATTTCTATTTCTCGGTGGCTTAAATCTGTTATTATTCCATATTGTTCTTATCAGGCTGCAGCGCTATACAGACATTGTCACCATTGTCCCCATGGATACTGCTGATGCTATCCTCTTATCACTGTAATAAAACTAAAGTGCTGGGCAGGAAATTGAAAATGTAGCTGGACAGGAAATAACTGTGCTCTGTCATAATCTACGGCCCAGAACATGTGTTCATCCGCATGTTGTCACACTATCTGATGCCGCCTGCTTTGTGGTCAGTGTTTCTCTTTCCTCCCTTGTGCTTTATCAGGCGGCTGCTGCTGTGAGAGGTCCTGCTGTCTGCTGGGTCAGCACTGTCCTCTGGACGCCCGTGAAAGACGCTACCTTCATAGGGAGCACAGAGCTCAACAAGGCATCACGTTCTGTGCATCAAGACGCCTTTCTAGTCTCAACCTCAGACGTCACCCACGGACTGCTGTCTGATGCATATGGCACACAAAATTGGAATTACTTCAAGAGTTTCGAGGTCATCATCTGATTGGTTGAATTCTACAGGATTTCCAGGAGACGTGTGCGTCGCATTCCTTAACGGTCCACCTGGTAACAAAGCTGTCATGATGCCAAACCCCCTTATGGAAGAAGAAAGCAGTTGTGTTTACAAATGTGACTATGAGCGCTTATCAGGATCAACTAAATGCTGAATTTTCAAAAGTATGTGAAGTTCGTTGCATTGGCTCTTTAAAATACGCAACGCAAAACTGCAACGCAATATGGCAGAATATGTCCCGCCTTCTAAGTAAAAGAGCCAATCGCTGATTGGTAAAGTCATTGCGTCACTGCAGCTGTCGTTAGAAGCTCTGGTTTCCATAGAAACCTGACTCGCGCTTAGGAGTGTACATACGCATTGGCTGGTCTAGACTGAAAAATAAGCTTTTTTTTTACAATTTGAGCATAAGAAACAACATTTATGGGACAGTTCATGTCAGATTTTGTTGCTGATTTGAAATATGTTATTTAATTGTGAGTTCGGCAAGCAGTTTTTGAGATTAGAGGATTCCAACATTCAAATAGATAGGACTTGGTCTTGGATGCCCTGAGGTGAATTAACTGCGATCTAACTTTTTACATGTCAGTCATACTATAGGCGCTCCTTGGCCAATGAAAGCAGCGATGGAGTCCAGAACTTCTGCCGTCAGACTAGTCTGGCTATGCAAGACTACACCTCTGGACAGTTTTTTAAGAATAGAATAATATATCTTTATTAGTCACTGTTAAAAGACAAACACGTTTAGCAGCTCTTCAGATTTAGCAGGATAACTAAATCTGAAGAGCTGCTAAATGTGTTTCATTGTTTCTTTTAACAAAGGTAACGAAGACAATGTTGATATCCCTCATTCCAGGGCATGCAGTTTGGCGGATGTTTGAAAGAAGTAGAGGAATTTGTAAATGTCAGTTTTTTCATTTCTTGTGCAAAGAAATAAGCCTTGTAGTCATTCAAATTTTGCTGTAAAGCTTACTGTAAATTGTTCTAGACCCTTAGATGTGCTAAGACTTGAAAATGCACTGAAATCAGTTCAACAATAAGAATTATGATGCAAGTAGTCTCTGAAAGTAAGCAACTCTGTCTGTGTTCAGTCTCTGATTGAACCAGCATGCTATCATTTACAGCTCATTTGCATAGAAGGGGGAGGGGTGATGATAGGTGTTGGTGACACAAGGCCGCCCTCTGTCTGAAAAGGAAGAAATTTCTTTCTTTCCGTCTTCTTTTTTTATCCACCCTCACAGCTGATGCCATTTTTCCAGCATTACCACAAAATAAGATCAACTAGTATCTGCAAACAGAAGCTGTGTAAGATCTCCTTCATCACTTCTGAGCATGCTCCACAAACACAAAGTCACACAATACCGACTGCCTTCATTTCCTACACTAGCTCTGTTAAATGCATTTTTTTCACAAATGACAAGCGTCTAAATATTTGTGATCCCGAATATCCTTTTCAGCATTTTATGCCATGAGACACTTTGAATCCTCTGCTCTAAAACGTCAACACAGGTCTTAAGGCTAAAATATGATCTCCTCTATGGTCAGCGAGACTTCATTCTACATTTATGCGTGATGATGGCAAATGACCGGTTAAGACGTGTTCTTCTCTTTCATCTCATTTTCAATCCATACAAACTTCAGCCATTATTAGTTTCTACAAAGGCCTTTTTCTCTATGTCTGCCTTTCGCCTTCTAGCTTGTAATTGGCTTTCAGTATCTGAGGAAATGTAAGAGAGAGAAGAAAGTGGCAGGGAAAAAGAGAATGTCTCATTTGCATTAACTTCATTACCGCTCTCTTAGAGTTATATTTAAACAAGTCCCGGCCACCGCACACAAGAGCTTTTTCTGAGAGGTGCCGAGTAGCCCTCGGCTCCCCCCTTCTAATTGATGTAAATGAAAAAAGCACAGTGAGCTCAGGAGCTTTGACCTTGTTATATGGGGTGGCTCACCCCAATTAATCAAAGATTCTTTCTAGATGCTTCAAGCTAATAAATAGCGGGGCAAATCAAAAGTCCTGTGGTTACTGGCTCTGGAATGATTACGCGAGTGGACGAGATTAAAGTGCGTTGGAGATGAGGAGGCTCTTCTGATGAAATCTGCTCAATGAGGGTGTTAAAAGACCGAAAGAGAGAAAGACATGCAGTCAAGAGGTTGATTGAAAAAACAAAACAAAAAAAAAACAGATGTTGTTTTTTCCCCCCTGCTTAAACACTTTTTGAAAACCCTTGTCCCTAAAGACCCATAATGATCAGTGAACTTATGATTTTGCCAAGTAAGTCATGTTCCTGGATACACATATTTTGTTGATCCTGGAACAACATTCCTATCAGAAAATATAGTCCTGTCCCTACCCTAAACAGAGGCGTCATGCCCATCCAAACCAAGGAGGCACGTGTCGTGCCCCCTCATATTTTTGAGTCAAATGGATTTGAATGCAGCTTCCAAAAGACAAATATATAATACTTTTTACATCTGATAATTTACTCTTTGAAGCATACGATCACACCGGTGTGATTAGAAAG
This sequence comes from Rhinichthys klamathensis goyatoka, assembly GCF_029890125.1. Taxonomy (NCBI): domain Eukaryota; kingdom Metazoa; phylum Chordata; class Actinopteri; order Cypriniformes; family Leuciscidae; genus Rhinichthys; species Rhinichthys klamathensis. The sequence continues at coordinate 6,955,923 of NW_026606559.1, read as the reverse complement.
CTAACGTTATCAACTGCTAAATTCAAGTCTGCGTTCACGCTTTGGATGGCTCGTCATATATCACAACTCTTTGGTGTTTCCAACCATATAATATTTATTTTATGTTTCTGACGTTTAAATACAGATAAGTACTAGCAGAACAAATATTTGTAATTTGTGAAATATACACGGATATGTAAGGACGCTGCAATAATCCTTTAAAATATAATTTGATGACATATATCAGCCTATTCTACACATTGCGTACTAGGTAACTATAAAGTTGATTCTAATCTTAGAATAGAAAGGATTGTGCCTCAAAATTGGTGAATTTGTTAGTTTTGAAGCTAAAATCCGTCCAAAATTTTACAAAAAAATAATAATTGAAAAATTCAATTAATTAAATGTGTTTGTTTTTATAGGCTACAAAAAAAAAAAAAAAAGACTGAACGATCCAGGACTTAGCCCTAATATTCTGGAATAGCGACAGTAAATGTGTTAATGTATGTTTTGGCTTCGTTAAATCAAAAGTATAATCGGATATGATGACATTACAGTAATTATCACAGTAAATAAAGTAAAATGCTAAAGTAAAGTATTATTATACATAACTTAATTTTATTTGGGGGTTAGTTTTTTCTACTTGAAACAAAAACAGTTCTGCTATCACCACCCAAATCTGATTGGTTGATTAGAATGTTGATCCAGGACCATATTGTACTGTAAAATCACATTCACAGTGAACTTATATTCTTGTTAATTATATATAAACTCACGAAAAAGAAACATCTCCTTTTCAGGATACTGTATTTTAAAGATAATTTTGTAAAATCCAAGTAACCCTTATATCTTTATTGGAAAGGGTTAACAATGCAATTATTGCACATGCACCTGTGGAACAGTCCTTAAGACACTAACAGTTTACAGGCGGTAGACAAATAAGGTCACAGTAACAATAACTTAGGACACTGAAGAGACCGTTCTACTGACCACCTTACTGAACACCAGAAGAAAAAGTTAGAGTAGAGTTACACACTATTGTAAAGTTTGGGGACGGTAAGATTTTTTAATGTTTCTGAAAGTAGTATTTTATGCTCAACAAGCCTGTATTTATTTAATAAAAAATACAGTATAAAAACAGTAATATTTTTAAATACTATTACAATTTTAAATAAAAAATCCCGATTTCAATATATTTTTTAATTATTATTTTTTCCAGTGATGGCAAACCTGAATTTTCAGCATCATTCTTCAGTGTCACATGATACTTCAGAAATCATTATAATATGCAAATTTGCTGCTCAAGAAACATTTCTTATTATTATCAATGTTGAAAACAGTTATGCTGCTTTATATATGTGAAAATGGAGATACATTTTTAAGATTTCTTTGATGAATGGAAAGTTAAAGAGAACAGAATTTGTTTTAAATAGAAATCCTTTGCAACATTATTGATGTCTTTTGTGTCACTTTTGATCTGTTAATTTGGTGTTTTTTAGTGGAGTTCACACAGGTGTCTTAGCAGAGAATCACATTAAATATATATATTTTTTTAATGTTTGAGTGTTCTTACTATTTGTTCTATATGTCTATACAAATACAATTTGATAAATGCCCCTCAAATTATGCACATTGTAAATAATTTGATCTAACCAGCATAATTGCCCCCCCCCCCGTTTCCCATTATAAAGCTGTAGATGGCTGATTGAGTGAATGGAAACCTACCAATCTCATGAACAAGAAGGACAAAACGCCGATTCACAAAGACGTGAAACATTAGCGGCCCAAGTACTGTGTGAAAAATTAATGACCCCCCTCTATACAGTGTCCTCTTGTAATACACCACGATTAGCAGCACTTTTATTTGCCCGCAGCTCAACAGCAGCCACGGTGGAGGTGAGTCAGCGTCCACCTGCAAACCAGCCGCTCACAGTCACAGGCCTCTAAAGTGTCACATAAAAGTCATCATGACGCCGGCTTAGCTTACACCCGATCCAATTAGCCGGAGAGATCACACTGACCCCAGAGAACACGCTCCAGTGTTCGGGCCGAAGAGTCACTTGATCCCAGGTAACGCAACCCTCGCAAAACACTCATTCTGCTGCGTGAGGGAAAAAACAAAAGATGAAGGGAGGGCTGGAAAAGATGCCAGTGGGAGGGGAAGACGACAAAAACATGTCAAGAGAGATGACAAGAAAAGAAAAAAAACCTGAGGTAAACATACAAGCCAGGTACAAAAGCGGCGACGCGGAATGTCTGGCCCGGTAATGAAATGAATTTGTCACCTCATTGTCGGTAACAATAGGCCTAATTGAAATGAACCTATCCCTCGCATGCATCTGGCACATTAAGCATTCGCTAAGATATGCTGATTCTTACTCACGCTGAATTATTTAGCTGCTGGTCCTCTCTTACAAACAGGGACGAACAAAAGATGCTCATGCAAATATTCATGTGCTGAAGATAAGCAAATGAGACCGACCGTCTTCACCATGATCGATCAACAGAAAACCACGAGTCCACAAATGTCCCTGCCTGATTCTGTAGACATCTGCAGTTTGGAATTTTAGTAAACAAGATTTCAAACACAATTTCAAAATTCAACATTGCAGCCAAGCAAGATACTTTTATACTCTTTGAACTATATTGTAGGTTTGTTTACAAGCACTAATTTCCCTCAATACGAATGAATCCAGTCCGATTTCAGGTTTTGAAAGTTATGTTTATATGAGCACTAAATATCGCAATAGTCAGATTTAAAGGCATCATTTTTTTTTCTTGTTTTCTGTTGATCAGATTATTCAGGGTCTACATCGCAGAACCTGATTTCACAACATGTTCCTAAATCAACATTTTGGTTGATCATGGAACACCATTCCAATCAACCAATCAGATTTGAGGGACAAGTTTACAGTTTGTGTCAAGTTTAGGCTTACAAATTGTGTTAACCCAGGATTGCTTCTAACTCAGCGAAAGGACATGATCTGATTGATTGAGGTGTTTACATGAAGGCTTTTCAGTCTGATTGAGCCATCAATCCGATTACTAACGGATTATTTGGGTGTGTAAATGTATCCGTGGAGTGTATTAATCAATGTATCATTTGATTTCAACTCTAAATTGAGTCTTAATCATAACATATACATATCACATTCAGATCCAGCTGCACATTAACCTGTCATTCTGATATAGATGTTGGCATCACATCTGGCCAGCTAGCGTCTTCTCATAGTGTAAGAGACGCTCTTTCACTCACTACAATATGGTTGCTGGCACGGGCACCCAAGAGGCGTCTCTGCTTGATGTACCTTGCTGAACTGATGAGCCGTGTGCTGACAGTTGACATTTGGTTGGAGAATGGGCTTGGCATGCGCGATCTGCAAGCCGCTCCGCAACAAAGGAGACCTGGGAACGCGTCACCAAAGACGCAACAATTCTCCACACAGCAGTCTTTTGTTATGGTGGCCAGGTGCCAGAGTTTGCTCATTTAGCCCTTGCGCAGGACAACCTGAAGCAAACAAAAATAAGTTCCAAGAACGTTTTGCTAATGTTCCCGGTAAGTTATAAAAATGCTATTTCTGATTGTTCTCAATGCTATGCTTTAGATGTTTTACAAAACTTGGTTATGCAATTGTTAAGGAAACATTTCATTGTATCATTCTGCAAACATTTTGGGAACATTTTCTCTGAACATTCTGAAACAAGTAGTAACATTTAAACAATGTTAGACGACGTCCAACTAAAACGTTTCAGAAGAAAAAAAAAAAGTTAAATAGCATTTTATGCTAATGTTTCAAAAACATTATTAAATACCAGATAACTTTGAACTAACATTCTATTAATGTCACTGGAAGAATGCTTGATCATAACTTGCCAGAACGTTCTGTGTACTTTGTTAGCTGGGTTTTCTGTTGGATGACATTTTCTTTGTTCCTTCCTCATCCAGAAGCAAATTCTCAGCTGCACTTCAGTGCAAACACAGATGTCAGAGAAGGGTTACTCTGAAGGTTGGCACGACAAACGCGACCGGATATTGTTTCTGACATCTTGTGAAGTCGTCTCAATCCTTTGCACTGTTTGGGGAGCGCGGGGTCCTTCAGGGCTCCACACGTGGGCCGCTGAAATTTTAATAGGCCCCCAGCTCACAAATGCAGGGCAGCATGATGTTGTCACCTTGGCATATTTTATCACTGATCAAACATTAGTAGGCAGATGTTGTAAACTTGTAACTGTCTCATCAGCAGTGGCGGCGGGCCTCGGAGGCACAGGCGCAGATGCTTCATTCTGTATCTACCTTTTCTGCTGGTTTAGGCATACCCACCACTGAGGTCGCTGTTACGATATTTTATAATAAAAGTTGTGAAATAATTGGGCAATAATAACAACTGTACTTTGGGCTGCTAAGATGTTGCACAGTGCCAAGATAACCGAATCGTCAATGTCAAAAAGACTGAGATGACCAATCAAATTCAAGAAGACTGGCATTACCGTTATTTTTTACAGAAGCCAAACCAGCAATTGTGTAGTAAAAGAAGCATCCAAACTTATCTTCCAGTATAAAACAATAGTCATTATGCCGCAAATGTAGTGCACGTGAATATAAGGCAGAAACGTCATTCACTGGTGCGATCAGAAGGATTATGCTGTAGCGGCTGCATTTTAGTGTGAACCAAACATATTAAAATTGCATTTGCTCATTCATTATGTAAATAGCCTATGCTGCTGGCAGAGTTAATTGCATCCGACATCGTTGTCTTCATCAGGCTGCATCTCAAAAGCGCCGCTTGGACCTCTTAATAGCACGCGTTACTTTTTGACTGTTGCCATGCGGGTTTCGCTTTTGTCATTTATTTTTTGACAATGCCACGTGCTGAGACCTGCTAGCCAAGTACCTTGTTGGCAATGATTGATTACCCAATATCTAATTAAACCTGATCCGATCGCTTATTATGCAGAGAGGAATAAACAAACTGAAGTCAACTGTCAGAGCCGTGTGATTGATGATGCTGCCAATCCAGCTATTGTTTGGCCTAATGTCTTGACGCTTGTAACAACCGGTAGAGCTGCCTCAGACAATGTGCTCTGTCAGTCCGCAACTGATTTGCCAAGCTCACAAACAGATATTTGCTCATTTATTTATTTCATTCTGGGCAGGGAAATATATTATGCAGGACCTTGGTAGATTTGTTGGGTTGTTGGCCCTATTAAACCCTGGGTCCTTGACCCGCCTTCAGGGCAGGCCTGTGTGTTTGTACGGATTGAAAAGGGACAAACGTGTGTGTGTATTGGGGGGTGGGGGGTCCATGGAGGTCTAAGGAATACAGAAAGCCAGTTCTACTCCCTAAAACTACAATGTCCTGAAGTAATATAGAAATGAAACCGCACATACAATCAAATCTTTGAATCCGTTTTATAATCAGTGAAATAGTCCTGCGGTGAGGAAAAATTATTTTTGAAAGTACAAATATTCAATAAATATGAGTTCATAAAAGCAACATGCTTCATAATTAAACTAGGTTTTAATAGCATGTCGCCCTGCAAAACGTCAACATCACAAAAGTATCAAGACAACTCATGAGTACATGCTTTTACAAAATAAAAAGTAATACTTATACTTTTCATGCTATATAATATGTGATTTATTTTGAGGATGCATCCTTGAGAATTGCCTTCTTATTTGAGAGTCTTGCAAAATTGAACGAATAATGATAATTAATTATTATCAATACTTTTACTACTGAGGATAATAATCATTGCTCACCATAATAATTTAGCACGATCACTATTTGTTGCATTTGTGATTAAGTACAATTTCTTGTTGCGTTTGTAAAATGACACGTGTGTAAACCTTATTATAAGGAAGCGGAATTTAAATTACAATCTGCCCAGAGGAATAACTTCGAAAGAAACGGCTGACGCAATTCTCTACAACAAACACTGAAGAACAGATGAGAATTTGACCTGATGAAAAATTCATATGCTCATACAGCTCAGGACGCTTCCATTACCAAACATTTGTGAACCCTGACAGAATGGAGGTTATTCAAAGCCACCATGTTCACAAGGTGTTGGAAATTGTTACTTTAATTTATCCTGAGATGATCAACATCTGATCCCTGAGTCAAGTGCCTGTAGGCTTTTTTTTTTAAGCATGGGGGGAAAAAAATGCATGTGTGTGTATGTCTGAAGGCCGGAGGGAAGGGTGGGTGAAGCGTTTGACATATATCAAACAACACAGAACTGAGACCGGACAACATTAATCAAAACTTTTCTCATTTCCCCCAAAAATTAATCATTAAATAATTAATTTTGCAGCTACAGGCAGCAGTTGAAGGGGGTCTTGTGCCTTCCTGCTGTTAAAAATGTGTCCTTGTCTGAGGGCTAGATTGATATATTTATTATTTATCAGATTAATCATGGTTAGAACCGGTGGGTTGCAGGTTGTGCTCATCGAGCTTTATTCAGTGCTGAGTATGTGTGTGCAGCATGTGGATGGTCATCATGAAGATTGGGCAACTGATTATAAAGAGTGGTCACAATTGAAAGTGGGAAACCTTGCCTCAAGCGTTATTTTTACCACAGGCAGCTTTGAAAGAGGGGTCAGATGAGGAGAAGTTGTCATTGATCTGACACCTCTGAAGAGGTCAGTAAGGGTACCGGGGTCATCTCTGTTTATGGAAAGGTCTTGCGTATGCCCAAAGGATATGCCAGAGAATGTCAACCTCTCAAGTATGAAGCAGGAGGTGCGATGCTCATTTTTGTATTCATTAGCCCTTAAAGTTTGTCACATGCACTAATTGACATGCTGCTGCCAAAGGCAATTACATTTCTAAGCCACAATGCCAAAAATCAATGTCATCTGTTAACCCTGAATTTTTGAAAATTTAACCTAATCAAAAATATACATATCTTTAAAAGTCAAATGAATAGTAAAACTCACAAAAACATAATACTATTTCAGTTATTCTACTTAAAAAATTCTCGTTTAACTTTGTTACCTGCCGTTTATTTGTACTTTCTTGCGAATTTTACTTGCAATTTCGGAGTGAAAACAGTTTCTACACCTTTTTTTTTCAGATATGTCTTTATTATTGCTGTTTCTTCGAAAATTGTCCACCAAATGAAAAAGCAAAACTGATCCATCAATCCACCATCATTTCTCATTAGCCACAAAAAAGCAACAAACGTATCGAACCGCTAAAGATGTAGCCTGTATTTAGAGAAAGACCTTTGAGTGAGTCTGTGCCGCCCCAGGAGGCAAAAGACAAAGGGTGGACATTAGCGCGAGCAAACTCCAACTCCAAAATCAATGCGCAAAAGTCATCAAGAGTGAGCGCTGGCTCTCAGTCTCTCAGAAGATGACAGTCAATACAGATGTCTGGCACTTACGACTCAAAATCTCGATCGCATTCTTCTGGATCATTAGAGGTTAAATGAAAATTCCCTCATCTTCACACTCGGTTTGCACCCAATCCAGAGAATTTCCTCTCACCTTATTAGACCAAAATGCCATTTTAAGCACTAGCACTGCCATTTCAATATGCAGCCATTCTAAAACAAGAGCGCCTCGAGCATTTTTAAAACTCTGTAAATATGTCTATGTTGAATACTTTTGTTAAATGGCCTCTTTTATTTCAAGTTGGCAGCATTGTAAGGACGCCGCGGCACTGCGAACTGTACCCGAGCAGCTGTATCGGGTGCCGCATGTTAATTGAAGCATTGAGAGCAAAATTGCTATCCAGCCTTTGGTCCTGGTGTGTGTATCAGGCAAATAGATCTGGCTGACAATTGTGGGCATAATTGTACATCACACCCGATATTAAGATGAGAAAGCGAGAGGTCGCCCCATCACATCTGTGTCTCGGCCAGGCAATCAAACCGGGTTCATGTCAGTGTGAAAAACCCATTTGTGTTCAGAAACAAAACATTTCCCCCTTCTCTCATAATGGGCTAAAGCGTTCGCTTATCTCCAGCCATGCACAGCCAGACCTCATCAAGGGCACGACGTGCACGGGATGCTGGCACACGAACCGGCAGGAAATCAAAAATGAGATTTTGCGGCCAAACGTACGACCGGCCCCTGATCTGCAGGGACTAACCCTTCGACATAAAGTCATATTGTGTTGGAGTTTTAGTCCCTAAATTTGGCCATCAATTATTAAGCGGCCACAGCGATTGTATAAATGTAGGAAATTACGAGCGTCCACTTTTGCTCTCAGGCAGAAAGAATGCGATACATCGGCTACATCCCCACCTAATGTGCCGGCTCTCTGTCCGAGGGCCCAGAATTATTTATGCATTAGAAAACTGCGTGGCCGGGCCAGAGGAGGCTAGACACATTATTTTAAACCTTTCATAACACGCATCAATATTTCATAAGAAATAAATAAAGAATGTCGGGCTTGTTTGGAGGACAGCTGTAGCTCTGCGCTTCAGCAGCTCGAGGGACTCCTGGGAGGCCACGCATACCCCGCAGTAAAACCCTCCATTTCTTTTTAATCATCCACTTAGTGCATTGTGGGTAGAGGAGCTGTCAAGGTGAGCCAACAGCTTCTTCGATTGCGCCGCTGAAAGGCTTTGTCTGAAGAAAACGGAGCCTTTGTTGCCCTGCACCTTCAAATTACATCTTCACTCATTTCCCCCCTTCCAATTTCACCTCCGCTGCGGCCGCGGAGAGTCTGGAAGCTGCGCTCTAGCGGAGTAATGCGGTGCAAGTAGGGTCGAAAATGCTCGACGGAGGACTGAAATGGTCCATAGGGACAACTTGACCGTTTTCAGGTAGTATAGCGGGAAGATTAGAAAGGTTTACGAGGCTGAGCCATGGATGATCACCCTCATAAAAAATTAAACCTTGATTCCTGATATTTATTTATGGATGATAAAATGAGTGGAACAGATCACACCCACAGTGTAACAGTCAGGTTCCTCTTCATAGTCTGCTGAAAATTTCCAGAATCACATTTAGCAGTATTTACAGGTGATAGACAATGAAACACAAGACTATCTTCACCCTGATCTCCAACATCAACTAATACCCAAGGACAGACAATGTATGGTGCATATTTATTGGCCCACCAGTGATCATCTCCTCTTCTCTGCTGCTTTTATTCACACAAACCTCAAGAGGCCATTGGAGGTGAAGGACCACCAAAATGCTCAAATTGCCACGAAGATTATCTCATTCTTGTAATTGCTGCAGATAGAGTTGTCTAATCTGCCATTGCTCAAAAAGATGACTGGGAAATAGCTGTTTAGAGACTACTGTATGTAGCTCTGATGAGCAGCCATGAAGGTGATTGCACAACTGTGTAAAGAGAGAAATTAAAAACACCTCTGATAAATAGGGCTGTGCGATATTGCTAAAAAATGTATCAGGATATAATGTTTCATATTGTTCGGTAGCGAAAATAAAAAATTGTATAACCTTTTTTTTAAAGACAAGTAGAAAAGTTTGAATTTATTTTTTTATTTTTTATCCACATTATTAAAAAAAAACTAATTATATTAGTTTTAGCAGTCAAAAACAAAATAAAATGTAAACAAAAATATCTTCTTTATGTCTTATTTTAAGATTAAATAAAATGTTACAAAATGTGTGCAATGTAAAAGTGTAAACGTAGAACAATCAAGGCAAACTTTGAGGTACATCAACATCTGTAATAAGTAGGGGTGTAACAGTTCACAAAATTCCCGGTTCGGTTTGATAGGACACAGTGTTGTCATGGTTCGGTATGTTTTCGATACAGCAAAAAGAAAGAAATGCCAGAAAAATTTCCTTGATTAAAAAAAAGAAAAAAAAAATGTTATTAAAAAAAAAGAAGTTATTTTTAAGTGCGAGTTTTCCTACATGTTGAAACTTTTAGTTTTATAAATGTGGGTAATCTTTGAAGGATAAAAAAAATTATGTTTCGGTCATCACATTACACAAAAAAACAAAATTTAAATATGATAATATTTGAGTTTTGAAGAGCTGGAAAAATATGTGTGACATACTTGAAAGCATTTTACTATTCCTGCCAAACTTCCATGGACCATGGTTACAGTTAGTGTTACTACATTAAATCCATGGTGAATGTTGGTGATCTGTGGACTTAAATCATTTAACTAGTTCATTCATGTTACAAGGTTCCTCCTGGTTTCCACGCCAGCGCTGTTTGATCTAATAGAGATCAAATGATAGAGATAGGTTGATAATGGAGAAATCTGAATGCTTCTCACTAGATCTGTTGTTAGTGATGTTATTAACTTCTGTGGCGAATTCAAATGCTTTCTTTACTGGATCTTAGCGCAGTGTAGTAACAGTGTAGCTTGATCAAGATCGGCTCACGCTGCACTGACATTGGTCCAAACTGAGCGTGAAGCACAAAATAATAAGTAGGGCAGTTTTCGTTCCGCCTTCATAACATTTGCCATTTGATGTTGGGCAACGTTGGTCGCACCATCTTTAACTTTGCAGTCTACTTATGAATCACGGTCGAATGGAACCGCACCTTCAGTCAACATGATGCCAGACGCCACGTGAGCTCCTTTGGAAAGGAGGAGAAAGCAGCACAGCTGCGCCTTCCACGCGTTTTTAGACGCGATATGTAAACGGCCCCTAAGATCTACGGGCGATGCGCATTTTAATGAAAATATTGAACGCTGTATCGAACATTTTTTATATCGTAAAAAACACAATGGTGTACCGTTGATAAATACCAATACCGTTTTATCGCCCAGCCCTGCTGATAAATACTGAAGCTGGTACCCAGAAACACAAGATCGAGTGAATGTCGTGATCACTTCAGTGGTGTCCGGATTTCAACAGCTCTGTTCCAAAACCATGACAGCTGCCTAACCAGACAACAACTGTAGGCATCACAGGTGCACTCCTGATGCAACATCTGTTTCAAACAATACAGGCAGCAAAGTTACAGTGTTTTTAAACTTACTTAATTTTGGCCAAACTTTAAAGCTTAAAGGGATACTTCAGGATTTAGCATTACGCTTTGTATTAGTAGAAAACCTGTAGTATTTTCAAATTACCGTGCTTTCCACCCTCATATCCCCCTGAGACGAGAGATTTATGTATTTTTTAGGGATGTCCCGATCCGATCACGCGATCGGAAATCGGCCCCGATCACATGGTTTCAGACTCGATCGGAATCGGAGGTTACCTCCCGATCAGGACTCGGATATATGTAATTTAGGGGTGTAACGGTACATGTATTCGTAATTATTGAACCGTTTCGGTACGAGGCTTCCGGTTCGGTACGCATACAAACCGAACGATTCCTAGGACCATTTTTCCTGCAGACAAAATCCGCGCTGGCGCGATCACCACAACCTTGCGCAACATCAAATGGGAAACGTAATGAAAGCGGAACGAAACTGCGCTTCTCATACTCATTATATTGATGCTTAACGGACCATTATCAGTTCGGACCAGCAACATCTGTGCAGCGCGAGATCAAGCGACACTGTGCGTTGAGATCCAGTGAAGAAAACATTTGAATTCGTCACTGAAGAAATAACATTGCTGCGAGATCTAGTGAGAAGCATTCAAATTTCTCCGTTATTAACCGTAGATCTCTATTAGATCAAACAGCGCTGACGTGGAAACCAGGAGAAACATTGTGCCGTGAGTGAACATGGATTTAATGCTGCACTTCAAAAATCAAATATTATATAAATATATATTTAAATGTTATTTTTAATGTGATTACCAAAACATTATTTGTTCATCCTTCAAAGATTACCCCCATTTATAAACCTGAAAGTTTCAGTAGGAAATCTCAAACTTATTTAAAAATAGTTTTTCTTTTAATAAATAGGAAATTTCTCTGCCATTTCTTTCTTTTTGCTGTATCGTATCGAACCGCACATTTTGTGAACTGTTACACCCCTAATGTATATATATATTCTCATTATTTTTTTTATACACTTTTAAAACATTTTTATTTTTTGTTTACATGCCTGTCGGGTATTTTAAGTTGAGGAGCTATTTGTTTTTATATTAGACTTTTTCTATATTTACTGTTGCAAGTCCAAAGTGAAGATTTTATGTTATTTATTACTTGATTGTTCAAGCTACCTCACACAAGTGCTCTGTTTGTTAACAGAGTTGTTGAATGTTAAAATAAGGTGAATTAAATCAAAAATAAGGAACATCCTGGATCTATTTTTTCTCTCTTCTTTATTGTTTTTTTATGTAGGCTATTATATAAGTATCGGATCGGGACTCGGTATCGGTAGATACTCAAAATCAAATGACTCGGACTCGAGGGCAAAAAAACCTGATCGGGACATCCCTAGTATTTTTTGTCTGGAAAAAATCCTCCAATGACGCAAAAATCGTCATTTTGCCTCATCGGAGGACTTTTTGGCCAGAGGCTAAAGACTACAGCCAGTAGTAGGGGCTGTTCCGCATGTTCTCAACCCGCCCATAGAGGGTGGGATCTCACTCACAGAATGTACACATAGTGTCAGCCATCTTTTTGGAAGCTTAGCTAGCAGGCTCTTGTTCTGTGGAGAAAGCTGAGTAACTTAGTAAGAGAAAGCTGAGTGGTAGGGGTTACCATTCATCCTCTTTTTCCCGGACATGTCCGGCCGTCGAGATTCAGCTTTTGCTTTCTGCAGTCGCCATTCATTGTTTACATGCACACCTTTTGTTTCAATCTAACTGAATTCATTCCGATTGGTGAATCTGAATGTAGTGTTTGCATGAACGCTAAACAAGTGATCGGTTGATGTGCGTTTTAACATTGCTAAGAAAATTCCCGCTCCTCTGTGAGAGATACGAGACCGGAGCGTCTCACAGGTGTCTCTCATCGGTAATCACCCCCTCGTCCTGCTCGCCACAGTAAACATAATGAATGGCGACTGTAGAACGCACAAGCCGAATCCCGGACATTTTGGCCGATCTCGAAATCCCGGGCAGACTCATCACGGAGACTCACTAGTAGCCTAGACTTGTTGTTTAACTACTGCGCTCTGTTACCGGTAGGCGTGGCCTCCTAGAGCAGCGAAGCAAGTGCATTCTGGGAGTTGTTGCCTTTCATCCACATAAGCCAAAAATAAATTCTGGCTTTTCTCAGTCTAGAAAGCTCCAAATTCAAAAATAATTTCACATTTCTTCTACATAAATGGCCCATTTTAAATACACATTCATCTTTCCAGAGGTGAAGTATCCCTTTAAGGCAATTCCAAAATGTGCTACAAGCTCAATGAGAATTGTGAAGGGAAAGGATGATTATAAATGTTTTGGGGTCAGTAATATATACAGTAAAAAATATATATATATGTATGTATATGTATATGTATTTAGCATTGAAAAGTAAATGACATAAGAAGTTCCATACATATAAGGGGCTGTTTACACGACACTGTTTACAACTAAAAACAGAAAACTTATGCTTTTTGTCCATTCATTTACACAACAGCATTTTGGGGGCCTGAAAAAGTTTCAAAGTAGAAGTTTTTTTTTTTTTTTTTTTTTAAGTGATACCACTATCATCTCAATTTAAACTACACAAATATGAATTTGTGAAAAAGGTGACGTCATGCACATGCATTCGAGGTGACATCGCCAACTACTGGCCTGGCATGCATAATGCATTTTTATTTTATTTTCGTGGATCCTGGTGAACGGGGATCGTTTTAAAAACGTTGTTGTTGGTACGTGGAAAACATTCCTATTTTTAGTACATCGCTGTTGTGTAAACATACCCTCGAAATGCACTTTTTCTTACCTCAATTTATGTTTTGGGCTAATTGGAGTATAATAATTAGCTTGGCATGCGTCTAATATTTTTCAGCATCCCTCCATCAAGTAAAGATCACAGAGTCATCAGCCTGTCACAGTCCTTAGCATCTGTTTCCATCTTCATGCAATTTGCTTTTGTGCACAGTAGGCACAAAATAAAAGACATTGTTTTAAAATCAGAATCCACAGACTCAAGAATATATTAAATTGCATCCCAATTAAACTCTCTGAGCTCAGAATAAGTGCAGGTCTAAATTGTAGAAATAATTACTTATGAGGCCTAAAGGTCAATTTGTTATCTCCAAAGCATGTGCATTTGAAAGTTCAGAAAGTAAAAAGGAATAAATGATCACACTGAGATATTATAGTGGTTTGTTGCATTTTGTATTTTTGAGCAGTGGAGAAACTTGTGTCAGAAGAATTCTGTGAGATCAAACATAGTAAATATTAAATCAATGACATAAAGAGAAAACCAGTCAGCAAATTGAGGCCCTGTTTACACCTGAACTTAAGTCGATCAGATCACAAGTAGACGAGGGAGACACATTCACGTTTACACCAGGTATTTTAATCCATCCCAATTCTGCCCTGATTTTTCGAGGGGAGGGTCTATGGGTGGGTAAATGTATGGGCTTTTTCAGATCTTTCGATCTAATGGACGGAATAAGCTCACGCAAAGAGACGTCGGAGAAACATGGAGAGCAGCATCTTTCGTTTCTGATCTGATGGTCTCAAGACCATGCCGAATGCTGTGAGAGCATGTTTGAAATCAGGAATGGTGAAAGAACATTGTGCTTGGTACGTTTTTTCGTCTTCAAACCAAACTTAGGTCTTCAGCAGACAAAGTTTAAATCCTGCCTGGCTAACGCGCTTTCTATAATGTTTCAGCATTAGGTCAGTAGGTTGAGAGTAGATGGTCTTTTGTGGCTGTTTGAACACATTCGACCACACGAGCATCTACTCTACGAAAGCAGTCGAGTCAAATGTATTTTTGACTACCTCTGGAAGTGGACAAAACTGGACAACTCAAAATGTTTTAGACCCCATTTACACCTGTATTTAGCGCCGTCCACTTGTGATCGGATTGACGAAAGCACTTCTTAATATCAGGACCTGAGATTAGATCAATTTTCCAGCACCATTTACTGGCAGTGGCAACTATAACAGCTAATTGTAGCAAGAACATTACAATGGGCACTTGAGTAACACAAAAACCATGCAGATCTGTGTGCAATGCTCGGTAACGGCTGACATCTCGACATGTATTCTGCTCAGACTGAGGAGTAGCGTTGAACTGCTCATGTCTGTTAGCTCTTTCAAGCCCCTTCACTGCCTCCCACACAAAGCTCGTCTCTACAGCTCTCTGAAACGCTGAAGAGGCTGCTGTGTAGACAGAACACAGCTTCGATTTGAGGCGTTCAGATCTTTCTTCATGCAGTCAACTGTTTTAGACTTTCTTATAATCTCACAGATACCTCCCCCAACACCGTGGCACAATAATGCTCTCTTTGCTTGCCTTTATCTCCCTGTTCCTACAAGTTGTTTTGAATAAAGTAGTCATTATCTTCAGGGCCACAATGGCTCCAGACATCCACGCTCAAGATGTTCTATGCATGATGTATTGATCAATCTGTAGTGACTAATGGGGCAGTAATGAATGGAGTAACATTAAGCTAATGAATATGCCTATGCAGACTGTGAATGAAGCGACTTTGCTCACTGCAATGATCAGCTTGATCTGTTGAAAAACTGCATGCTTTAAATAATGTTGGTGAACCAGGATTTTCTAAGCTGAAGAAATTACAATTGAGATGACTACACTAAAAACAAAAAATAATCGTAAATGAAAGAATACGTAAACAAAACTAAATAAAATATGATCAGTCATCCCAGAGGAACACTGGATTGCTCAGAGGTCATCCTTGCAGAAATATTATTCTTTAGATATTTACATGAGATTTATTCAAGCGCAATCAAAACCATGGGGTTGCATCATGTTCTACCATTTGCACTACAGGAACTCCAATATATTTCATTTAAGTTTCATTTTGTCACACGTCTCTCCTAATAAAAGAAATATGAGACAACAAACGAGACTATTGTTGACATACAATAAGAGTATAGAACTAGCCATACAGAAGCAGTTTGATGAGAAATGTTTTGGTTCTGACTTTTGATTCTAGACTTTGGTATATTGGCATTTCAGAGTGTAGTGATATCTCTATCAAGGGAGACACATGAGAAATTATTTCCATTTTCCTTCCATTTCATTTAGATAACCTAATATTAATTTAATTAATGTCAGTTAGCTGTGAGGTGTACTACACGGCTATTATAGTTAACTAAAACCGTACAAAAAGTTACTTGAAATTAAATGTTAACTGATATGAAATCAGTGTTTCCCCTAGGATTTTTTTTCAGGGGGGGGGGGGGGGGGGGGCTGCTAGTGTTGCGGAGCGGGCGTGTTACGGATACGTGGTGTAATTTTTTTATTTTTATTAATTGAAATCATGTATTATGAATCATTAAACTTATACAACTTTTTTATATATATATATATATATATATATATATATATATGAAAAAAAATCAAACTAATTCTGTGTTGTGTTTTTTCTGGTTATAAAATGAAGACATAAAACACAGATTTTAGCATTTATCATCCATTTTAATCATATGAAATTAAATAAACTTTTTGTCAAATAACTTGCTGCACAATGAGCTTTAGCCTACTGTTAAAATTAAAACATGGATTATTCCTTAATTTCAGTTTTGATGATAATTTATTTGGATTAGTGTTAGTGTATTATTACATTGGGACATATCTAAATTCTAATGTACAACAGTAATATATTTCTGTCAAGTTAAACCGAACTTTTATTTTGACGGGTTGCCTTGAAGACCTTTTGAGTTTCTGTGTATTTATGTCATGATGATAGTTTTTCTCAAATGAAGCAGTGAAATGATCACGACGAAGTGGCTTTCAGAGTGGATCTAGAGCCTGGAGAGGAAGTTTATGCATTTGTGTCTTCATATAGGCCAAAAAATAGCGCAAGCGTCACACGTGCTTGAGTGTGTGTGTGTGGTAAATGAAACTGCGCGTCGGCTGCACCATTCATTAACGCAGAACATGCAGGATTCGTATTTAAATAGTCTTTGTGTTTTAATATTCACACACTAGTCTACATCGCGATTTGATTTCAAGTGTACTGAACTGCTTTCTATTTTTTCCTCAAATGTACAAATTCCGTGAAATTCCGCGTTATACACTAAATTCCTTTTTTATGACTGGATTTCGTCAGCATTTTAGGGGGGGCGGGGGGTCGTTTTGGGGGGAAAACAATGGTAGGGGAAACACTGTAAATTAAATAATAAAAAATATATATACTTAAACGTCTTGGTTACTGTAACCCTTGTTCCCTGATGGAGGGAACAGAGTTTCTGTCAATACTGACACATGGGGTCTCACTTGGGAGCCCCAATCACCTGTGTAGTAGAAACAGCCAATGGAATTGGCGAATGAGATTTGCATACTGAGCCACTCGTCTGACATACGGGTATACAGTATCAGCTTGCCAGAAGT
This sequence comes from Rhinichthys klamathensis goyatoka, assembly GCF_029890125.1. Lineage (NCBI taxonomy): Eukaryota > Metazoa > Chordata > Actinopteri > Cypriniformes > Leuciscidae > Rhinichthys > Rhinichthys klamathensis. Next base: position 6,938,617 of record NW_026606559.1, on the reverse strand, counting down.
TCACTCATTCAGGTTTATGCTGAGGAGCCGAGACAGGGTCCCAACCATTCTGCGGGGTACTTCGAGGTTGTGGCAGGAGGGTTACGACAGTAACTAAGATGTTCCCTATTACGTTCAATGTTATGTCGATACTGACAAATGTGGTCCCTATGGAAAGAGCAGAAACCACTGAACTATGTTGCTAGTGTGGGAGTTGCAGATGCTGGCAAGCTGAACGTGCCCTTTTGGGTTACCTCTTGGCTTGTGGCGAATGGGGGGCTCGGGGCTGGGAGTGAGGTGGTGCAGCATTGCTTACTGCCAGACCGCACCTGATATGGCCCAGAGACTAAGGAAACTGCTCATTATTGAAAATGTGGGAACAGAAATAAACTCTTTGAGACAAAACTGAAGATTCCCTGCCCGACCCTCCTTCAGGGTAAGGAGTGGTGCGATCACCACCTCCTGGTTCAGAGCAGCTCTCTCCATCTCTGGGTCGCTTATGTCAGGGCCGATTTGATGGACGCATGGAGGGCTTAGCGGTGGCTTGAGGGACGGGCAACTACTGTTGCTTTTATTGTGCTATATAAATAAAAGGTGATTGATTGATTGAACGTGGCAGCTGGGTTGATGTTTCTGGCCGTGCTAGAGCAGGTGTAGAAGCCGCAGGGGGTGATCTTTGTCGGCATCCCACATCTCTGCAAGGTTTAGCCAGAGATGCCGTTCCTGGACCACCAAAGTGGACATCGTCTGGCCATGCACAGTTCCTGCATCAGCCCCGGCTCAGAAATACCCGTGTGCGGTTCTTTGAGTGCTTTGGTCTGATGGACTAGCAGGATGGCCATCGCATGTACTGTAGGGCGGAAGCAACCTGTTAGCAGCCAGGGCTGCCGTCATCTTACAGGCCTTGGATGGGAACCGCGAATGGTTCCTCCAATTGCACGGTGCACCCAGGACCCAAATATACAGCCGCGAGCGCTCGGGACAAGGCGGAGGGTTCCACTCAAGTCCGATGCCCACGGCGGCCCAGGGAAAGCATGGCCATCAACTCCTCCAGAAGACATTAGCCCACTCTCCGATGGAGCTATCAACATCTGGTCCTCACCTGGAGCGTGGAATGGAGTCGTGACCGCAATGTCGACATGGTCCTGCACTATCATCTGGGAGCTCAACAGAACACAACATGCTGGAGGAGCAGGAGGTCAGTGGGGATTGGCCTGGCGGAAGCGCTCCCACTGTAACCCTTAGGTCTCTCTGAGTGTTACCACATGGCCCTGTGCTGTACAGAGGAACCGGGCTGGGTAACAGCATAGGGGACTCTAGCCTTCACGAGGAAGTAGAGTCGTGACTGCAATGTCGACATGGTCTTGTTCTCGCAATGAGGACATGAACCATCCACGAACGCTGTCTCGCATGTCTGGGCTGTGCGCATGCTGAGATGCAACCAGTCGGCTCCAAAGCAAAAATCTAAATGAGTGAGCTGCCGGCCAGCTTATATACCTGTATGTCTGCATGCAAATCTCACTCGCCAATTCCATTGGCTGTTTTTCTACAACTCAGAGGTGATTGGGGCTCCCAAGTGAGACTCCATTTGTCATTATCGACATCGATAATCGAACGTCGAACGTGACTGACAGATAGGGAACTTAATTTTTTTTTGGCTAGTTGCCAAAGCAACATTTCTCATTTTCATCTAGTTTAACTTGAAAAAAATAACTAAAACCAAAATTAACAAGATACTAAAACAAAAAACGATATAGACATACAAAAACTAATAAAAAAAAGTGGCAAAAAACAACAAAATACAAAAAAAATATACGCACGCCAAATACGCATAAATTACTATATCTGATTTCATGTACGTGTGAACTCGTGAAAATAGAAATACTCCACACGCCTTAATTTGATTTTGCTGGATTAAGGTAAGCATAAATCGCTATTTACATGGTAGTTTCATAATCAGAGTATTGTCTTAATCGAGTTAATATCGGATTATTGTTGTCCATGTAAACATACTGACTGTTTGATGCCTAAACAAAGCAAAATTACCAATCTAACTATCTGGACAAAATCTCCAATCAGAAACACCTTGTGTTGTGTGGGAACCAAATCTTCTCCCTCAGGTCAGAGTATGAGAGGAAAACAAAGAGCTCTAGCCAAATAAAACCCATTGGTTTACCCACTGAAGAGGTGCATCTCTCCGGTCTGGCCGTCTCTCCCTAACATATGTCTTAACAGAGGAAAATTCTGGGTGTTATCTCAAATTTATGGAGCTATTTTTCATACTGTTATAATCGTGCACACAATGGGAACAAGTGGAAAGACTGCTGGGGAAACACAGTGGCCTGAAGAACATTATTGTGGCCTAATTTATTTTGCTCTATCAGCACAGTGAAACACAGTGCACGGAACCCACAGGAATATCTATTACTGACAGAACGGACTGATAAAGGGCTGCATTAGCTCGTATGTAACGTCTCTGTCAGACACACAGCGGCTTTCTCAGTAGAGAGCTTTAATCTTGCTCCGTTATGAATAATGCTAAGTATATTACTCTCTGACATCCCACAATTCCAATTTATGCACCTCAACTCACAGTGCCAAGTACAATTTATAACTTTCAATATGCAAGGCATCAGCAATACATTAGCGAGATAGGATTGAGTGTGGCTGAGGGTGAACCTGCACTGGGCAGAGGCCTTCGGACCTTAATCCTGAGAGTGTTTGGACTGAACTAGAGATGAAACGGTATGAAAGTTTAATATCATATTGACCAAAATGATCATGGTTATCAATATTATCACATTCATAATGTGATGGAAATGTTCAAAATGTTCTGCTGCACACAAGGAAATCATTTCCAGTTTTATACCGAAAACCAATAAAAATGAACAACACTATGAACTTTTTTGCTTGCATATACATTAAAATAATAAACTTAACAAGAATGGCCAGACTTTAATTTAACATGTGTTTTTTTTTTTTTTTTTTTTATGACTTGCATTATAACATGCTACTTCCTTCTGCACTGGAAGCTCCTGTCACCAAGACAAACATACTTGGAAATAAAGCGCTTTCTGATTCTGATGTTCAAATAATGTTTAGACAAATTTTTTTTAATAAAATTATAAACTTCAGATTTCAAGGTTTAACCTTTAAAGGCCTAGACAATTTTTGGAGCACCTATATCGCCTGTTCTTATCTTTGTTTTTTCTAACCTAATATAGCAGTCAGCATCAAGTGCCATATATCATTTTAAACAGGAGAACTTCAAGTTTCAATCTCTCTCATTTAAATAACCAATTTTACATTTATTTTGTCTTAGAATGGATGAATTTACCAGATTTAAGAAAAACGGACGCAATCATTCACATTCACTACGGGGCATCTGAATGTCCAAACGCGATTAACCCGATATCACAGAAAAGCTGTGAATCTCGTATTTATGGGACTTCTTAAAGCATATGGATTGGCGTAGCGGTTCAAAAGTTCTTAAACATTTAAGAACAGTTATTTTTTGCCGCCGGCGGCCGTATAGGTCTTTTTAAACCATTTTTAAGAAAAACCTGCTCTGTGAATAATTCGAGATACCTTATTATAGCGTATTTTCCATTACTGTTTAAAATTTACAAAATATCAATGATACAAACTAAAATTTGGCTGAATGAAAATGTAAATTCTCTCTCTGGCTGTAGGTGGCGCTTATGGAACAGCTGTCCACCAAGCAGCGCCGCTCTTAGGCCCCATTTACACTGCATGGTTCAAGTAACCCAAATCTGATTTTTTCCTCTCATGTGGCACAGATCGGATATGACCCATGAACGTGTAAGCAGGAAAAAAACGCATGGATTCCGATTTTCTCAGATCGGATTCAGGCCTCACTCATATGTGGTAATAAATCGGATATGAATCAGATACGTGCATTTGCGTGTGCCATGTAAGCAGACAAATCGGATATTCCCCAGTAAATGCGAGTCGTACGTCATTAAAAAAGTGACGTCAACTCAGGTGGACACCACCAACTGAGATCACATGACTTATTATAGGCGCGATGGAGGACGAAGGATACACACAGTGGAGCAATGCGGAGGTTTCATGTCTTTTGAGTGTTTGGGGCGAAGAGACAGTGCAGGCAAAAATGCAGGGTTGTTACAGAAATAAATCCGTGTTTGAAGACATTTCACGAGATATGGGGAGGCATGGTTTTAAGAGCTCATAAAAAGCTTAATGACTTTTAAAAATATTGTGGAAAGCAAAACACTGGATAATTTTATTTCGCATCTGTATCCATTGTATTTCGTGCTGTTTTACTTCCTTTTCCGGGTCAGAACGTCTACATTTGGTAGTTTCAGCAGTGTATAGTGTAAATGCAAAAATCGGATACGGGTCACTTTTAAAAGATAATGTAAGCGGGTCGTCAAAAAAATCGGATATAGTCAGAAAACCGGATTTGGGCATCAAGACCTGCAGTGTAAATGCAGCCTTATAAACACTTTATTAGGGGCCGATCACACTGAACACAGTTTTCCACTCCAATGTGCAACTTTTTCATTATTTTTCTTTGTATAAAAAAAAAAAAAAAAAAAAAAAAAAAAAGAGTTTGACCATTGCACCCACGTCTTTTGCAGCGTCTCACGCATGACACGGTGTCCTAAAAACGCGGCGGTCGAGTTGAAAGAAGTTCAATTCTTAAAAAACATGCCTCAAGAGCTTGCTGTTTTTTTCTTTACATTGACCTCCATCTCGAGTTTTAAACCACAAAAATGTGTTCTGTGTGAAAAGCCCCTATAGGCATCACACATGTATAAGAAGAACTTTTCTACTGACAGTAGTTTCCCTTCTGAGACATTCATAAAATGCATTCAGTCATATAATTTCTTTTAGCATTCAGTTGTAAAGGGTTGAGGAATATGTAAAACCTCTCACTGCCTTCCACCATGCTTTCACAAACACACTCACACACACACACACACATACATACATATATGTATATATATATTATTTTATTTATTAATCTATCATTATTAATCAATCGAAACAACTTCCTCTCCTCTGATGTGTTTTTACTGCCGTGAGGGTGGGACAACCTGTCACTCACATGAGATCGACCAATAGCAAACCACAACCATTAAAATCAATTCCCATGGACAAAATCAAATCCAGTCCTACATTTTTTCTTGTTCCAGAAGCCGTTTCACTCATATACATCACAATAGGGAAGAAAAGACTCACAACTTCCGTTTCATGCTGATTTTAACAGTGGCGAATGACTGCCAGCTGAATGACGGGAATGATAAAAGACTGAAATATTAAAGGACGCTTTAATATTTAATATTTAATATAAAAGTTGTATTCTATAAAAGGGCCTTAAAAGAATCAATGAATCATTTTTTGTGAACCCTTTCAGTTTGATGAACCATCTGAACGGACAGATACTTTAAAATGAATCCCAACATGAAAGGAGCTTTTAGGAGCAGTTTAGAAGCGCACATTTTATTATTCCGTTTGCCGTTCAACAAATTAATGAGTTTGAAGAGACATGAGAGTGTAGATAAGAGAAAAATCAGTTGAGGTGCAACTTGATTGAGCTGACCACATTTTGAGATGTGAATATGTGATTTAAGCCTATTAAACAAACAATTGCAAACATGATGGTATTTAATCCTCAAATATATACACGACAGTTAAGGTTAGGTCCTTCTTATGTTTTGAAAGAAGTCTCTTATGCTCACCAAGCCATTTATTGGATCATACATTTGACCATAAAATGATTTGAACCATTTTCTATCGGAATATATTTTAAAATGTAAAAATGATTAAAAAAAAACAAAATAAAAAAAGCCTCCAAAATTTGAACGCAATGCATGCAATTAAAATCCACTTGACACAAAACTCTGCCAGAGCGCATGTGCCATTTTTGGGCAGGCATGTCTCTTCTGTATAAAAATAGATAAGCAGAGAATATTCTTTCAGAGACCTATTTCTGCTGACGTGGCACTATAGAAGGAGGGAGGAGGCAGAACTCGGCATGTGATGTCAGCTTCGTCACCTTCATCACCTTCGAGAACCGAACGGCTCAGGCCAGGCAGGAGAAACGCTGAGATCTATAGACTGTTTGGGCTCGACAATGGCAGCCGGCAAAGCGCAAGGTTTGGGGGAGAGAGAGCGAGAAAGTGAAGAGCATAGGAGAAGGAAGAGAAACAACGTTGTTTTCCGGGCTCCTTGAATAGATTTGTTAAAACCCCACGGTTGATTTATGCTAAGCGGAGCCCATGCAGACGGGAGCGAGCCTCGCCAGAACACTTTCTAAGCCCCGACCCACACTTTGATGCTTCCGTTAGAGGTGCCCAATGAAAGGCCGCCCGCCCGCCACCCCGCTCCCCCTCACCCCGCCTTTTCTTCAGTTTCTGCCATGCAAAGATAATCAGGTTTATGTAAAGTATGTGTGCTCCTTTGACAGTCTACGCTAGCTCATTAATTCAATCACACCCGATGCCATTGTTCTGCCGGTGTTTGAAATGCGTACGGGGACGGGGGGTTTCCTTAATCCTGTCAATCACTGTTAACATTTTTCTTGCTGTTGCCATGGCCGGGGCCAGAGTTCATGAAAACAGCGAATATGAGCCAACAAAAGGAGAATAAAGAGTTATTTCAGCCACTTTTCTCTAAAAGGCCATCGACCATGCACAAAAACACAAGGAGTAAATGTAGACAAGTTTGAACACTACAGCCACGGCGAGGGAGGGGGCGGGCATTTGAAAACCAAACAGGCCCTATAAAAACTTGACCCGGGAGGCTCTGGGAAAAACCTCCTGAATCGCCCCCCGGAAGAACAATGTCCTTTCTTGTGTGGCTTCTTCAGGGCCACAATGGCCGCTACAGTCTAAAACGCATGCCCGAGATGGTCCGAAACCTCCGTAAGCCAGCTCAGCGCACTAGAATACTGAGTGCTGACCGCGGCCGAGAAGTGGACAACGAGAGAGCGCGAGAGAGGGAGGGATGTGAAAGGAGTGCAGTTCCCAGAAATTTGCAATGTCGACGTGTTGTCAAATGAGAACTGGAATATGGACATTTCAAATGATGCATTCAACCCTAATGACATACTAATTAATACAAGTTGTAATCATGAGCCAACACTAACAAAATGTATTAAATTATCATTGTATTAGCATGTATCCCTTTGAAGTACCATATAAATACCATATGAATAAGATAACACCATGGTCCCACAATACTTTCATTGTAGGTGAAAGGAATTCTGCCGCTTTAAATGCTTAAGCTCTATAAAGTCGGATGAACTCTGATTGGCTATCAATGGTTTTATCATTTACCCAGGTAGCAATGTTATGAGCAAACTTGTTCAAAGTTATCTGGTCTTTAATAATGTTCTCAAAATATTATATTATACATCATTTATGGAATATTTTTACCTGAACGTTTAGTTGGATGTTCACCTAATGTATTTTTAAACGTCAATACACTTCAGAGAACATTCAAAAGTAACATTCCCATTATGTTTGGAGAGAACACTTTTTGCAGATTGCAGATTGTATCAACTGAAAAAAAAAGTGATTCCAATGATATGGTTCCTCGTTTATCGTTATCGCTGTGGACTTTCCTATTCTCATAGAATTTGAGTTTGAGACTGATTTGTAAGGATTGTTTTTTTGGGGAAGCCTTCATTGTAAACTCTGCTCAAAGGCAAAGCTGTACTTGTGTAGTATTTGTACAGTCAAAGTGCGGAGTGGTTTGCTCGCATCTCACAGCATGCACATTAGCAGAAACAATGCAAGCTATTTGGCCGAACTCGATTCACGCTGAGAGGCCTAAACGACTGTCTTTGGCTCCTACAACAAATTAGAGATTAATATATGGTTGCTCCCAGGTCTCCATAGAAGCGCACAAGCAACAAATGCTTTTAATTTCACTGAAAGACTCGCTCTTTGTTGAAAAAAACGTTAACATGGGGGAACACAATCGCATATCCCGTGTAGCCAAAAAAAAAATGCCCCTCAAAATCCAAACGTGCGACGTAATCTCCTGGCAAAAATTGCAAAAGAAAAGACAGATTTGATTCTGGTGGGAGGAACTAAGAAAGGAAAACATGCACGATCTTTTCCCATTTAACACCCAATCTTGAATAAGAATGTAAAGTAAGGGAAGATTAAGCCATTCAGACGGCAGTCGCAGCCTACGCATCGGTGCTTCTTTTCAAGCAATTTAGCCAGTGTTTGTTTATTAGTGCCTTACGCACGGTATTAGCGCTTCGCTTATCGCCGCTCGCACACAGAGAGAGGCCCGGTAATACGGCAGCGTTCAAAGCGTGATATGGGACTTCTCATTTGTTTCCTCGCAGGGTTGACCTTGTTTAAGTGTAGACCATGGGAGACAGGACTTATTGGACAACGATACTCATACAAGCTATGTAAACATGCTCACCAGCTTAGTCCCCTACCCTCTGCGATTCGACAAAGGACTTCAGAGCGGCATGAGGAGATTTGGCTGGGCTAATCTGCTGTTTTCCATATATGCATGGGCTATCGCGAGACAGAGCTCCGTTTGAGAAATACCTGTGCTTGCTATCTGATTTCTGCTATTATCTCTCTCCTCCTTCTCCTCGACTTTGTCACAGAACTGCGTATCTGCATATTACTCTTACTTAGACGCTTATACGAAAAGAGCAGGCCTCATATATCTGCATTCCTATCGTAGCGTCTCCTATCAGCGGAAATGCAAATGCAAAACAACACAGCAATGCAGCTCCATAAAACACACTAATACCAGACAACTCTCCAGTCACTTTGCTCAACGTTCGTGTTCAGCACCCCTTCAATTTACAACAAAAAAGAAAGAGAAAGAACCCAGCTAACAGGGAACGTTCTCATAACTTTGGCAAGAATCTATTAAAGTTATGAATAAATGTTTTTCCAGTAACATTAACAGTACGTTAGTTCAAAGTCATCTGGTTTTAAAGTTGTCCTGTGGTGAAAATCAAGCTTTTAAATGTTGTTTATATGTCTATGTGGTGTTTTAAATATGCTTTAAAGACAAACCATGTGCAAATTCATAAGTCAACTCCACTGCTGAGTATTTTCTCCTTAAAACTGCAGTGAACCGAAGACGCAGTTTGAAATCGCTGGTGTTTTTGGCGTCACAAACTACCTTGCAACGTGTGATCATCAACGAGTGGATCTCTGAGATGATGTGAGTAAGTGGAGACTGGGCTAATTTGCATATTCATAGGTGTAGAGTTATATTCAAGCTATTTTAAGGCATGAAGACATTTTTTTTTTTCAGGAAAAAACTTTTAAATATGTCATTTTGGTGATCAAAGATGAGTTTTAAGGGATATAATTATTGACTACAGTTGGACTTGAATAACTTCTCAAAATGTTAGCACAATAATGCTATACATTATTCATTGAATATTTTTGTTGTCTAAAGTTTTTTTAAACGTTACTCCTTACTAGTTTCAGAATGTTCAGAGAACATTCAAAAGTAACGTTTCAAGAATGTTTACAAAATGATAAACCATATTTTTCAAAAATTTTAAAACTGGCCGGTTTAAACGTTAAGAGAACGATCAGAATTGACGTAAAATCTTTTTTTTATATATATATATAATTTGTTTGCTGGAAAGTTCCCTGACGGGCAGTCAACATTCAAAAGTAACGTTTCAAGAATGTTTGCAAAATTATAAACCATGTTTTTAAAACATTTAAAATACTGGCCGGTTTGAACGTTAGGAGAACGTTCAGAATTGACGTAAAATCATTTAAAAAATATAATTTGTTAGCTGGGAAGTTGCCTGACAGGCAGCTTTTAAATGAAAATGACAATCAGCACCTGGAATTAAACACAATTAGCGGGTTGGTCATGGGTGAAGGGATATTTAGCAGAGTGATTGTCTTTAAATTGACCACTGAGAGGCAGCCTCCTGTGTGAAATAATATTGAAACTGCACAGATGAACCATCCCATTAAAGATTAAGTGAGTCATACCGCACACAGCCTTAAAATCTCATCAGCTCTCTACAGAAAGAATCCCCGAACACAAGCTTATAGCTGAGGCTCCGGGAAGCCAGTTAATTAAATTAGCCCTGCATTTGTCTACTACATCCTCTTATCTGGGGGTGAGGCTTGCAGGGGAGAGTGTCCAGGTTGTTCACGGTGTCCGTCGTTTGATTTAGTTTCTCTCTCAGCTCAGCTGCGGCTCTGGAGGTGGTAATGAGAAGGCCATTAGGGGCAGCAGAGCGTGCAGGAGACAGAGAGAAAGACTGAGGCCTATGACAGAAAGGTCATATCTAGTCTTAGCCACAGACGGCACACCCACCGACCGCCCTGGGAATGTTTATGGACTGTCTGATGCGGATTCTTCATTAAAACAGCTAGAGCTGCCAAAAGCCGCCAGTTGTAATCTGATTGGCCGGCTGCTGCTTCCTGGAATCAGGGTCCACAGGTTTCTATCAGGGCGCTAGCAAACAAAAGTTTGTTACACAGTTAGCAGCTTCTACAATGAGCACGTCTGAGGAATAACCCTTGCGCTAAAGAAGAAACTTCAGAATAAAAATACACTTATAAATGTCCACATTCAATAAAATTAAGCACACTTATTTTTTACAAGGGTAGTCATTGGTTTGTGGATTAAAACTTTGAAAGATGAATGTTTAGTTTGAGGCAGTAAGCAAACATTTTCCTGAACACTGTTCCACTAAATGATGTCTGCCAATACAAAAAATAAGTATACTTCAAGTTCAAATATATTTTCAAGTAATATTACTAAATTAGTAAATTAGTAAGTATACTAATTTCAATATAATAGAAGTATACTTGTAAGTGTACTGTTTCAATACTACTTGGGACCACTTTTTAGTGTATAAAAGTATATTTTTAGTATGATTTAAGTGCAACAGTGGTAAACTGAGTACACAACTAAGTTTTCCGTCTGCACTGCAGCTATACAACAAGTCAACTTATAGGTATACTGGTAGTTTACTAGTCAAATACTTGTAGCACATTTTTTTAGTTTATGAAAGTACACTTTGAAGTGTACTCACAGTAAACTAGTTTAGTAGTTTTACACTGCAAGTCTACTTGTAAGTTCTTTAAGTGAACATAACATATTTATAGTTTACTATGTATGTATTATTTTTGCACTTTAAGTATACTACTATGTTCCTATTTAGGTATACCTTTTTATATACTTGAAATATACATTTACCTTTAACCTTTTATCAACACTTGAATGCAGGTAAGTTTAATAAAAAAAAGGAACATTAAAAAAAAAAAAAAACTGAGAAAAATCAAATTTTTGTCAGATTATTTCCGGATGGGATTCAGAACGTTGATCAAAACACAGATGGATTAGATTGAGTCCATCAACACCCTCAAAGCATCACATTTGTTTCCTCTTCACAGGTTCGACATTTCATTTAGTAACAGTTGGCAGTTTTAACCCTCTGGGGACCAAGGGTTTTTTGGGGCCCTTGGGATGTTTTGACATGCACTGACATTTGTGCTTTTTTCAGTTATTTATAAACATGTTAATGGCAAAGGTGTAAATTCACTCTATATAGCACAAACGGGGCTACCATAATCTGTGAACAACATGTATGTACATGTTTGTATTTTTGAGAGAATATTATTTATGCATGGTTATTGAAAAACTTAAAAATAAAAGTTTCTGAAATAAGGCCACAAAACACATATTGATTATTTCTTCACAAGACTTTTGAAAATTGTATCACATAGTCTAGAATATTTGCTCCAAAACTATGTGAGAATCATCCTGACTACTCATTCAGATAAGTCAATAAAGTATTTTATAATGTGTATGACGTGTTTTGTTTGAGAAAGCTTTATGCAAGGAGGCGTGATCTCTCATTAATATGTATGGCATTTCACACCTGAGAAAGACAAAGACCCTCCCATAATGGCCCTATTAGGTGCTATCAGGCCATATCATTAGAGGAGCCTTGCACAAAGAATGAGGAGATTTAAAAAAGAATGGCTTTTAGATTGTTTGGATTTATTTACAACACAACATAATCCAAAGATACACAACAAAGGACAAAAAAGCACATTAGTAAACACACTGATCTAAATACAGAGGCTTACACAGTCACACAGCATTGTCCCATTCCTGAAACATAGTACATACCTGTCATTTCCAAGGTGTTTGATTTTTCATTACAGTCTCCTGTGAATGTTGAAGTCAGCAGGACTGATATCAAGAGAAACTATATGGCTGCACGACTTTGGGCATGCATTGTAGATTTTTCTGGTTAAAATAGCTTTTTAATTATAGGCTATATATATATATATATATATATATATATATATATACACACACACACACTGCTTAGAATTAGAAGAGAACACACCCATGCTAAAGTTGACTAAAAAGAGGAATAAAAAAATCTTAATGCCTTAATTAAAAAAATAGGAAAACTCTAACCTTTAGGGACGTGAATAATGTCCCTGAATTCTTTGTGAATGAATAATGTATCGCAAATAATTAAATGTTCTTCTTTAAAATACAGGGTGCATATACGTCTGGACACTTCTATCCCCATAAACTCCTAACAAAAGCTGATGTCTTTATTTTGAAGCTTATTTGAAGCTTATTTGATTTGAAAAACTTTATCCAAAACTAGTCAACGAAATTTTGTCTTTTATTTCGTCTGTAACAGTGCGTATCTGTGCGTTCATTCATTCATTTACACACACACACAGAGAGAAACATGATTCACAGTATGCTATTTGTCCGTTTACAGACACTAACGTTATTCTATATCGCGATTAGAACAAAGCACAGCCATAAAACACTTACAGTTCTCAGCTGAATCTGTTGCTCCTCCTCGAAGTGAAAATAAACCAGCACTTCTGTATTAAATGTCCCAGGATTATTCCTTATAGCCGCGCAAGACGAATCTTAATCTGACTAAAAAATATAGTGCGTTACAGCATTTGCCTGGGGGCGTTTATCTATTTTGCAAATGGCCTCAACACATTATCTTATGAATAGCGCGCTCTGCGAGTGGGTGTGAACAAATTAACGATAATGAGCTGAGACAGGAGAAACTGTACTTCTCTTTAGTTTCAGACAGATTACATTGCAGGAGAATATTTGTTTTAAATGTGAATTGTTTTATTTAAAAGTAGAAATTTAAAGCGTTCTTTAGACGTATGTTTCATGTTTGTGTGATAAGTATTAGCTGAGTTTCAGTTCATTTTCCAGACATGTTTCAGAAAGATTTTTGCGGAGACAGAGTGAGCTGAAAGCGCACCCTGTTTATTTTATTTATTTAAAAAAAAACACAAGGTTTTGATGTTAATGTGAGTGTACACAAAAAAAGAAGACCCTCTATAGTTTATAATCATGTATTGATTTTATTTATATGACCATAAATGACGGAGTATTTTAAGTCTATGTTGCTGCTATGTGAAAAAAAAACAGCAAAACGCGCGGGCGCGTTCTTGGTCCCCAGAGGGTTAATGTATATGCCGTTTAATGATCACGTTATTTTACATTTGTGCAATAATCTATCACTTGTTTCTGCTTCTTCACCTGTGTTTTGATCCAGAGATTCAGTATTTCAGAAGATGCGTAATAGCACCCCCTAACGTATAACAGTGAAAACACGGATAGCCGGACAATGCAGTCAATGACGGGAAAGTAAATTCCATACACTACCAGTGGACTAGCCTACACATACATTCAGATACTCAGAATTAGAAACAAATCTGTTTTTTTTATAAATCAAAATTTTCAAACAATGCAAGTTTATAAGACAGTGTGTAGCTAAAACTATGTGAAAATAAATAATTAATAGGCTACTCAATCAAAAGAGTAAACAACTACAAGCCAAGTATACTTGGAATACTTAATTATACTTTTAAGTATATTTCGATCAAAAGACTGATTACAAATATAGGCCAAATATACTTAGACTTCAGTATGAGTCAAGTATACTTAAGTGCAATTGTAAGTATATTTTAGTCAGGACCACTTCGCCAAGTATAGAAATTTATTACAATTATAGCATACAGTTAGTGTTGGCGGTATGGTTGTCCATGCAGCTATGCCTGGAGAGAGCAGCAAGTCAAACCCCCCTGGGGTACAGAACAGAACCAGTATATACATACATAATTACAATTCTCAATTACATGAGTTGTGAAAATAGAAAAAGTTTGCAATGAATTGAACTGTATGGGAAAAACAGAATAATCAGGATGATTAAAGGCTCGGGTGGAGTTGGGGTTGGAGGATGGAGTTTAAATCCGAGCAGCGATGCTATGGAGGAAATGCTGAAGGAATGGGAGTTTAAATGTGCCGCTGTGATAGATGTCGACACTGGATTGGAACACATCAGGAACAGCTGGCTATCAGCTGATGCGAGCTTGGCTGACGTGCCCTGCCTGAACCTGACGCGATGCTTGATTTCTGAGAAGTACATACAAAGTAGACTGAAAGTATACTTTCTTATTTTTAGTTTAAAAGTAGTATGCTAATAGCACACTTGAATAAACGTGTTTTTCGTAAGGGTGTGGAAAAAAAATGAACATATGGAGGTTTAATGTTAAGTTAAAAATGTTACATTAGTTCAGTACTATTTGTGCTACAAAAAAGAATGACACCTCAGATATTTATACTGCAAACATGTTTCTTGCTGCTTGCAATTTATGATAAATAAAATTCACATCACACTTCCATTGGATAGGAGACTAGACAAAGTACTCTTTTGACTTAAGCTGGCAAGTAGCCACCTTTGCTATCACACAGAACTCCCTAACAACAGAATAGCAACGCTCTGGAAACTCACAAGCATTATAATGCTGAGTTTTGCACAAGCAAACACCACTCAAATTTTCTTCAGAGCATGTAAACATTTAGCTGGACGAACAAAAAGTCTACTTTACAATCTTTTCCGGACACTCATTCATGAACTTCCTGTCATGTTTTAGTCCGATGATGATGAAGAATTCCAAAATGGTTTAAAAAACAAAAGGATTTATTAAACCAACAAAACTCAGATTATCCACAGGAAGAAAGGCAACAATACAGCATATAACACACAACAATACCGGACAATGAATGAAAGGAAATGATAAACTTAAATACAAATGGTGATGAACTAAAAACAGACAGGTGTGCTTGTTAAAGCATGGCCATGCCAACTAATGACTGGCGGGAAACCAGAACAAATGAAACAGGAAACTGAAGAAAGACAAACTGAGGCCACATCCACACAAAGCCAGAGCTTTCCCTATCCAATCTTTTTTTTCCCTCGTTCTAAAAAGAAAATTTGTTACGTGACGTAGCGCTGTCTGACTAGGGTCGACAGGTGGGGTGATGACATCATCGTTTCTCAAAATATATACGGATTGGCTGTACACACGAAAACACAAGGGTATCAGTTTCAGATTTATCCACTCTGGGACCCGGTTTAAAAAAAAAATTGTGGTTTCAGGCTCCCAAAACGCTGGATCCGTATGGCCGAAATGCCGATAAGCCGATACGATACCACATTTTTACTAGTAAGTTAAAAACAGTAAGTGACAAAAGAAGTATGTCCGAATTCACAGCACCCATACAAGAGTAGGCAAAAAGTACCCGGATTACCTACTTCTTCGGGCGAGGCCACGAGGCCACTGGAGAGGATTTATTAAATGGCAGTGAAGCGACGTAACTGATGCTGGTTGGTCACGTGATAATGACAACATGGCGAATGTAGTACGTCCGGATTACATTCCTTCTACACACTCATATACTATATAGAACATACTTTTTTAGCAGTCGTGAAGTAATTACTTAGTATGCGATTTCGGACAGAGTCTAATGATCCATGAAAATCAAACTAAACAGAGCATAACCGTGACACTACCGCTCACTAGGGATCCTCAGATCGATCGGCCAGAGATGGGCATCGGCTGATATTCACATTTTATGACTCGATCAGTACTCACTAAACTTGGCCGATCTCACAAACCGATCACAATTTGATTAGGCCTACATCAAAACGTGAGAAGGAACATGATGCGTGGGGACTTAAATGATTTGGCAGTCATGTCATCGCCGGTGTAGAATTGCTATGATGTGTCGAGAAACAGCTATTTGCCATGTATGTTTCAAAGGAATCTCATGTGGAGGAGCATTGTCCTCCAGAGAGATCAGCTTTCTGAAGAGTAGCTTCGCTCGCTCAGTCCACACAGCGCCGCTCGCTCAGAACGCCCGCAGTGACGTGCTGGTTAGGAAATATGTGAAATAAATTGGGCTGCCCGTGCACGACTAAAGTTTTTTTCTAGTTGACTAGTAGTAGTTCATTTAAGCCATTAGTCTAATTGCATATTTATATTAATTTAATTAAATATATATGGGAGAAAATAGTAAACCATAATGAGCGTTATCGTAATATTGGCTATATTCCGCATATCAAGGGCATGCATAAAGCTTGCCACAAAGAACCGGCAAAAGTAAAGTTTAAGCAGCATGGTACATTTTAATTGTTTATTAATAAACTAGTGTTTTCTGGCTGCAAAGATACAGTTGGCGATGTTGACGCCATCTTCGCATGTAGTGAACGCGCCTATAGAGAGAAATGCACACTTCATACGGATAGACTACATAAGCAGAGAGTAGCCTACCTCATTTCTTATCGATTTGAATGGGTTTTTTTTAAAGCATTTCAAGCTTTCTATACGTTCTCAGGTCTGTGAGGCAAGTCATTTATACGCTGAGTTTCGGTTCTTTTATGAGACGCGCTCCAGTTCACGCGCGGGCGCCTCCGTATCCTATATTGTCTGCTATATTTCGCTTCTTATTTATTAAATCCAGCCAATTGGTTGATGAAACATTGATTGAAATTAAGATACAATTTTTACAAAACGAAATTCACTTTAAAAAATGGCTTTCTACAGAACAAAACTTAATTAAGTGGTCAAAATCATGTCTGACCCACTCCAAATGTCTCCTGATATATTGATCATCTTATGATCCTATCTTACCCATCTCATGCGGTTCCTTTTTCATATAATCAACATAGATGAAATTTAAAAAAAGAACATTATATTAAATAAAACAAATATGAAATGTATATTTACGTTTTTAAGTTATATTTAGCCTAAACGTCAGACCACTCCGCTTTTCTCATTTTGTGGCATATGCATGTGTGCGTGCATATGGGGGAGGGGTGCGATTTTCTAATAATAGCCAGCTACAGTATCTTAGAATATTATTTTTGCTCGAAATGCCCATCCCTTCTAATGAGTAGCATCAAACTACTCCAATTTGTTCTTTTAGGAGTTTAAATAATTTATTTGTTTAATTTTTGTCCTGCTCAAACTTGTATTGGACAAGGTTTAAGTTATGACTTCTCTATTTTAGGTGATTAAATGTTTATGTTGTCCTCCAAAGTTTACTATTGGACAATGTTTAATTTAAGCCTGTGGGCTGCATCAGACTGCTCAATTTTGTTTGTATTTATCATTGTCTTATATTAAGTATATTATTAAGCATCGGTATCAGGATCGGTATCGGCCGATCACCATGACAAGAAATCGGCTGCAAAAATCCTGATCGGAGCATCCCTACCGCTCACTTTACCAGTCCATAACATCCCAAACAAATAGTGAACTGTGATTGGTCCGCTTTTTCCTGTCTGAGTATGAGGTTCAGAATAAGTTCAGAATAAGAATTCTGAGGCACAGAAGCGCTGCGCAGTTACACTACGTGAACTAACTCGAGGCCCACAGAGAAGGAAATGAATAGTTGAATAAAGTCGTTATTTTTGTTTGTTTTTTTGCGCACAAAAAGTATTCTCGTCACTTGATAAACTTAAAATTGAGCCACTGTAGTCACTTGGACAATTTTAACGATGCCTTTCAAAACTTTTCTGGGCCGGCAAGTTTCGATCCCTTAGAAGCCTATGGAGGAGTGATCCAGCTCTCAGATTTAATGAAAAAATATCTTTATTTGTGTTCCGAAGATGAACAAAAGTCTTACGGGGTTGGGACAACATGAGGGTGAGTAATTACTGACAGAATTTTCATTTTGGGGTGAACTATCCCTTTAATGCACTTGTAAAGATATGATCAGACACATGGCAAAGATCATCACAGCCATGTGTGCTTGTGTGTAGGACTATGTGGAAGCGAACACTTGACTGGTTGAGCATTGGTTGAACAGCAGGGCTCCACGGGCCCCGGCTCCCCTCACCCTCCAGGCACGTCTGGGAACCACACCAGCCGGCTGATCCCTCGATTACTGAGCACCTGTTCCAGCAGATTCTGCCCTCCAAAGTTCACCCATTAACCTACGGGCCGACATCGACGGCACGCCTGCGTAATTAGAGCGAGGGCTTAGAAAACAGGAATGGGAAATGTCACTTTAAAGCATATGATTGATGACAGTCTCTCCGATATTAGTTTTCAGTCATCACTTCACTAAAGCCAAACAAAAACGAACGGCGTCGTTTTCTCAGAGGCACTTGCGGTTTCGTCACTGCAGCAATGACAGATTTGATCAGGATTTGATTACATAATCATATCTGAAGCATATAGGACCATCAGCAAAGCTTTGTTAGGCATGAGTACTCTTTCATTTAATCCAAAACGCGTAGATTGCAAAAGGAAAAAATTCGCCGTGAGACACGGAAAGCGAGGGATTATTATGTTAGCTCAGACGACGTGTGCTTTCTGTCACGACGGGAGAAAATCATTTTACTCGCTTAATAAAATCTACACAAGTCCCTACAGTGTCTCTCCACACAAATCCAGCCAAACGTGTCCGATTCCCAACACCCAGGTTATTATCACCTCAGCTCCGCACATGAATATCAAATTTTCAATTGCTTCCTCTGATTCGGTTCCATGCAAACAAAAGCCTGCTTTCCCTTATTTTCATGTAAATGTCTCTATATAGGGAGAGACAAGTGTAATCAATCATCTTCATGACAAGGTAGGAGGGCCGGGATTATTGGTGCTTAGTAGTGGAGGGATCATAAAACAGGGAAATTGAAAGTGATATTTAATTGACACTGCCATTTCCAGTGTAGCGGGCAGAACAGCACGCTGCCTCCCACGCCGAGAGAGAGAGAGAGAGAAATAGAAAGAGAGAGAGAGAGAGATGCCCGCAGGAGAGACGAGTCCAAACAAATTTCCTCACGAACTGCGCGCACTGCGAAAGTCTAAAGTGAGTTGTCAATCTCGGCCCTGAACGAAGAAAACAAGAAAGTTAAGCCGTTGTCGAACAAACTTTAAAAGGCCAGCTGCTCACTCCAGTATATCAGGTGAACCACATGAAAACATGCGCAGGTCACAGTTCAGTCCAAAATCTAAAAAATAAATAAATAAATATATATCTCCTTATGAAAAAAAATCTATACAAAAATGTATTGCAAATACATTCATTTTATCCTAAGTATACTACAAATCCATTAACATATTTACAGACATATCGCTTGAGACTTGATATAAATATTATAATTAAACTTTTATTTGGAGTACTCAATTGCACAGAGCACATTTCGTAATATTAAGCCTAAAATGTATTTTAATATCACTTTTAAGGACTGTATGATGATGATCTCTGTATAATAGAATTCTTTAAATGCAAGATATATTTAATAATAATAATAATAATTCATTACATTTATATAGGGCTTTTCTCGGCACTCAAAGTGCTTTACATACAAGGGGGAATCTCCTCAACCAATTTCTGGATAACTAAAGTACATTAAGTACAAAATGAGTTGTTCCAATTTAGCAGACTTTAAGTATATTAATTTAGTACCAAAAGTACAATTGCAGGGTCTCTATATTAAGTACATGTATACTCAGCATAAAATAAATGTCTTTCAAATACATTTTAGTATATTTATTTTTCACTAGGGCACACACACACGCACACACACACTCCCAGTCAATTTCTTATTGCCATTTTGCATTTATTTTCCTTTTTTTAATTATATATATATGTATGACATTTAAAAAAAAAAATTGCATTACAATAGTAAAAATGTCAGGGACAATAATGTCACACTGCAAAAAAAAATCTTGATTCTAAAATGGGCTTCATGGAAATCCTTTTGTTAAAATAAAATAATAATTGCATCTTCAACGGTGTTATTAGATTACTGTACTAATTACTCTCTCTAAAAAGTACTGCATTACTTATTACTAATTATTTTCTAAACCCCACATCGACATCAACCAGTTAATCTGTACAACGATAGACATGAAACTGCTCTTTAATTCTTTCCAATAAATAATATCAAATTGCATAAATTATTATCGAACTGACCAAAGTATTTAAAGGAAGAAGAATACATTAAAAACATACATTTTACCATTAGACATTACATTTTAATACTATTGTTTTATATAAAATGTTATATTGTCTATACAGTATTTAATCCAATTACAATAAAAGTAACTATAATTAAATTACAGAAAAATTAAGAGAAATTCCTTAACTTTTTCAAGGTAAAAGTAATTAAATTCCAGAAATTAACTACTTAGTATCAGCATAATCAGTATATCTATCTGTGGTAACATCAGAAGTAGAATTAAAGTCATATCTGCAGTGTGTTCTGAAAAATAAAATTAATAAATATGTATCATATAATAATAACAACAACAACAACATTGTTTTAAATAATTACTCTTAATATTTAATCTCTAATAATCGATTTAATACATAAAATGTACAATATTTATTTAGATAGGGTTTACAAACTGCATTAATTAGTTATTAGTAATAGTATTATTATTATATCCTTTTTTAAATTGCTGTTATGATTTAATCCAGGCATAAATGAGTGTGATGTGCATTTGAATTAGAGCAGACAGAATATGTGTTTGATTATGAGGTGTAATGAGAGCGAGGCAGCGCTGATGTCCGAATCATTCTGGGTCACGCACCTATCCCTCCATCACATGACTAAACCTGGAGTGCCCGCCCCTCAACAAGCACCCTGACAAGACATCAAAAAAAAAAAAGACAAAAAAAGCAGCTTACGTACTGGCAGGGCGGATGTCAGAGATGAGCAGCGCGTGTGATTTATAGCCTGGGTGAATGCGATTGGCTGACGCAAAGAAACACAGCCACAACTACCTAAAGGCCGGACGCTATTGTTCGCAGCATGGTGGCGTGTCGACTCGGGCCGGGCATCCCAGCCATGCCTCAACCACTTATAAAAGCATTAATCACCACCCAGTTTATAAATCAAGCTGGCCAAGAGGCTACAAGCGATTATGAGGTCACAGCACCGCAGAAGTACTTAACCAATTCCCAACCCTCAGAGCCGATCTGTCCTCCCTCCTCCGGCCGGCCCATTCATCATCATTCTCACTCTCCCGCATAATGGAGCAGACAGCGGCAATGACTGAACGCTGAACAAGGTATGGAGAAAGAGATGGAGAGAGATAGAGATGGTCAAAGGAGGACAGAAGATTGAGAGAGGCCCTGTCTAATTCCCTGACCGCATCCACTTTGGTCCCTTAACCTCGCAACGCTCCTTCAGAGCCGCCAAGGGACACGGCACAAATGATTCGTGACAAAACCTAGACAAATGTCTTAAAGATGGGGCGGTTCGTGTGAGGCAGCGCTTCGCTGTATGTCGGGAGAGAAAGAGACATTAAAGTCCCCTTGAGAAGACTCTGAGAATGGGTTGATGTATATCACATCAAATCGCCATTAGCTTTTAGTTTACATCTCAGCTATCAACATGATTTCCAATTGTTTTAAAACGAGGGAGATTCTCATGCTAGAGAGCAACTAATAGGACAGAAATGTGGAATGAGTGATCATTATTTTTTGGTCCAGCTGATAGAATTGTGATTTCATGGGGTTTTAGAGGACAACATAAAACGAAAATTGACCCTATAAAGCTTCTAAATATGTCCTTGATCTTGCAGCACATGATTCATGAATGCTGTAGTCTTTCGGATTTTTCGGCTAATGTAATCAAGCCAGGGAGCCATCTTAAAGGGATAGTTCACCCAAAAGGGAAACTTCATTTACTCACCCTCATGTCCAAAGTGTTTCCTATACAACGATGTAACTCGCTGATTCACTACCATACTCTAATGCACTGTTGGAGAAACTAACCAAGTAGTCATGACTGATTCCCAAAACCATAGTAACATGGCTGCACCTCTTTCGTTAATCCCCGAGATGCTGCTGTAAAGAACACGGCAACTAACGACTACATTGTTTTTTGTTCCATATCATTTTGCTTTATTTGATGTTTGATTCATCATGGGTTCCCTCTTATGTCATACTCCAGTACGGTGGCCCAGTAGTGCACAACACAACGACATTTAAAAAGCAAACATAAGTTCACAACACAACGGAATTAAGCCACAACACAACGGAAAATCTACAACACAACGAAATAAAGCCGCAACACAACGGAAATGCTCCCGACCACTAGAGGGCTCTCGGGCGCGATAAAGTTAGTTTTCCTTGCCATTGTTCAATAGAGTCAGCAGTCTATAAAAATATATCAACACCACGATTAGTTTTAACAGTATGTATAGCTAACCATCATTCAAAATCACCTACGTGCATTATAGCTGCATATTTATATTTTTTATATTTATAGAACCCTTTGACGCGCTACCACAGCGCATGATCCCTAAGGGAACGTCTGTCAATTCCTCCAAGTTGTTAAAACATATCATTTGTATTAATTAAAATTACCAATACCCTTCATGTATTTACAGTAAACAATTATTTTTTAGGAGATTTCTGTAAAAGTTTTTTTTGTTCTTTTATCATGTTTCACTTTCAACGGTTGTAGTTCCTATTAACCAGACTGACTTACAACAGGTGAAATTGTGCCAATAGCTCCCTGTATGCACAATACAATATTTTTATATATATATAAAAACATTAGGCCTACTGTAAATAAAAAAAAATATTTTTAAATGTCACAAAGCGTGTGGTTCCTATTGTGGCCAGACTGACTTATTACAGGTGGAATTGTGCCATTACTTTCCTGTAATTCTGCAATTCGCCAAATGGTTTTTATTTGTATTTATCAAATAATATTATAATAAATTATACGTTTTAACCACTTGGTGGAATTGGCAGACGTTCCCTTAAGGATCATGCGCTGTCGTAGCGCGTCCAAGCATTCTCGTGTATAAATACGCAGATATAATTCATGTAGGTTATTTTGAAGTAATATTTTATATCGATATACAATGGTTACACTTAAAACTAATCGTGCTATTGATATATTTAGACTGCTGACTGACTCTATATTGAACAATGACAAGGAAAACTAACTTTATCGCGCCCGAGAGCCCTCTAGTGGTCGGGAGCATTTCCGTTGTGTTGCGGCTTTATTTCGTTGTGTTGTAGATTTTCCGTTGTGTTGTGGATTTTCCGTTGTGTTGTAGATTTTCCGTTGTGTTGTAGATTTTCCGTTGTGTTGTGGATTCATTTCGTTGTGTTGTGAACTTATGTTTGCTTTTTAAATGTCGTTGTGTTGTGCACTACTGGGCCACCGTACTCCAGGGATCCCCCTTGTGCTTTCAATGCACATGCACACTCTTCATAAATGGTGCTGATTGTTGACATGCTAAAATATATAGATTAAAATGTACGTATATTTAAAAAGAATAAATGATATACAATGTACTGAATGTTAGCTTGGATATTGTGCCCAATAGCATGATCTAAATTTCACCTCATTTTTACAAGAAACTATTCTTCTAACCACAGGCTGAGAGTTCCAACCACGCAACTTTTCAATGCTGTTTGCGGATGTTCAGTAGAAATACGGTTTCGGGAAACACTGAATCGTTGAACTATGTTGCCAACAACAGTACTTGCAATCATTGCTTTTGGGAAACGCACCTCTGTATGACTTTCTTCTGCGGAATATAAAAGCAGGTATTATGAGAATTGTTTTTTTTTACCATACAATGAAAGTCAATGGTCACCAAAACTGTTTGACTTAATACCAACAAATCTAAAATAGAAATAGAAATATTCAGTTTCAGACGGAAATATGTCACATATTAGTGTGTTTTTCTTTTTTTTGTAAAATACACACATTGTTAAAACCTTTGGGGTCATTAAATATTGTAAAAAAAAACATGTCAAAACCATGCCTTCTCAGGGAGAATCCTACGGGGCGTCTAAGGGGACATGGTGGTGGAAAACTATTAAGTTAATGCTTTTGCGATCTCTCGCAAAATGTTTGCGTTTCCCCTGAGAAACTTTGCTTTCGCTCGCAAAACCTTTGCATTCCTTTGTTCTTTGAACTTTGTTCTTTGCGGGTGAACGCAAAGTTTCTCGGGGAATTGCAAAACATTTGAGAGAATGCAAAAGCATCGCCAAATAATATTTTTTTTCTTCACCATGTCCCTTTAGGGGCTCCGTAGAATCCTGATGCAGCACGTGTTCAATGCAATTTTAAATAAATGAACACTAAATTTAACATGTGTTAGGCTCTCTTTTTAATTTCCAATCTCCTGATAAAGTCTGTGATGCCATGATACACTTCAACATGTTTAATATGGAAGTAGCCATCAGCTTTCTACTGAAGACAGCTAATTGACCGGTGTGACACAGCTAATTGACCGGCTGCTCAACTTAAGCAGAGGAGACACTTTCCATTACTCGTGCCTTTCACTAGAGAATCATTTCTGGAGGCCAGCTAAATTGTGGTTCTAAAAAAACGTAATGATGTGTAATAATTGTCCATCAGTGGATCCGTTAACAGACGGAGTTGCCGAGAGGATGTGAAGTGTTACCTCAGCGGGAAGTGGGCAGTAATCAAATAACACTCTGCTAAATCACCAAAACTGTGCACAAGTCTGCTTTTTCATCGAACAAAAGGATAAGACGCTAATGCTGTCCTGAAAGGGAACAGGTGTAGGAATTTGATAGAATTGGGAAAAGCTTGAAATGTCCACACTAATTTTATTGCTACTCTATTAATCCTCACAGAAGTACCAGGTCATGAGATCGCTCCAGCTCTAGTAAGCAGTCAGGGGTTTATACAAAAATAACCTCACTTCATCGACACAAAGCTCACCAGATTTCATATCGTGACACAAAATGCCTCCTCCATCTTCAGTCCCTCCCAAAAAATAAAACCTTAGGAAAAAGAAACTGCACTAAACGCGATCCTCCACATGGAATAAAGGCCATAAGAAGGTGTTTATCAAACAGTTGGCTATGCCTTAACAGGTTTTGAAAGTTAAAATGAAGCTCAAACCAGATGTTTATGATCAGCATAAGCGTTCAGAAAACTCCTGGCAGCATTTGGGCTCTTATAGACAGATTGTCAGAAAAAAGACGACACTTTCTTCTTCTCCAAACTTTTCTTCACATGCACTGAACTGAGCCCTCCATTACTGCCCTTATTTTCCCAGAGCGACCCGACAGTCTAAACAAAGCCTTTATCTTTGACACATGTAATTTACGAGAAATAAAGCACCAGCTACCAACCATTAATACTTCATCACAAGCTCCAATAGAGCAGGGAATCGGCTCCTCTGACTGATTATGGTATCATTTTTAGTGTACTGTTTTGCATAAATATGCACAGGTTTTCTAGAATGGAGTGAGGGGCGAATCTCTTGCTCAAAAGATCTCAGGCTCATTCACTTAGGCCCCATCCACACTACTGCGTTTTAGTTTAGAAACGGATAATTAAAACGAATACGATCTCCGTCCACACCAGCGTTTTAGCTGCGTATTAGAATTGATCTCCGTCCACATTAAAACGACTGAAAACGCGGATCACGTGACCATTCACCAACACTGGGCATGCGCGTGCCGGTGTAAACATAACTTCATTGATAAAATTATCACACCATGCTCTGGGTTAACCCCAAACCGACGCTCCATGTACGGTCAACGCCGCCGCTGCACACGGGAATTGTCACAGATCGCTCGAATAATAGCTTGACTCCGGCGCATGTAGGCAGTTATAGCGTTGTAAAATGCAGAATTTACTTGTACAACAGCTGCTAGCAAAGATATACGCCATGACTGATGACACCCAATCATAGAGCCGAGCGTGAGCCTCTACTACGTCATCGTTTCTAAAGTCCTCCGTTTTGACCCGTCTACACTAAAACGCCCTCCGGAGATTCAAAACGAAAAACGGGTCGGCAGCGTTTCTAAACTTCTCCGTTTTTGCCGTTTTAGTGTGGACGGGAGGTGCAAACGTAGCAAAAGGTCTCCGTTTTTAAACGAAAACGCAGTAGTGTGGACGGGGCCTTAGAGAGCCTTGTTTATTGTTTCTTTGAAATGTATGTGTAGTCAAAGGAGTCTCACCATAAAGCTGTGACATGACATGCTGGTCCTAAGGGTAAACATTGTTTTGCTCAAATATAGGCTTAAGCACAGGTTGAGACAGTGTTGAGACTTCTTTTCTAGAGGAGAAACATGAGAGATGTCTGGGGTCTTGTTGGCCCTGTTTACACCTGGTATTAAAGGGATAGTTCACCCCAAAAATTAAAATTAGCCCATGATTTACTCACCCTGAAGCCATCCCAGGTGTATATGACATTCTTCTTTCAGACGAATATAATCTGAGTTATTAAAAAAATGTCCTGGCTCTTCCAAGCGTTATAATGTGAGTCGATGGGTATATTTTTTTGGAAGTCCATCAAAGTGCATCCATCCATGATAAAAGTGCTCAAAACTGCTTTGGGCGGGGGGGTAATAAAGGTCTTCTGAAGTGAAGCGATGTGTTCATGTAAGAAAAATATCCATATTTGAAACTTTATCGACTAAAATAACTAGCTTCTGGCAGACGGCCGAACGCAAGTCAACTTATGCCAAAAGAGTAACATTTGACGATGACGATGTTTGACGTAGGAGTACCGCAAACATCGTCATCGTCAAGTGTTACTCTTTTGGCGTAAGTTGACTTGTGTACGGCCGTCTGCCAGAACAGAAGCTAGTTATTTTAGTCTTTATTAACCTCCCAGAGACGTTTCAAGCACATTTATCACGTATGGATGCGCTTTGATGGACTTCCAAAAAAATATACCCATTGTCTCCCACTATAAAGCTTGGAAGAGCCAGGACATTTTTTAATATAACTCCCGATTGTATTCGTCTGAAAGAAGAATATCATATACAACTAGGAAGGCTTCAGGGTGAGTAAATCATGGGCTAATTTTCATTTTTGGGTGAACTATTCCTTTAAGATGCTTTTTGGTCGATCAGTTCACCAGTGGATGTGCTAAATACATAGGGTCTAAAACATTTTGAGCTTGTCCACTTTCGACCACTTCCAGAGGTAGTCTAAACCGCATTCGACCGGATTGCTTTCGTAGTGTAAACGTTAATTTGGTCGAATGTGTTCAAACAGCCACAAAAGACCATCTACTCTCCACCTACTGACCTACTGTAATGCATAAACATTATGGGAACCGAGCTAACTTTATCGACTGAAGACCCAGGTTTGGTTTGAAGACGAAAAAAATTTACCAGGCACAATGTTCTCTCACCATTCCTGATTTCTAACACTCACTCACAGCGTTCGGTATGGTCTTGCGGCTATTAAAGCAGAAACGATAACTGATGCTCTCCGTATGTTTTATCCGTCGTCTCCGGGTGCGTTCATATGTAAATGGTGTGAGCTCATTTTGTCCATTACATCTAAAGATCTGGAAAAAAAAAACCCATCAATTTACCCTCCCATAGGCCCTCCCCTTGAAGAAAATGTTTGAAAGTGGACAAAAGAGAAGAATTACTATACCAGGTGTAAATGGAAATGCGTCTCCCTCGTCTACTTGTGATCCAATCGACCGAAACGCATCTTAATACCAGGTGTAAACAGGGCCTTTGTCAGGAGAAACATCTGAGAAGCAGGAGGATTAAGCAAAAGTCTCAATTTAAGACCAGACAACTGAGATCTTAAAGAATCATCTTCACAATACGGCACAGAACAATCTACACTAGACCTCGCACAAACTCATAGTAAAGACTTATAGTAACATGCGCATAAACCTACAAGTGTTTCCATAGCTCTTGATAATGCATTAAGTGTTATGGAGACATTCAATGTAAAGATCTGTACATTTACGTGAGACGGGGAAAAAAATCATTAGCAAAGAACAGTGTTTTAAACTGACTGTGCAGTTGTGTTGAACACAAAACGCAATACATGTAAAGAATAATACATATATGTGAGAATAAATAAAAGACAGGGGGAAACTAATTCAACGCCTCCGCCGACGAGCGAAGCGGGAACTGTTGTTATTTGTTATTACACAAGAGCTAAATGAGAAAATGTCTTTCTCCCCCCCATCCTGCATCCTGTGCAGATTTTTATACAGTCCGCTTGTTTGATCATAAATTGTTGAGTGCAATGACTTGTCTCCTCCACTTTCCTCACTGGTCAGGGCAGATTAAAAAGTCCACCTCACTTCCAACCGGTCTCAGCATACTATTAGCATATATATGAGATTTGAGACATTTTCTAATATTCTCCAGCAGAACTCATCTGTCAACGCTTCTGATGAATTATAAAAGGCTTGTTTAGAAGGAGAAAAGTCACTCCCTCCTCTGCTCACCTTACAAGAGTAACCTTTACTGTTCTGGAGGAAGGTAAAACTACTTTCCGTCATATTAATGCAAAAGAGTTATGCATGTTATTATCTCATAATGCTACTTGAAGTGGTCACTGATGCATTTAATGAAATAAAAATAAAAAACATGACAAAAGTTGATGGCTACAGGATTTACCAGTGCTAACATGGCTATATTGATATTAATAATACATATATCTGTCACGAGGTGGACACGTTGGCACTATTATCGCTGATCTCTAATGCTTCGGATATATCAAATTCTTATCATGCTCATCATCAAGCTCAAAGGTTTTGGAGAAATCCAATAAACGTCATGCTATCTACACAGAAAACATCTACACACAGATACACCGAGCGTCATCAAATGTGATAGAAGTACAAAATTTGGTTCCTCTTTATATTAAGTGTTTAACTACTATGTAAAAACATTGAAATTAACATTTGATACAATGCACTTAATGTGTACAAACATGTTTTATATTGTACTCACAACCAATTGGACTCAAGTCTCATGTCAAACTGAATTGGATCATTACACCTTTTTAATGTATTTTTTAAAAGAAAAAGTTCATTGTCAGCATCTTAAATGTATTGTAATCTGGGTTACTGTCGTTAATGGGGAAAACAAAGACACATTTCAAATTTAGTGGGAAAAGAAGTTTTAGATTTGTTTACGAAAGATGCATTAAATCAAAAGAGACAGTAAATATATTTATAATGTTACAAAAAAATAATGCTGTTCTTTTGAAAATCTCTGTTTCCACAAAAATATGAAGCAGCATAACTGTTTTCAAGATTGATAATAGGAAATGTTTATTGAGCTGCATATCAGAATGATTTCTGAAGGATCATGTGACCCTGAAGACTGGAGTAATTATGCTAATAATTCAGCTCTGCATCACAGGAATTGATTACATTTTAAATCATGTTCAAGTAGAAAACTGTTATTTAAAATGTAACAATATTTCAGAATATTACTATTATTACTGTATTTTTGATACAACCTCGGTGAGAAAAAAATCTTACCGAACCCAAACTTTTGAACGATAGTGTGTATCCACTATACATTTTTGATAAACGGGGAAAAATAAAACAATTACAAAATGGATTGTCATTTGGGTTTGGTTTTCTAACACTACCCCGCAGCATATGTACAACTATTATTTCCAACAGGGATTTGAGACTCAGAATCCTCTCAGTTTAAATAATCTGTTTGGGTTTGAGAGAGAAGAGGCTCTTCAGACTGGGCTGGGTGTTAGTACTCTAAACACAGAATAAGTTTCCGCTGGATTTCATTACAGTCCTCGATAGTTGTAATGCAACATATCCTTTAATACGTCACGCACCAAGCTTCAGCGTCGGGCCGCAGAGAAGGAGAGTGAGGGAGGGGAGTGAACACAGAGGTTTACAACCCTCGCCGCAAACATACATTACACGGCACCCGCCCAAACCTGCGTCTCAAGGGTGACAAAGGGTGTAAGCCTTTATATTTGCATCCATACGAAACCCGCTTTAATTAAACGACTAAAAAGTGCAGCAGCCTGTGTCCTAAATTAATTGCTTTCTATTAGATTACGCCGTCGTAGATAGGCCACATCAAATTATTAACATTGTCGTACATTCCCATACATTCAATTTCCTGCGGTATTACTGTGAAAGAAACCTCCCTCCCCTCTCAGCCGGGGATATTCCTGTATTCTGTTAAAGTGGATTTTGCTTTGTTAATTAAACAGGCTAAAAGGGCAGCGGCCTGGATCCTATTTCAATAGGATCCATAATTTAGAACATTTACAGCAACCTGTGATTATTACAGCCTTTGGAGAAATTTCAATCCTTTGGCAAATGTGAACCGGCGGGTAATGGCTGTCGCTAACTCAAAAGCGAAGGGATAAATCACATGCGTTTGTTAATTAAATGAGGAAACAATCGCTAGGCTGTGTCTTCAGTAACAACTCTGATTCATAAAAAAAGAAAAGTAATAGACAATCTCACGGCGCCGCTCGTTTTTGAATACAATTATGCGCCGTAATAGAGTTTGGCTTGGGCAACTTCCGCACAGCTGTCAGAGGGAAGAATGTATCGCATTTATTTATTTATTTATTTTTTCCTTCACGTTTTTTTATTAAATGACTAAAAGCAGCAGTCTGTATCCGATCTAGCCTATCTCAGCTATTGCATCTACTCCATTGGATTATTTTACATTTTGATTGAAATGATGTCACAGGCAGATAAAGGCAGCCTGACCATTGTAATTGAATCAGCTCGAGTTGTTTATTCTGGTGATCTACAGCAGTGATTTGCTTGTCCTAACACCCAATGCATAAAAGATCCCCTCTTGTTTAACACCCTACTGATTAGATCGGTTTAAAATGGCAAAACAACGCCATTCGTGTCCAGAAACAGACAGGCATAAAGATTATACATAAAATGGGACGGGGAGGGGTGGAAATCCTCCTGTCACATCCTGTGTGTGTGTGTGAGTGTGTGTGCACCATCTGCTTAACTTTCCATGTGTGACCAAAACTCTCAATAAATAAATTTCACATGGCATGGATGCCAGATGCAGGCGGCAGTTTGACTGACAACATTTAAATAACAGTTAATGGGAAAAAGCAAAAGTAACAGCCTCTCATCCCTGCTCGCCATCCACTGACACTTTCAGGAATTTAAAACAGGCCTTTTGTACGCACGGTCTGATCCCGAACGCGGATTTTCTGCCTGAGCTCAGATGGAACTGATTACAAATATAATGCAACACCGGATCTTACATTATCACATTATGAGATGCTGGGAAATAATACACTTCAAGGTATTCAAGATCAATTATGTAATATGTGATGGCAGATAGAATCATGTATCAGTGTATCTCATATCGGGATCATATCGATGTTGTGATTTAAGCTTGTACAGACTGAATGGAAGACTTAAATAGAAAGCAACAATGTGAAATAAGGCATACTTTAAATTGTTTATTATGATAAAAAAAAAAAAAACAGGATCAATGAATACAATAAAAGACATATTTTTGTACCTTGTTGAGGAGAGGTTGTTACTTTAGTCTCGACTTTAATGCTGGATAATAAAACAAATAAATAAAAAATCCCACAGACTTACATTGAAGGAGTGACCCGGGTCTAGACAGATGCCACCCATCAATACATTTGAAATCTTTCCGAATCTTGCAGTGTGTAAATACCAAAGAACACATTGATCGTTCACTCATTCATTAAACATCCATGGCCTGCGCCTTCTCTCGACTCTGGATTAGTTAACATTTTAGGAAAGACGCAAATCATGTCCTTAATCCCCAGTGTCCTGCTCTCTCAGGTCAGCCTCCATCAATCACCTGCATTAACAGGCCTATCTCACGCTCCACATGGACTGACCCCAGACCAGCTGAGCACAGATAACATCACCTGCAGATTGCAGCTTTTACTTCACCTGACGATAACAATAGTGCTAACGCCAATACTGAACCCAAACAGTATAGCTTTTGGTTCACCTACAGTATGTGTTAGAGAGGTTTGAGTGAGTGTCTGGCTTTATCTGTACAGTCGGAACTAGCTGTGGTTAAATAATGCTGGTGTGCTGCATTAATGTTATTTACATTATATAACTCTTCAAGTCCTGACAATTAATTTGTTTGTAGCACAATATAACATTTAAGACCTAGAATGTTATAAGGTTTTAGATATATAAAAATCATAAAATGCAGACCAAATGTCCCCAAAAGGATGGTAAAACCTGAGATCACCTACATTGTGTGGACCAGCCAGCGGTCCCCAAGAGGGAAATGGATAGAATACACAGTTTACAGTATAAAAACCATAACATCTATGGAGATTCCCCACAAAGATTGTGTGTGTGTGTGTGTGTGTGTGTTTAATCTATTTATAAACACTGAATATGAATGCAATTAATGTCTAATAAAGGTTGGTTTAAAGCACTTAATGACATTTTTCCATTTTTCTTAAGTGATAACTATTGACTCCTAATAACCAATTAACAATTCCTTTACTACGAGCTAATTAAAAAATAATTGTGTTAATTACAGTGACAATGAATGAAGAACTCAGTATTTGTATATAGCTTATATATATATATATATATATATATATATATATATTAACAATGTAGAGACTACAATATAAATTAACTATAAACTAATAGTCTGTTAATGATTTGTAAGTACTGTATACTTATACAGTGTAACCATACATTTAACTTTACACATTTGTTTCAATGTAAACCGTTTTGTGAGATTAAAAGAGCTTCAGTCAAACACTTCCCATGTTTGCACTGGACTTTAAATCTGTTCGACATTCCCAACACGAGTGACCTTTTCCCGCCTCATTTAGGTCAACAATCAGAGAGATAAAAAAAACAGCTCAACAATCCAGCCGAACGTTTGCGATAATGCTGCGCATTAACTGCGCGCATTTAAAATTTTGATTAATGCCCCACGTGGCTGTTAAATGAGATGGTGGCTTTTACAATATAGATTTCCTTTCCATTAGCGTAATAGTTTTATTGTGGCACAATTACACAAAACAGGCGTGCGACAGGCTACCTGGCAGGCCTCGCTATGTATCAGGGACTCTTAACTGTGCAAATGTAGCCACACACAAGTAACACGGGTCAATTGCAGACAGCATCGTGGATAATGATTAAATCATTAAAATTTTGTCTATGCTTCACGGAGCATGGAGAAAATTAACTTCACCACCAACCTCATTTTTCTGCTGAACATGAAATAATGATTTTCTGCCAGTATAATTACAAAGCTAACATCTGATAGAGTCAGCATCCAGGGGGGATTATCACATGCATGAGTATTAGACCTCATTACCAGCTTGACTGCAAAATTATTACATCTTGTAATTGGATGGTGAGATTTATATACAGATTGGCCGGGTTCTCTGTAAGATTGTAATTACAGGCTTGGTTGCTTTGCTACTTATCACCGGGTGCAGGAGGAGAGGGGAAAACAAGCGCAGGGAGTGAGCGTTTCATTAAGCTGTTACCCTATCAATAGAGGAGCGCCTCCATTGGCCCCTCCGTATTTATTAGGCCAAACATCGCTGTTTGCAGGGAGGGGGAACCGCTGCCATTTATTACCGGCTGACAAATGGGATTTCATTTATTTAACCTCCGTGATCTACTTCGGCAAAATGTATAAACAAGTCATCCGTTTTATGATTCCAGAGTCGACGCCTCAATTATCTAAAGGCTAACTGACTGTTAAAACACCCATCTGCTCGCAGGAGCGCATTGATTTAATTTGCCGTATGTTGCCGAACGGTGGCGAGTGGACAAAGTGTGTCTCGTGCTAAAACCGTAGCCTGGACAGTTGCGTCGTGTTTGCCTGTTTCTGAGGCTCTGACTCAATATAGAAAACGAATCGATACCTGGCTTGAACTGTACCAGGCGAGGACTTCAGTTGTCCAGGGAACACCTTTGTTCTCCTATAACAAGTAATCTCTCCTGCAGAATGAATATTGACAAGCTGGCTCCTTTGCCGCTAATTTTGTAGCCACACACAGCAATCGGCTCGTGTGCTGAAATAGAGTTGCTATTTGAGTCCATTACAAAGGCCTGTGGATCAATGCGCTGCGAGGAGACACTGGGCTCGAGCTACAGCATAATGCTTACGTGGGGAAAGCAAGTCCTTGAACTCGCGCTCTGATTCCTGATATCTCTTTCTGTTCGCTTTCTATTTTCAGCGAAGCACAAGAAGCAGGTTTTCCTTTGCTTATCTGTTATCCGTCACCAGCGCCATCTCGTTTGGCTCCATTCGTCGCCACATTTACATCGCTGACCATTTGATGTTCACCATACGCCTTAAAAAATGCCGTTTGCAGCTGAAAAACCATAAAATGTTGTTTCACACAGAAGATTCTGGGAATGCCAGTTTTCACTGTAAATTGTAAGATGATCCCAGCCAGCACGTTACTGACCTTCAATGTTGAAATGTGGTTGAAATAATGTAAGTTGTTTTTCAAAGTTGAACCAATGCTGATATAACGTTTAATGCTAAATGGTTGGAAAAGGTAAAAACTGCCTTCAATGTGTTCAAAAACTGTACATTTAATAGTATTTTACTGTAAAATCACACAAAATGTACCATTCTGTTTTGTTTTTGACCATAGCATAATGGAACTTATGGCCTGGGTATTCTTCATTTTCCATGTTCCACTCCATCTTGTGCACAGTCGTGTCTGCGCAGCTTTAAAAGTATGTATACTCAACTACGGATGAGTGTGAATGGACGAGTTTGACAAATGCGCAGTAAAATTGCTCAGAGGGCAGCACTGAATAATGACATTAACAGGACATTCGCTGTGAAGGATACGTAAGAAAAGTAGCAGATCCGCCATTGAATACAAAGTTGAGAACAAGAACCAGAACCAAAACAAAAACTATGGAGAATATGCTTTGCTGTTCTTGAAACAGCGTGTTGTTTTGTATTATTCTTTACGCACTCTTCTTCGATTAATGTACAATATAGCTGTGGCAAGCAGGGTGGGGCTGAAAGCCATGGGAACAGAGCGAGGCCAGTGGCGCGATTTGCTAATGGGCGTCACCTGAGTACCACACTAGTCTCACGGAGGAGCACCGGAAGGAAAAAAGGAGTGACCGTGAAGGATGAGAGAGGACCAGACCTGACTATTTATATTGTTTTGTTTTAGTTTAAGCGGCAGTTGTCCGTGAGGAGCTGCCACTTTACTTTCGTTTCGTTATTTGTGTTTATCTTTGGATTAAAGTTATGTTGATAAGTTGCCGGTTCCTGCCTCCTGCCTCCTTACCTGAGCCTTAACTTTGTTGGAAGGAGCAACATACTCTCAAAGAGCCCTCGTCGCTGTGAGAAATCCGTGGTGCCATCGAGCGAGGGACTCTCTCGTCAGCTGCCCGAAACCGGAGAAGTCGTCGTCGTCCACCAGGCGTCGGAGGAATTAGAGGGCCATCCACAGAGGGCTTTCCAGCACCACCGCCTGGAAATTCTCTCATGTTTGTCTCTCCTCATCCTTCCGTCACCTTTTCTCTCACCTCATCTATCCTAACCCCCAGGTGCTTCGGCGGTGGTGGTGGGAGGGGGGGTTGGGGGAGTAGAGCGCAGTCTCAAGGGTCCCCCTCAGCCTTCGAGGGGCGATGGGGGTATGTGGCCAGTAGGAACGGGGCAGAAAGGCATGCAAACCTGCGTGCCACACCAGTCTCGAGTCTCACGGAGGAGCACCGGAAGGATAAAAGGAGGAGTGACGACAGTGAATGACGAGAGTGGAACAGGCCTGGACTATTTATGTTAGTGTTTTGTTTTAGTTTAAGCGGCAGTCGTCGGTGAGGGGCTGCAGCTTTAATTTTGTTTTGTTGTTTTTGGATTAAAGTTATGTTGATTGTTTGCTGGTTCCCGTCTCCTTCTTCCCTGAGCCTTAACCTTTTTACAATATCGTATATTGCCACCTCAACATTTACCTTGTGCATGTGCTATTGTACACCCACAATCCAAAAATTGGGCTGCACACAGATGATGTGCGCGCACGTCCATGGACCCTCCTGATGTGCTCGGACAGTCGATTAACAGTTTTTTTATGATTGGATTTTTACAGACTTTTACTATTAAAATATTTTTTTAGAGTGTATATTCAGATGCCCAGTGTAGACGAGCGTCACTTTAAAGAGCCGATTTCAGATGTTTAGACATCGAGCACTCAGACCCCAACCTGCAAGATGGGGAATGTGCGTTTTGCATTCTGCAACCTAAGTAGTATAATTACTTTAGCCAATCAGAAACAATGTAGTGCATTCAAACAAACAGCACTAACAGCATGGATCGTTTCTCAGTGAGTTCTCCTTCAGTGCTCCTGGCAGACGTGAACTGTCATTAGTGCTATTGACAGGATCATAGGCAGAAGTCCTATGAGTTACTCTACACCACATTTGTAACTTGAGCCTTTTTACACATCCTCCTCTAACAGTGACAGACCTCCCATGATTCCTCTCTCATTGCTGTGTTATGTGATCCGGGCAGCAGTATTCCCCAGTCTCAGCCCGGGTCAATAATTTCGTATTTAAGTAAAATGGCGGCCATTAACCCGGGCTGAGTTGGACCTCTCCTCTAAGCATTGATCAGATAACCAGGAGTGGTATTTTATTACAGCCCACTGACGTAAAGCGGGTAAACCTGCACTCCACTTGCTTGCGTGAAGAGGATTAGAGCAGACGTACGAGAGAGAGAGAGAGAGAGAGAGAGAGAGAGAGAGAGAGAGGGGTGCAGTGTGAGCAGGTCCCTCAGGAACCATCAGAGGGAATTTAGTCTGTGTGCTGCACAGGCTCCATAAATGGCCCTCAAACATCGCAGTGTTTTTTTTATCTGGCAGTCGAATCAAATTAAAACACTTGTCAGCCTCTGACCCTGCCATTAATCAGAAAACAGGAGTTCCTGCCCCTATGAATTTGTTAGCACAACCTTGTTTTTTTTCTTTAGCCAGCATTTATAAACCCCCAAATGGTAGCCCTAAATAGGGTCTCTACTGGGAAGGGGAGGTTTAATTTAATTTGCCTTTGTGACAAATAATAATTATTATTATAATACTGATGAATGATTTACTAATATATATATATATATATATATATACACTCACCGGCCACTTTATTAGGTACCCCATGCTAGTAACGGGTTGGACCCCCTTTTGCCTTCAGAACTGCCTCAATTCTTCGTGGCATAGATTCAACAAGGTGCTGGAAGCATTCCTCAGGGAGTTTGGTCCATATTGACATGATGGCATCACACAGTTGCCGCAGATTTGTCGGCTGCACATCCATGATGCGAATCTCCCGTTCCACCACATCCCAAAGATGCTCTATTGGGTTGAGATCTGGTGACTGTGGAGGCCATTTTAGTACAGTGAACTCATTGTCATGTTCAAGAAACCAATTTGAAATGATTAGAGCTTTGTGACATGGTGGAAGTAGCCATCAGAGGATGGGTACATGGTGGCCATAAAGGGATGGACATGGTCAGAAACAATGCTCAGGTAGGCCATGGCATTTAAACGATGCCCAATTGGCACTAAGGGGCCTAAAGTGTGCCAGGAAAACATCCCCCACACCATTACACCACCACCACCAGCCTGCACAGTGGTAACAAGGCATGATGGTTCCATGTTCTCATTCTGTTTACGCCAAATTCTGACTCTAACATCTGAATGTCTCAACAGAAATCGAGACTCATCAGACCAGGCAACATTTTTCCAGTCTTCAACTGTTCAATTTTGGTGAGCTCTTGCAAATTGTAGCCTCTTTTTCCTATTTGTAGTGGAGATGAGTGGTACCCGGTGGAGTCTTCTGCTGTTGTAGCCCATCCGCCTCAAGGTTGTGCGTGTTGTGGCTTCACAAATGCTTTGCTGCATACCTCGGTTGTAACGAGTGGTTATTTCAGTCACTGTTGCCCTTCTATCAGCTCGAACCAGTCTGGCCATTCTCCTCTAACCTCTGGCATCAACAAGGCATTTCCGCCCACAGAACTGCCGCTCACTGGATGTTTTTTCTTTTTCGGACCATTCTCTGTAAACCCTAGAGATGGTTGTGCGTGAAAATCCCAGTAGATTAGCAGTTTCTGAAATACTCAGACCAGCCCTTCTGGCACCAACAATCATGCCACGTTCAAAGTCACTCAAATCAACTTTCTTCCCCATACTGATGCTCGGTTTGAACTGCAGGAGATTGTCTTGACCATGTCTACATGCCTAAATGCACTGAGTTGCCGCCATGTGATTGGCTGCTTAGAAATTAAGTGTTAACGAGCAGTTGGACAGGTGTACCTAATAAAGTGGCCGGTGAGTGTATATATATATATATATATATGTGTGTGTGACCCTGGACCACAAAACCATTCACATGGGTCAATTTTTTAAAATTGAGATTCATACATCACCTGGAAGCAGATAAATAAATAAGCTTTCCATGTATGGTTTGTTAGGTTAGGACAATATTTGGCCCAGATACAATTATTTGAAAATCTGAAATCTGAGGGTGCAAAAAAATCGAAACATTGAGAAAATCGCCTTCATAGTTGTCCTTTTATGTTCGCGATTGTGCTGCATTCACTCACAAAAATCAATGTTTTATATATTTGCGGTAGGAAATTTACAAAATATCTTCATGGAACATGATCTTTACTTAATATCCTAATGATTTTTGGCATAAAAGAAAAATCGATAATTTTAACCCATACAATGTATTGATGGCCACAAATATACCTGTGATGCTTGTGACTGGTTTTGTGATCCAGGGTCACATATGAAGTCTTAGCTCGCTTTGTGCCCTAGATGACCTATCCAATGACCCCACCAAAAACACGAAGCAAACAAGTCTCAAAGAAGTCTTAGCTCTCTTGGTGCCCTAGATGACCTGTACAATGACCCCACCAAAAACACCAAGTAAACAAAAAAAAAAACAATACAATTGCATCAGGCAGTCACTTTTCAACAATGGTCAAAATAGCAATGTGACAATTCAGTACATTATCTACTATCACGGACACTTATTCTCAGATGATGCCAGAGTTTTCCAAAAAAAATAATAACAGTAATAATCAGTCATTCAATCAATCAAAACAGCAAGTCACCTAATTTGCACCATGTTTAGGCAGTATCTGCTAACACTGAAAGCATCAAGTCAACTTTGTCACAAGCTCCACCCACCATTGCCCAGATGATTTACCTTTAGTACAAATAGCATGTTAATTCTGTTTACACTTTGTGTGCTAAGCAACTATCACTAAGTGCACTTAGTGTAAAACAAGATCCTATTTGTTGTTATTTATTCTTGGTGCTAACAGTATCTACCACTACACTCAAACAACGCTTCTGACTGCAGCTTTAGTGTATACAGATGCAGTCTAATTTTTATCAGACAGAAATCACAAAGTATGTCTGCAAAACAAGATTTACAAATACAGTCGTTGGTCAAAGCCAAGAGCTATACCGACCAGATATTGTACATGAGAGAAAATAAATTATGTACAATAAATATAAAACTGTTTTCTGTGGAAAATATGAGTAGTGATAAAGTTCCCACAATCATGCTAGGGTGTTGCATATTGTTTTGGGGTTACTAGAGTAACTGGCACAGATTCAGGATCTTGTTTTTTTTCCATCCAATTTGAGCCACGTTGAAATGTGGTTCTAAATCTGATGTGCATCTGACGGGTGGTAATCTGATCTGCGTCCTAACTCTCATATGTTATTATCTGCTGTTGTTGTGCACAGTATCATGACGGGGGGACATCAGTAGAGCTCAGAGAGTCTCACCTGTTTAATATGAGGGGGAATGTAACAATTGAGAGAAAATTTATGTTATCGGACCCACAGGCTTGTGGACAGAGCTTCATTGTTATTATTCCCAAAACTTTGGCAAGGTCCTCTCAAAGTTACGAACATTCTTCCAGTAACGTTAATAGATCGTTTGTTCAGTAAGTTATATCAATAGTGTTTTCAAATCCTTAAAGGTGACCTATAATTCAAAATTGAATTTACCTTGGTATAGTCAAATAACAAGAGTTCAGTGCATGGACATGACATAGAGTGAATCTCAAACTGGACTGTTTTCGCGTTCTCATTTAATTCACGTTTATGAAAAACACCCCTGAAAAACGGTCGGTTCTCCACATAATACCGACTGTGACGCAATAGTCGGGATCATTAATATGTACGCCTCCAAATATTTGCATAATGCCAGCCCTCAATGCCAGGCGGAACTGCACAGCCGAAGCATGGCAGTTGCTCAGTGTGGATGTACACATGAACACAAAAGTATTGTTTATTTTCTCTGGAAATTTTCAAACATTTCACCGACGACTGTTTCCTCAACTTGGGCCAATACAGAGCTGGCCTCGGATCGAGCTACCAAGCAACACTTTCTGATGTGTAATTGTTCAAGTTCAGACAGGTAATCTTTCTCTCAAAATCGTTCAATACTGTTTATGCATCAGTAAGTCAAGCCAGTGACTAAAATATCAGCTTCACATCGTTTCTTTTAGTAGGATGAAAATAATCGTATTTAAATTGTGAACAAATTATATACAGAAAGCGATCAAAGAACAATCTTTCCACACAGCGCGAGTTTATCTGGACACTTGCCAAACTCGTTATGAAATCAATGACGCACGTTACTGCACAACGAAGCTCTTACTGTATTTATATCATCGTGTTTACATTGGTGAAAGCAGAGAGAGTGCAGAAACTGCTTTGCAATGATTAGATCTTCATTCTCGCGATCAACACGTCATCTGCTCAATGCTCATCACGGCAACATTTTATGTGATGGGAATAGATCTAAATACTTTAAAAACATCTCACGATTCGTTAATCTCGATAGCTGTTATAGTAAAAACGTATAATAGCAGTAGTAAAAGTATTCGGGAGAGAGTTTCACATGTAATGCGTTGCTATTTCATATGCAAGCATGTCAGCCAATCACAGCAGTGGCCGCGGTTACACTGAATCCCACAGCAGACACGCCCCTTCAAACAGAGTGTTCAAATCAGAGGCTAAAAGCAGGCTAGGAAAAATGTCATTTATTTCTAAATTATGATTATTTTTTATCTAAAAAACATACTAACATTATAAGGGTAACCCAGGAAACATTATAAAATAATAAAAAAAAAACATTCTAGGGCACCTTTAACACAAAAACATTATTTATACATTGTTCATAGAATGTTTTTTTTTCTGCAACATTTTTTAAATGTAGGGTAGGCAATTTTCAGAGAGGCTAGCAAAATAGATCTTATTCAGAGCAGTAAGGGATAGATGTATCATGTTTTCAGTGGCATCTGCTGTAAAAAGCTTTATAAAGCTCCTAGATCATTTACAATTTTCCACAGCTTATACTGTCAGGAGTTTTTCCCATTAAAAATCAAAGATGGCACTGCTGTGAATAAGGTCTATAGCGAGCTAGCTTTGAAAGCATAAGAACCCACCCTCCCTTCAGAGTGTCCCCAAAGCCACGCCTACTTCAAAACTAGGACTGGGTATCGATTTTTATACTTTTAGGCAACGACCGAATTGCCTTGACCATCGTAGTGTTTCCCATACATTGATTTATTTGTGGTAGCTCGCCACAATATCAACATTGACAGCCACAAATAGATTTCAGTGCTTCCCATTCATTAACTAGACTGTAGCGGCCCGAATATATATTTAAACTTCTCATAATAACATAAGGGGGTTGCATCTTGCACCCAGTGCAATTGACTTTGTACACCGACGCATGTATCATTCCTATTTTGGCCAACGCACAGCGGACTTTTCCCTCCACAGACGCATGTCGGTAAATTAGGGAATGAACTTGCGCTCCCGGGGGCGGTTCAGCGAAAAGAGGAGGCGTATTCCGGCGCATTCAGGCGCAAACGTTCCCTGGTGCTATTTGGCAGTTTCAGAAAACAATTCCGCCACAGACCAGGAAAAACCTAGTCTAAAGTCAGTGGTCAAAACCTAGTCAAAATATTACCACACGAGGGAAATCATTGTGGTGTCCATGAAGATGTGAAAAAAAAGGCATAAATCTAGCTTACACATTTACCCAAATTATTATACGCCTGTTTAACCAAAGCTAATTTGTGTGGGTTTCTCCCATCCCCGTACAATGTCACTTCTGTCTTTTACGGCCCTGACGAGAACGTCGGTCTCCTCGGCTGTGAACCTCTCCTGGCGTGCGCATAGCAATCCGCCATGGAACAAGCGCGCCCGTTTTTAAAGGGAACGTGTTATGACGCTCTGATTGGTTTATTTCACGTTATGCCCAAACCACACCTATGAGTAATGTAGCTACTTCAGACCAACCCATTTTAGATTTGCGTCGGGCGCAATAGTCATTTATCCCGCCGGTATAATAGCAACAGCACCCGAGATCCGCCCACAAAGTTACTTGCGTTTCGCGTTTGATACTTGCGTTTCAGATAATTAAAATAGGGCCCAAAAGCTCTTTAATGTCGTGTCTTGTGGCATTGCTGTCAAACAAACTAAAATTGAAAGTGTGATAAGGCTTTGTGTCCTTATCAAAAGACTGTCTGACTGAGCTGCGCAAAGAGAAATGCTCACTTTGCTCACCCGATCAGCTTTGAATCGCAGTTCACAGTGAATGAATGCAGTGAACTTCATCTGTGCATGTGCTGAATTTAGCATGTATTTGGGAACGAAGTTACCATTATTTTCACATTTGCATTGTTGACAATTATAGTGTTTCACTAGATTTGTAATGAGACGTGTTTCTTAACTTGTTTTCCGCCAAAATAAAAGCTCGACTGCAGTTTCCGTCAAAATAAAAGATTACGGGTTTATCTCTTGCATGGATTGAAATTAGGACAAAACTAATTATGAACGTGCATAAGCCACGTCCATTGAATTTCTGGGCATTAACTTGGATATAGTTAATTGCACAAGGAAAAATCGATAGGATATTTCTGGTCGCGTCAACCTTCCTAGGCAGGCAAAAATTTTCTAAATGCGAACTGCTATCTTTGCTCAGCCACTTAAACTTCACGATGCACATAATCCCGCAAGGCCACCCTTTTATATCACATCTCCTCTCCCTCGCGCCATGCCCCAGGCCCCACTCTCCTCCTCCCTCCACTCAGCCATACACCGCGGCTTTCCGCGGCGCTGCACCCCGTTCAACAATGCCCGCACCTGTTAACGAACGCCTTCCCCCTAGTGTTAGGTTGCCTCCGCTAGCGGAGCAAGCTCAGCCGTCTCAGCCATTTCATCCCACCATCTCTAAGCTCCGCAGCTCAGTTTTTCCATCCATCTCCATCCGCAGCAGCGTCATCTCCTCCACTTACACAGGAGCTCGGTTTCTCCATCCAACTTGCTTTCACTGCCACAGCAGTGTTATCTCCTCCACTCCCACAAGAGCTCCATTTCTCCCATCACACTTTCTCAATGGTTTTTCTTTCAACTACTGCCGACGCTTAACCATCCGATGCCTTGAGTTTTGAACTCCCGTCGGATGCTGCAAGAGCCTCCCATTCAAACCTTTTCTTTCTTAGACTTACCACCCGATGCCATGAGTATTGTTCCACTGTTCATCGGCCGGTAGGCATTTCAAACTACACTGTTCCTCGTTCGTTGGCCAGTGGGGCCTATCCGCCTGGATTCATGAGCTGCTCCCGTCAAGAAGCGGTGTTAGCCCTCCCGATCTGGCGTTCCAAATCACACTGGTCCTCCTGGTCGTGTGGTTTAAATAATGCTACTCAAACTTCTAAATGAATGCTCAAAACTCGCGATTATGAAATTGCTACATGACAGCAACCCTACAACAATGACAGCAAGAAACTAGAGCAACATATTTCTTTCCTTCACAGTTGTGTGCTTGCTTTCCTTCCTAAAAGCCAAAACTTAACATCAAAATCAGCTAGATCAGTGATTTGTCGTAAAATACAGTCTACTGCTGCTAAATTGCAGGGCGTGCTCGATAGTAAAAAGTTATTAAAACTGCAGGAGATACTGTTTTAAATTAACAAGAAATAAAGCTTTAACTTCTGACGTTTCCAAGCAGCACAGCAGTAATGCCTTTATAAACTTCTTTACTTGCAAGATTGATAATATTAGGGAGAAAATTATAACTATGCAACCATCTACTACAGTATCGCATCAGACAGTGCATTGTAGTTTCCCTGAGGAGAAATTCCATTAATTCGTTGCTATAGACTCTTTTGAATAGACTTGAAAATTAAGTTGTCATTATTGGAAAATGAGTGGAGTTTTTACTTCTAGAACCCAACTGTTGCACACTGTTCGCAACTCACATGCTGGTTTCTGTGCACACACACTCAAAGCACGCACACAGAGAGCCACAACACAGAATTGAGTTCTCTTTCGCGTCTCCTTGTGTTGAACGGACACATACACAAATTCTTTCAAAGAATTCTTGCATTCGGAGTTGAGTTGAATTTAGATGAGGGAGACAAATGTGCAGTGGTGGGGTCCCCAGGACAAAGAAGCCTTGTCTTTTTTTTCTCAGAATTGTGAGATATACTAAACTTAGAAGTGAAAGAAAAAAAGTTTGAATTGTGAGATATAAGCTTGCATTAAAAAAGGTAATTGCACATTTTTATCTCACAATTCAGAATCTCACAAAGCATAGATGTATCCTTCGCTGCCTTTGATATCCCACAATCCTATGCATTTCATTCTGTGACAGTTGAGCTACAAAAATAAAGATGGCATCTGAAAAGTTGCGGTTGCTGGCAGAGGTGGACAGAGAGTAATAAAATATTCAATTCAAAAATGTCT
Organism: Rhinichthys klamathensis goyatoka; assembly: GCF_029890125.1. Lineage (NCBI taxonomy): Eukaryota > Metazoa > Chordata > Actinopteri > Cypriniformes > Leuciscidae > Rhinichthys > Rhinichthys klamathensis. The sequence continues at coordinate 6,893,775 of NW_026606559.1, read as the reverse complement.
CATTTTCTCCTTAATATTCCAATAATAAGTAAAAGTACAAAGTACTTTTTAAAAGTAAAAAGTAGCTCATTTAAGCTACAGTTTTTTATTTTACTTAAAGAGTAACTAAACCCTAAACCAACTTTTTTTAGTTAATGATCTGTAAGAATGGGGCTTTATTAGTGCTGATCATTGATTCGAGTAACTTATTTGACATTTGGGTAGCCTATAAAGTGTTTTAATTCTACAATATATGGTGTAAAAACGTCTGAGTGCTGCCCTCTTCAGTTTGAACGGTGGCTACTGCAGTTGAATTTTCCTATTGGATGTTTGCAGTGCTTCGTGATGTAAGCCGTGAGATTTGACGTAAGCAGGTTCAAGCTCACCACGCCCTTGGTACGAGCTACCATGCCCTTGGCAGTATAAAAACCATCTTGTTTCGTCAAAACCACTGTAGCGAGTCAGGAGTTGGAATTGCGAGTATTGAAAACGATCAGGATAGAGTATTTTAGCATCTATTTAGCATAGCATTTATATAGTTATTTAGATTATTTTGTGTAGCCTAGTTAGTTAGTTAGTAGGATAGATTCAAGTTAGCGTAGATTTATCTGTATTTAGTACAGTGGTCAGGATGGTAACGGAATAGAGGTGGAAATGGGCTTCTCCACACAGCTCGCGCTGAAAAGCGACGCAGTGCCAAACACTGATCCTCCTGCATGGACTCCACCACCGCGCAGCGGCGTCTTGATGTGAGTGATCATGTATATTTTAATCACAATTTATGGTTAGGCTAAAGTTAATCCTCTGGGGTCGACAAACGTGCCGGCGCATCTTGCTGGATTTTTTCACATAGCGGCAAAATATCAATATGAATATATGCCTACAGAGAGCGCGCGCTATTGACATCAACTCGTCAAAACTCATCAGATGCCGTTCTAGATGCGGGAGTTAATACCGCAGTTTGAGCCAGCGGCTCGAATTGATATGGCCCTGTGTCCACAGACAATTCAAACTCCTCCACTTCAGGTGAAGGTGGGGGAGAAAAGTCCTCGACTTCAAATGACCGTTCTGTTGCAAAAGCTACTTGCGTCACTCTAGTCACTCTCCATTTTAGAGTCTGACAGCAGCTGTCATTGCGGGTCTCAGGTGCACGCCCCCCCGCTCAGCCCCGCCCTCGGTTCGTCCCCTCTATCTCCGCTGGGGTCTGCCCATTTTTTCAGCATTTTTCAAATATTGCCAGTGGGTGGAGTCAGGCTCTGACCAGGGGTTTAGTTACCCTTTAAAGGTGCATTGCGCAAGTCTCTGAGTTTTTGCAGAACTATGCCCCCTCTGGCGACAAGCGAAACTGCAACCAGAGGTGTGCACGCTTGCACGAGCTGTTCATAACCAAAGGAGCATCAGCCGCACAAATCTTTTGTTTACAGTCATAATGTCTTCAGAGGTAATAAAGTTATAAATATGCAAGTCATTTTAAATATATGAAAGGAAAGGCATTTGGGTAAATTACACACTTATGTGTGAGGGGAAAACGGGGGTAGTAGAACACTTTTTTTTTGTTTCCATCTATCTCCATGTTGAACTGTTTTATATGTTTACTGTATCCACTTTATGATTGTATTATTATGGAAACACGTTCATGAACAATATAAGTAATTACTTTGTAAAAGCTCAAAATAATAATCAGAGGATCCCGTTTGAGCCCTAGAGCAGACCGGAGATCTCTCCATTTGTTGAAAGCCTTCCCGATGTTGACTCTCGTCTTATTCCGACGCCTGTCTGACACCAATTTGGCCCTTTTGGTGGCACTAGACTAAAGTTTTCTTTTCTTTGTCTTACGTGGAGTTTGCGTTGGGGTTTGGAATGAACTACAAGCCGGTCTCTAAGAATCCATCTTCTACTTTTGTCGAAAAGTTAGCTAAAGTTTTGTCGCACGAGTTGTCTTCGCTGATACGGAGAATGGCGGCGAATACACAAACCTGCCAGACATAGCCAGGTGAGCGTGAACACGCATGACATCACGCCCAGTCTCAAATTCCGTCCTGAATCCCTCTTATTTATTTTACTGTACAGGATTATAGAGGCAATCGCAGTGATCAGAGAAGGGCTCATTCAGCCCATCAGGCAATTGTTTAAAGCTACACTGTGTAACTTTTTTAGTTTATTCTTAGCTAAAAACAATTAGTTCTTTCAAAAATATATGTGCTCATTAATGTATATTCACTTCGTTCAAGTAATAAAGTATTATCGTGAGTGTATAATATGCCATTGAAAATACATACGGGTAAGGGGTTCTAATGTCGGTCGCCATGTTGCCCCTCCATCTTGAAAGTACATTAGCCAAAGAGGGACATACCCGTTAATTCAATCTTCGCCTTTCGCGTTTTAACACTCGATGGCACCGTGTCGAATGTCAAGAGGGGGATTGCTTGAGACTGATATATATATAAAACCTGAAAGCCTTTTTGAAAGTATAATATAGCCTACAATATAAACTTTGCCTTACACTAGTGATGTCGTACAACATACAGAATAACGATAGCACTGATAAAAGTTACTTTACTAAGATTAGCTTGCATTCGTCTGGGAACCTGATAACTGATGTTAGCAATGAAATGGTAAAAAAATAACGAAAACATAAAACTATTATTCATTTTACATAGATTTCATAATCTATTATGTTACCTGACAAATTAAATTACTGCAAATTATAATAGTTTTCTAAAATAACCTCATCACTTGAAGGAACACTCATGGATGAGGTCGAACTGGAAGCCATGTTAATCTTGGACTATATTGGCCACCGTAGGAGTTAAAACGAAATCGGAATTGAGAGGAACAGAAACTAATATTCACTGGATGGTCATATACCTGTTCACCGCTAGATGGGGATAAAAATCACACAGTGTAGCTTTAAGCATGTATGGGTTAGAAAAACGGGTATTTTTAACATGAAATGTTGCGCAATCCACCTTTAACTTTTTAACTGCTGAGGAGGGGTGGGGGACTTTCCTCTGTAGGGTTGTAACTGTATGAGATTTTCACGGTGTGATAACAGTCTCAGAAAATATCACGGTTTACGGTGTTAATAAATTAAATAAATTAACGGTATTATTCAATTATGGTTATTATAACCATCAGTTAAAATGACAGGTAAATGAATGAAAGCAGATTTTTAGGTTTAAAAAAAAAAGCTTTTTATTATAACCATTTGTAAACCATTTGTTCGTTTCGTTTATTAAAATTTCAATAAAACATGTCTAATCAACTAAATTCAATAGTTGATAATGAATTAGATTTACAACTTTTTTTGCATTATTAATTTATTAAAATGTTTCAGAAGTATAGAGTCCTGTATTTTATTCAGAAAATACAGTTTTCTTTTTATGAGAAATATATTATCAAAAACAGTGTTAAATTAATTTTTGGGGGGCAGTGCTACAAAACAGATTTACTAAATTAAACCATGGACAAAAAAATAATTCCTTAAATAATGTTGTATTATTGTTATTGTTATTATTATTGTTAATATTTTGAGAGGTATGTTCTATTGTAGGCCTACAGTAGTAATATATCTCGGTCATAATGTCTCCTAGTTAAACCAAACCTTTATTTTGACGGGTTGTAGTGAAGGCCTGTTTCAGAGTGTATTTGACAATGGTTTTTCTCAAATAAAATGATGAAAATGCTCTTTAGGAATTCTTTCAGAGCAGCTCTGGAAATCTGCATGTATTCATGTCCAGATATATTTTTTGTGAGACGCTGAAAACACCATGAACATCACACGTACTTGAGTATGTAGTAGGCACAGCTCATTCACACAGAGACACGGAAGTTATAAACGGGACATACCTTTATCTGCACGGAGGGATGGTGTTGTGTGCGTTTCCTCCTTTTGCAGCCACGTTGTGTCCACGTTTTTAGCTAATTGGATATCTATCCTCGAGGACAACCCCGCAAGAATTCGTCGGCGTTTCGCTTTCAGCTAGTTCTGCATCACTGGCGTCTGTCTGTCCGTCTCCATCTTTTCCCTTTTTTTTTTCTTGCGCGCGCGCGCGTTTGTTCTCCCGCCCTTCAATCAATCCAGTAGTTTCTGGAGCTCTATTTTTTCCTCCTTGTGTTATTATTTATTTTTTTGTATTATTTTTACTTAGTAACTGATATGATTTGAAATGTTGCGAAGTACAATACTTAAAACAAAACATACCTAAGTAAAAGTAAAATGACAGATTTTAAAAACTAGGCTACTTAAAAAGTAGAAAGTAGGCTAACCTCAAAAAAACTTACTCGATTACAACGCTACTACGCAAGTAAATGTAATTTGTTACTTTCCACCTCTTGTTGCTGGTCAGTTTGTGTAAATGACATTTTTGACCAATGTTTTCCATTTCTGATGTAATTTTAGCGATAATTTACTACTATTAAATATTTGTTTATTTCTCACCAGATAATTGTGTGATTTTATTTTGCTGTAGATCATTAAACATTTACGCTCTTCAGAAGTCTGTTCAAAATCAGCTTTGTGAGGTATCTTCGTGCGCAAACTACCTGCAGAGTCGTAAGGCAGCGAGGCAAGTCAGCTGCCTAAGTTTTCGGATGCAGCCTTAGACTTTTCCTCAGAGCTATGAGATATAAACTCGGAATTGTAAAAAAAAATAATGCTGCGTTCCAGGCAGGTTTTTGAGCACGTAAATCACGACTTCAAACTACGACTCACGACTTTGTAGCGTTCCAGGCCAGTCACACCAAACTACCTGAGCGCAAGGAATTGTGGTAGAGAGATCTAAACAAACCATAGTTGTTTTGTATGGTTTCGCGGGCAATGTGACGTCAGAGCTCGTAACTGGTAGTACATCGATCTAGTACGAGTTCACAGGTGGGAAGTCACGGGTTTGACTGCAGTTCCAGTGCACTTTCACGGGTATAAGGTTGGAAAAACACGGGTTACAGGTTGCCTGGAACGCGGCATAAGTCAGGATTGTGGGATATCTCACAATTGCAGAAAAAAAGTCATAAATGTGAGATAAAAAGTGAAAGATTATTCTGTGGCAGAAACAAGCTTACATATAGCAGTAGAAGCCCATCACAGCAGAATTAATTAATTAGCTCTTTCCTAATGAGCTAAAAAAAAATTGCACTCTTACAGACAATTTGGTGAGTGGAACTACTTAAATTGGCCACGAATTCAGGATCTGACATTGAAAGTTCAACATAGGCTATATGTCGACGACGGCCTGGGCCTTTTCTGAGGATACTTTTATTGAATACTGAGTTTGAATAAATGTCACATGGCATAGATTGTTTTCAAGAAACATTGTATTTCATGACGACCAATTACGCATGTTAAAAAGGTAGAGCACCAGTGCTTCTGCTTCTTTGAGATCCGGCCCCTCGGCCTCAACACTTTTTATACAACACTCCAACAAACAAGAAGTTAATATTGAGTAGCATACATAATAGACAGAATTTTACCACTTACCTTGTCAGTTTTTGCTCCGCCAATGTAAAAAGTTTCCAACAAAGGCAAACTGCTGCAACATACAGTAGTAGCAGTGAATAATTCAATGTTTCTAAATGAATCGGTTGAGTGAATGATTCAATGACTCACTCATAATGACAGTCACTTGTCGCCACCAACTGCATAATTATGTAACCTGCAAAAAGACCAATGAAAAAAAAATCCCCCACTAATAAAGTACCATGTTTTTTAAAAAATTCACACTGTGGAATGACATGACAGAATTTTCCATTTGGTTGAAATATTTCTTTATTATAATGTGTTGTATAAAATGTAATAGGCCTATTCTTCAACAAGTTATGTGTTTTTATTCAATGCAACATCCATCCATATAGTTGTGAAATGAGGACATATCCACTAAATCCCTTATACAGAGAGTAAATACAGTTGTCAGCTAGTTTTAATTGAATGTTACAGTCTGAGCATGAAAGCTCTGACATTTGATTAAAGAGCGTTTCTGCCAGTCTAGCACACTCAGGAGAGGATGTCTGTGATCCAAGCAATCTTGCACGCTGTGTGATAGATGTGATATTTGGAGTGTTTTTCATTTGACTGAATGTTCAAAAAATAAAGATGATGAGCAAAAAAGCTGACCCAACTTCAAATTTATCACCATCACTTCTAATATTGTTTTATCACATTCACCAAACAATGGCTGCAAATACAAATTTGCAGAGCAATAAATTGCAAGCTGAAGTCATTTGTCATAGATCTCTAAGCAATCTGTTAAAATCAACAAGGAATGGCATTCACATCCCATTTTATTTCTGTAATGTGAAACGGGATATTCAACGAGAAAAAAATTAGGGTGGGACTTGATTTTATCCGTCAGATCGATTGAAATTGACCGGATCATGCAAAGTCCATATGTGACAGGTGGTTGGAGGGAAGGAGTTGGTGACGTCAGTCGAAAAGGAAAAAGCCATTTCAGTAGTGGAGCAAGTTATCGGTTAGCCAGCCACCTCTGACCTCTCGGAGGCATTAATCAGTGAACAGATGAAGAAGTGAAGTGATAACGGATGTGGCAGATACCTCTTCAACAAGCTGTCTACAACTGTCCAAAGCACTTGAAGGTCATTAATGCTGAAGTGATCTATGGCCCGGCAAACACAGGTTGAAACATAAAGACAGGCTTGGGGATTGAAAATGCGCTGGACAATCTGCCTGGATGTATAGATGCTACGGATGAGGTTTGGTGAGTGTGTGTGTGTGTGAGAGAGAGAGAGAATGATTAAGGGAAAGCAAAAGAGATTCCCATCGAATTCAGAGTACTGGGCCGAATTAAAGCGAGAGAAAAAAAAAGCAAAGTGAGAGAAATAAAAGAACTTTACAGAAACAGTTCAGCTATTTAATTTCAGCTGCTTATTGTGCATTTTGGAGCTTAACCGACCTAGTACTCTGTTATATTTCATGGAAAAGTGCATCCAGGATATTCTTAAAAATGTCTCTATTTGCATGACAGTGGGTAAATGATAGGATTTGATGTTTCGTTCCTTTAAAGATAAAGGGATGAGGTTGAAAGATGGGTTTTGAAGGTGTAGAGTGGTCTTCAGGGGACAAAGGGTCTACTCATTACATTATTGATTCGAAAGTGGACTAACAGATGCAGCCCATACGGCTGAGCTTTGGCCCATGCCTGGTTAAAGCTGCCCACACTCATTCTGTTCCTTTCACTGCTCACTTCATGATGAGATCCATAAAGTGCTCCCTGAGGTTTATCTGATCCCTGAGAGGAGGAGAAATCCATTTAAATCATTTTCTAGATTAAATGATGCCAGCGAAATGCATTATGGTAAGAGGGGATACATATTACATAACTGCTTGTGCATACACTTCTTATTTGGAGCTCATTTGTTCTTGAGTTTACCAAAGAGTGAGTGTGTGTGTGTGTGTGTGTGTGTGTGTGTGTGTGTGCACCAATAGGAAAGAAAAGTCACAGAGAGCTCTTTTACATCTCAGTTGTTTCTCCTAGACACAAATGAGATTAAATAGAGAGAAAATGTGACTTTTACTGAAGTCTGCTGCTTCTCAGATATTAAAATGTGTAGTAATCCAATGCCAACATTTCTGAAAAAAATTCTTATCAAATTTATCCGTGATCAAACGATCAACGTTATCAACATTATTCTTTGTTCCTTTACTCTTATTGTATTTACTTGTGTGTTTGCATTTTTCCAAAGGCCTGTAACATTCTCTGCATTAAAATACTTTCTCCTGTCCCGGCTTATGCATAGACTATAAATGCGCCATTCATAGGTTAACTTTTCCTCATTGAGTATCAACACTGTGTATTTGTTTTAGCTTTCCTTTCCCTTAAAACTGGATTCATATTTAAATATATTTATTAGCCTAATTTCTGATTTTCAAAGCACTGAACTGAGAGACAGCCATCCAAAGCATTCTACAGTTTTATTTAACCTGAGGAGGACAAATGTTTTTAAAAGCTTTGTATGACCTGTTAAATTCTGTATGTATCACATATGCAGATTCTTACACAATTTATCTTTAATTTGGCCAAAATTAAACAGGTCATTTTCTCCAAGCATAGATTCTGTTGAATGAAGAGTTTGTGCCACACACAATACTAAATGTTGTTCACTTAAGATTTTTTTTTTTTTTTTTTTTTTGGAGAAACATGAAATATGTTTAATGTTATTCTAGATTATAGAAGTTTTATTCGAACACATCTGAAGTCATTAAAAGTAAAAAAATAAATAAAAATCTTATCCAAAACTCTGCATACTTTCTGCATACCAGCCCTGCATACTTTCTTTTAACGGTCACACAGTTTCAAATCCAACTCCGTACCGGCAATAAAGTATGAGATTGTTTTGTTGATTTATAGTTACAAAAGCAATCTTTGCATTTTTTAGCCTTCTGTTCCCTTAGGAATTTAATGTGGATTTTTAAAATGATGGATTAGATTTACAATTAAAGTTTTTATTTATTTGTATGTAGGTTGCTTTATAAGGACTGCAATTAGTGTGTGATTTTAACAAATTTTAAATGCTTGACTTATAAAGGATTCAATTAATCACAACTATTTGTTACAATTATTTCATGAATGAAGCACACAAATGTATGACAAAGCCCTAAAACAGACAATTAATCATATTAATCGCAATTACATTTTAGACAACAACTGCAGTATGTCACTACTGTCAGCTATGAAGACCTGAAATGCCGTGCAAGATCAAGTCAATCAGTGATAAATAAACCGATTCAAACAAAGCGATTCAATGAAATAAATGAGTGTGTCTGATAATAGCCTTCAGCTCACAAGCTGCATGTACAAAAGTAGGCCTAGCTTTTTGAAAACAACTGTCACGCTAATGAAAAATGTAAAGTCAGAAGCATGGGTATGTTTAGTGAGTTACTGTGTGTAAGCATGTGCTCTGTGCCCTTGGCCCTTTTCCACACACTCAGCACACAGTAGTGCTGAAAGATAATGCTTCTGGTGTCACGAGGACATTTCCCTGTGCCATCTCTGGCATCTGCTGCTGTACCGCTGTCATACAAGACTCACGGCCCAACCCCAGAGACCCCCCCACACACACACAGAGAGAGAGAGAGAGAGAGAGAGAGAGAGAGAGAGAGAGAGAGAGAGAGAGAGAGAGAGAGAGAGAGAGAGAGAGAGAGAGAGAGAGAGAGAGAGAGAGAGAGAGAGAGAGAGAGAGAGAGAGAGAGAGAGAGAGAGAGAGAGAGAGAGAGAGAGAGAGAGAGAGACCATCTTAAAAGTATGCACAAGTACACACACGGCCTCTTAAATCCAATGCCTGTTTGTGCCTCAAAAGCACACTGACTGACTGACATGTTTAAGGTGTGTGTGTGTGTTCAGATTACTGTGTAATCCCTCTGTAAATGTGTTAAAAAGGATTTGCTCTACATTTGTTTTCTAGTTTAACAAGTCACCCCAGCTACAAAAAAATAATGTTTTGCCATCAAGTTATAAATTGTTATTTTAAAATGTTCACTGAACGTTTTATATCCAGTTATATATATATATATATATATATATATATATATATATATATATATATATATATATATATATAAATGATCAAATACAATTTTCATTTCACTTTCACATAACAAAGAAAACATTATTTTTATTATTATGTATATATATATATATATATATATATATATATATATATGAATAATAAAAATAATGTTTTCTTTGTTATGTGAAAGTGAAATGAAAATTGTATTTGATCATTTTGCAAATCTTATGGGAATGTTTCAGAATGTTCAGAGAACACTTGCATGTAATGAAATAACATTTTAGGGAAGAAAAAAAACCGTTCCATGAATGATGTAGGCTATAAATGTGTTTTGAAAAAGAAAAAGAAAAAATTAAAGACATTCTGTAAACGTCATCCGAAGTTCTCCGTTCTTCATATTTACACATTTTCTGATCTTGTATTATCCACTTTAAAGATGCATTTTAGTCGTTTTTTTATGCTGATGAACAGTGATGAACAGACAGACTAATCTAAAGATTTTATCGATTTCAGTAAAAACAGCCACACATAATTGTATCCGTACCTAACCTTACAGTATTTATAATCTCGAACTCATCCTTTATAGATCGAAGGCACATTTGCAGTTCAGTGCATTTATCATACATTTCGGATGTGAATGCTTCTCCGTTTGTTTTTCGTTTCTTCATCGCGTATATATAGGCTATGCATTGTTTTGTTGTATAAGAACGAATGCCTTAAATCACTGTTTCATTCGGTCTGTAGCCTACGGCCTTTTTCTTTATTTTCAGGAAAACTGTCATCCTCCAAACTGTCCAGCAGGTGGAGACTGTTCTTCTGTTTCAGCAGCTGCCTGCCAAAACTAGTTCTGATGTCAAGACATTTCTGATTTAATGAGTCCCTTCAACTAACGGATGTGAGCTGTGTAACATGAAGAACAGTATAAGCTATTTAATATTCAGTTGATTTTATTTACCTGTTTGAAACATGTATATCATTTGTTCTGAAGCATTTAAACTAAACTAGCTATATCACTATTGTTACAGACCTACATTATTGTACACGTTACATAGCCTACATTTTTATTTGTATACATACGATTAATGTGTGTAGCATTCCTATTATATGTAGAAATTATATTACAACAGATATTTATAGGCCTATTTGTTAAAACAACCATTTTCTGCAGTGTGTTTGAGACCAAATACATTCATGCAACTAAGAAAATAAATAAGCAAGCTCAGTCAGACTCGTAACCTTCTCAAGGGTATTTTGTATCCAGTCCCCTTATAAGAGGTCACATTTCCCAGAATCCGGTTTACATTCCAGTGTCACAAAAGCAATGCACTGCAATTTCCCGACCCATAATCCCCCTCTGGTCAACTGGAATAGAATGACCTTTTCTGCCGATTGGCTTGCACCTTCATTATAAAGGATGACAATCAAAATCTCCAGCACTTTTTATAGACATTGAGTTTATGCGGCTCTCAGAGTCCCAGAGTGAAAGAGAAAGAGAGGAAGTCTCGTCTCTTCCACGGCGAACACACTCTGAATGTGTGTGTCTGTCTGACTGACTGTGGAAAGAGAAATTCCCTTAAGAACGCACTCTCCTCTCCTGTTCAACTCTTGCTGTCTCTTTCTGGGGGTCTTTTCCAGACCACCTCTCCTCTCTACTGCTAATGTAACAATGCTCTCTGTGATTTCATGAACCTGAGCCACAAACCACAAAGTGCAGTGTGTTTTGTGTGTGTGTGTGTGTGTGTCCTTGTCTGACCTCACCTCTTGAGTTTAACTTGCTGTGCACTGTTTCAAACACACACACATTCATACAAGTCATTCTCTTATCATCTAATCGTTTTTTGTTTATATATATATATATATATATATATATATATATATATATATATATATATATATAATATATACAAATGACTAGATATTTATGTTGTTATTTTGAACTTTCTGCTTTTGGATTATCGCAAAAAAACAAGCTCTGTGATCAGAAAACGGTTATGATGCTTACAAGTTTTGTCCATCAAGATAATTATCTTATAGTTTTGAAGCCTTGCAGTTGCCAGAGGTAGAAAGCTAAAGTTAGGCTATAAACAAACTACACCACGGTCCCGCGAATTCAACGTCACCATCACTAAGCTTCTTTTGAGTTTTTATCTAAAAACATTTTCCCATTACGTTTGAGTCAGAATAGTTTTATAAGAGCACAATCATAAGCATAATGAGGCTGTAAAGGAGGACTGGTCTTACACGTTCGGCGTGATGACGTTTAATGTTCCCGATAGCGTCTGTAGTCCCATTTAGCCACTTATTGGCAACGCCTTTTTCAAGATATGTAACAGCTTAAAAAAATCACAAGTGAGGTAACACTGATGTATTTTATGCTGTAGAATAAAATGTGAACGTGTCTTGAGCTTGTGTTCACCACAGACCTTTTTTTCAGCTATTGAACCAAAATCCCATTAAAAAAACCCATTGACTTCGGGGCGATGGAACCGGATGTGCTGAAATGCTAACTCGCTTCCACGTTTTGGCGTCATACCTGCACCACTCTGGGTTTGTGTGTGTGCGTGTGTGTGTGTTGGGTTAGACCCTACTCTGAAGTAGGAGCTAATTTAGTTCCCCCAAAAGGAGTTACTTTAAATTGTAATATTATTTCACTGTTTTACGGCATTTTTGATTGCCTACATACAGTCTTGGTGAGCGTCAGAAACTTCTTTAGAAAACATTTTTCTGTATTATTTCTGCCCCCAAACTTTTGAATGGCAGTCAATGTTATATATATCCATCAGAGAAAGACACTGTGATTTTTAGCTGCTGAATGACAGGATCAAACACTATTGATAGAATTCATGCTTATTGGTCTTAATTGATGCCTGTTTGCCTGTTTATTTATTTATTTATTTTTGAGCTTCTTCAATTCTATTTTTAATTTCACTTTTATTGTCAAAATATCTTCCAAAAATGGTCTCAAATCAGTACCACACAGATACAATACAATACACGCTCAGAAAAAAAGGGTACAAACGCTGTCACCCGGATAGTATACCATTTACAAAGGTTGTAATATGTACCATTAAGCTACTAATATGTACTCTTTAGGTACAACCAGTACCTTTGGAAAGGGTACCGCCCCAGTGACAGCTTTTGTACCTTTTATTTAATCACCAAAATAATAACATTAATTTATAACTGGCTGCAGTGCATCACTGAACACTACCTTTCACTTTTCCAGAACTTTGAGGCCTATTAGACCACCAACTCTGATTTAATAATTTGACAGATTGGTCAACAAAATATTTCTGTAGTCTGTACAAACTTGTATGTGAGACTAAGTCTTCTGGAAGAAGCTGATATTCCTCAAATAGAAAATGAGATAGATCAGACATAATTTTGCCAACCAAAGACAACTATTGTTATTGTAAGGATCAGATAAAAGTTTAAATTAATTATTAATAGCTCGTTTTACACAGTCTTTACTAGACTGTAAACTACCTGTAAGAGGTCATGTGTGAACAGGACCTTTTCAAAAATACTGGTAAATTGGTTCTGGGAATTTACCAGTTAGGGAAGTTGTAACACTACCAGTAAATTACCGGTATAATGCCGTGTGTAAAGTTATGTGAACGCAACACAGAATGAAGATTACCGGTATGAATGTATGAAGTCAGCTTAAGGCCAATCATAAAGTTGTTATGGAGATGACGTGATTTAGACATAGTTTTTCTATGTAGCTACATATGCGCTAGATGGACACAGTGCATCCGGAAAGTATTCACAGAGCTTCACTTTTTGTCATGTTACAGCCTTATTCCAAAATGGATTAAATTAATGTTCTCAAAATTCTACAAACAATACCCCATAATGACAAGGTGAAAGAAGTTGGTTTGAAATATTTGTTAAAAATCACATGTATATAAGTATTCACAGCCTTTGGCACCAATTACAGCCTTACGTCTTTTTGAGTATTTACATTTACATTTACATTTACATTTAGTCATTTAGCAGACGCTTTTATCCAAAGCGACTTACAACTGAGGACTAAACCAAGCGAGACATCGTGAAGAGGCAAAAGCAACGCAAGAAGTGCTCAAAATACAAAGTTCAGACATAGCTCGGAGTAGCATAAGCCAGGCAAGCGAGGATTTAGAGGAAAGGATTTTTTTTTTTTTTTTTTTTTTATGTTAAGTGCTCCCGGAAGAGATGAGTTTTCAGATGTCTTTTGAATGCTGTCAGGGATTCTGCATTCCGGATGAGGGTGGGGAGATCATTCCACCAGCATGGAACCGTGAATGAGAATGTTCTGGAGAGTGATTTTGTGCCCCGCTGTGAGGGTACCACGAGCCGTCGCTCATTGACCGATCGTAGGCTTCTGGTAGGGATGTAGACTTGTAGTAGTGAGTGGAAGTAGGAGGGAGCTGAACCTGTGGTCAATCTGAAAGCAAGCGTCAAAGTCTTGAACTTGATGCGAGCAGCGAGTGGTAGCCAGTGCAGAGAGATGAACAGAGGAGTGACGTGGGCCCTTTTGGGCTCGTTGAAGACAAGACGAGCTGCAGCATTCTGGATCATTTGTAGAGGTTTAGTTGCACATGATGGAAGTCCAGCCAGAAGAGCATTGCAGTAATCAAGCCTAGAAATGACCAGAGCCTGGACGAGAAGTTGTGTTGCATGCTCAGTTAGGAAAGGCCTGATCTTCCTGATGTTGTGCATAGCAAACCTGCATGATCGAGCTGTCTTTGTAATGTGGTCTGTGAAGGTCAGCTGATCATCAAAGATTACTCCAAGATTTCTGACCGACCTTGATGGGGTGATTGAGGAAGAATCTAGCTGGATAGTGAGGTCGTGCTGTAGAGACGGATTGGCAGGGAGGACGAGAAGCTCAGTCTTTGCCAGGTTGAGCTGCAGGTGATGTTCCCTCATCCATGCCGAGATGTCCGCCAGACAGCTTGAGATCCGTACAGCTACTGTGGGATCATCTGGTTGAAATGAGAGGTAGAGCTGGGTGTCATCAGCGTAGCAATGGTAAGAGAAACCATGTGCCTGTATGATGGGTCCCAGTGATGTGGTGTAAATGGAGAAGAGGAGCGGTCCGAGAACTGAACCCTGAGGAACCCCTGTGGTCAGTTGATGTGCTTTGGATACCTCACCTCTCCATGTGACCTTGAAGGACCTACCTGTGAGATAGGACTCAAACCAGTTGAGGGAGGTTCCAGTGATGCCCAGTGATGAGAGGGCGGACAAGAGGATCTGATGATTCACAGTGTCGAAGGCAGCAGACAGGTCCAGTAGAATGAGAACTGATGATTTGGAAGCAGCTTTTGCGATCCGTAGGGCTTCCGTATGATGCTACGAGTATGATGCTACAAGCTTTGCACACCTATTTTTGAGCAGTTTCTCCCATTCTTCTCTGCAGAATCTCTCAAGCTCCATCAGGTTGGATGGGGAGCATCAGTGTAACAGGTGATCTGCTGGAGGCAAGTTGTAAAACCCAAGTGCAGTTTATTAATACTCTTTAAAAGCACGATCAAACAAAAAACAAAGGCATTGCGTGAAACTTAAAACAAAAGCATGAACATGGTGCTCACAAACAGTGGTTACAAGGAAACAACACTTGACAAATTAACAAGGCAAAGGAGGCCCTAAATATACAAGGACTAATGACAAGAAAAGAGACACCTGTGCACAATGAAACAATGACAACACGACAAGCACATGGGGAACACATGGCAGGATCACATGACTATAATCAAGTCAAGTCACCTTTATTTATATAGTTTTTTTACAATACAGATTGTTTTAAAGCAGCTTTACAGAGATAACAGGAAAATAATGCAACAAAGTTTGTTTCCAGAAGAAAATGGCGTCACAACACAGCTTAAGTAAGCTCAGTGACGTTTCATTTTTGTTGTAAAAAATTATATATATATATATATAGCCGCTCTGGAGAAAACTGTGATGTCATTGTCCAGCTCAGTTCTCATATAATGGTCTCAATGCAGGCAGATCAATATTATTGTTGAATATTAAATTACATGTCCCAACTAACCAAGCCAAAAGCCAATGGCGACAAAGGCGAAAAAAGGCGGAAAAGGGTGACAGTGGCAATCAGAGGGAATCACATGACAACAGGAAACATGAAAGAGACATGAGACAAGATCATGAAACCTGAACATGACACAAACCAAAACTACCTGTGACAGTCGGTGCACAGCCATTTTCAGATCTCTTCAGATATGTTCAATCGGGTTCAAGTCTGGGCTCTGGCTGGGCCACTCAAGGACATTCACAGAGTTGTCTCGTAGCCACTACTTTGTTATGTTGGCTGTGTGCTTAGGGTTGTTGTCCTGTTGGAAGATGAACCGTCGCTCCAGTCTGAGGTCCAGAGCGCTCTTAAGCAGGTTTTCATCAAGGATGTCTCTGTACATTGCTGCATTCATCTTTTCTTCGATCCTGACTAGTCTCCCAGTTCTTGCCGCTGAAAAACATCCCCACAGCATGATGCGTCCACCATTATGTTTCACTGTAGGGATAGTATTGGCCAGATGATGAGCAGTGCCTGGTTTCCTCCAAACATGTGACTTACCATTCAGGCCAAAGAGTTCAATCGTTGTTTCATCAGACCAGAGAATTTTGTTTCTCATGGTCGAAGAGTCCTTCAAGTGCCTTTTGGCAAACTTCAGATGGGCTGTCATGTGCCTTTTATGGACGAGTGGCTTCCATCTGGCCACTCTACCATACAGACCTGATTGCTGGAGTGGTGCATATATGGTTGTTCTTCTGGAAGGTTATCCTCTCTCCACAGATAAACACTGGAGCTCTGTCAGAGTCACCATCGGGTTCTTGGTCACCTCACTGAGTAAGGCCCTTCTCCTCGGATCACTCAGTTTGATCGGGCGGCCAGCTATAGGAAGAGTCCTGGTGGTTCCAAACTTCTTCCATTTATGGATGATGGAGGCCACTGTGCTCATTGGGATCTTCAATGCTGCAGACATTTTTCTTTACCCTTCCCCAGATCTGTGGCTCGATACAATCCTGTCTCGGAGGTCTATAGACAATTCCTTGGACTTCATGGCTTGGTTTGTGCTCTGCCATGCATTCTTCTTCTTCTTTTTCCTTTTATTGGCAACTGCACTTAACAGTGCATTACTGCCATCATCAGGTAGCTTGAAACACAAACACTTCCTATATTTCTTAACATTTCTACCCCTCCCCCACCCCCTTTTCAAATCCTAGATGAAACTATAAATTTCTTTCAAGCTCATGTTAGCACAGCAGTGAATCAGGAGTGAATGTATGGGATAAATTCACACTAACAGTAATAAAACATTATGTTTGATACTATAGTTAATGTCCAATAATGCATGCAGCATATGAGTTTAATTAATAATACACTAAGCCTGGACATTATGCCAAACATATTTTGTCTTCCAAAATAAATTGAATTAAAAAAAAACAAAAAAACAAAGGGTAGTGAGCTAGGAATTGGACAGCAAATACCCTCAGTGTAAGGGGACCAAACCACACAAATATTACTTTGACATAAAGTTTCAGTGGAATGACCAATCCAATGTGAGTGCAAACTAAAAGTAAAGTTGTTTACATTAATTATATTTAAAATCTGTGAAAATAGCTTAGTCTGCACCAACAGATGTTTACATCACTATATGGAAAAAAAAAAGATCACTCATTTGTCCACACATCCACTTGGGTCTATAGAGACTGGTGGACATACAGTAGTTTTAAACCGTTTAAGAACATGCTTTAGAATCGGATGAGATCCATTTAAACATTGAGCAGTTTTCTGAAAATAATCATCCAGTATATGGGTGTAACGAGGAGTCAACAGAAGTTGAATCCATGTGCGGCTTTATTGTTAACAAACGTAATACAACAGGCAGGGGTAAATCACCAGCAACAGAGATATCCAAGGCAAAGCAAAATACAATAAGACAGGCAGAGGGCCAGGGCAGGCAGCAAACAATATGAGGTATATCCAGGTAAAAAAGCAGAATATCAGAAAGGCAGTCAGTGATACATCAACACAGGGAAAACAGTTCAAAGTCAAACATCAGAGAACAATAAACATGGGAGAAACGCTCAGAATTGTCAGTCCCGGCAAAACAAGACATCACAGTGAGTGTGTGTGTGGCATAAATAGTCCATGGGATGAGGACCAGGTGGGAGGGTGTGAGGTACGGGGTGATGGGAAATGTAATCCGAAACAAAGTTAGTAATCCGGTGAAGGAGCCCTCTGGCGGTGATCAGAGGGAGCCACAGGCTTGATTTGTGACAGACAGGAGGTGGTCGATGCCGGGGCACCTGGGGCTGATTTTCCTGTAGGATAACCCAGGGTCGAAGGTCCCGTGTAGAGAGCCAGACCCTTTGTCCAGGGTAGTAATCGGGCTGAAGACGGCGGTAGCGCTCAGCCTATTCTTTCTTGCGCCTCACAGCCCTTTGAAGATGCACATGTGCCTCGTTTCAGATGTTCTCACTCCTCTGCAACTAGTCTGCAGGTTTACTGCAGGTATTTCAGAAGGTTCTCCCGACCAGGGGAATAGAGGAGGTTGATAGCCCAGCACGCATTGAAATGGAGTTAATCCAGTGGAGGGTTTTTGGTGTGAATTTTGTGCATATTCCACCCAGAGCACAAAACGACTCCAGTTGCTTGATCACGGTTACAGTAGGACCTGAAGTAACGGGTGGGTTCTTGATTGAGACATTCAACTTGACCTTTGGACTGAGGATGGTAACCTGAGGTCCGACTGACATTGAGCATCTGGAAGAAAGCGGCCCACACACATGAAGTAAACTGAGGTCCTATCGGAGACGATGTCCTCCAGGAGGCTATAGAATTGGAATACATAATTACACAGATGTTCTGCTGTCTCAAAGGCCATGGGTAACATGGGCAGTAGGATGAGGCGGCAGGATTTGGAGAAACGATCGATTACGGTGAGTATTGTAGTATGACCCTGGGAATTGGGGAGATCTCTAATGAAGTCGATGGCTATGTGTGACCAAGGACGTTAGGGAATAGGTGCGAATAGAGTAGACCGGCAGGGGCTTGATGGGATGATTTGGTCATTTGACAGGTGGTACAGTTCTGGATGAACGTTATAATGTCAGACTGTAAAGAGGGCCACCAGAAGCGATTGCTGACAAGTTGCATGGTGGTAGTGATGCCCGGGTGATCAGAGTTGGGGGAATTATGCACCCACTGAGTGACTCTTCTGCGAAGTGCAGCTGGTACATAATTACGCTCTTAACCAGCATGCATTAGTCTTCGTGGAGGTGGATTAGAGCTTTGGGCGTCTGCGATTTCTGTCATGAGGTCCCACTGCACCGGTGCCAGGATGAGAGTAGAAGGAAGGATAGGCTTGTTAGTAGGTGGTGAAAGGGCGAATTCATGCTGCCTGGAAAGGGTGTCCACTTTGACATTCTTGGAACAGGGCCGATAAGTTACCGTGAAGTTGAATCTGGTAAAAAAAATAATGCCCCTCTTGCCTTCTTGAATTGAGTCTTCTAGCTGAACGCAGATAATCCAGGTTTCGATGGTCAGTTAGTACCAGAAAGGGGTGTTTGCTTCCCTCCAGCCAGAGTCGTACTGTTCAAAACCTGCCTTCATGGCCAGGAGTTCCCGATCTCCCACATCATAATTTTGTTCAGCAGAAGTGAGTTTCCATGAGTAATACGCACAACGGAAGAGTTTGGGTGGATTGCCCTATCTCTAAGAAAGTATCTTTCTGAAGCTGGTGACCAAGATAGATGATGGCAGACAGAAGCCTGCGGAGAAAATACCTTGAAACGGGAATAAAAGCTGTCCATTTCTTCCTGATGGTGTCTCACTCACTCCATGGGGTAGCTGCTGTGTTGGTGACTGGGCCTTATTCTGCAAGAATAAATACTTCTCTTTTAATAATTTGATTCCGAGTTGTCTCTTACGCATTGATGGTGTTTTAATAATAATTTTTGCCACAACATTCCTCAACCGTGGTAGGTTGGGGCCAACTCAAGACTTCCTGCACCTTGTTGTCGTCCACGGCGACTCCCTCAGAAATGATAATGTAACCAAGGAATGAGATGGAGTTTTGGTGGAACTCACACTTCTCTGCTTTGGCAGAGAGCTGGTGTTCAATGAGTCGTTGTAAGATGGTTTGAACGTGATGGATGTGATCTTCAAGAGAGTTTGAGTAAATGAGGATATCACCAATATACACGATGACCCACTGATTGAGCATGTCACAGAATATGTCATTGATGAAGGCTTGAAAGACAGAAGGACTATTGACCAGCCCAAACGGGATAACCAAGTATTCATAGTGGCCCGTTGCGGTGGAAATGCAGTCTTCCACTCGTCTCCTTCGCTGAATCGTATCAAGTTGTATGCACTGCTTAGATCGCGCTTCGTGAAATACTTGGCAGTGTATAGTTTTTTTATGGGCTGCAGGGACTAAATGCAGTGGGCAACGAAATTTGACAGTAATCTCATTGAGACCTCAGTAGTCAATGCATGGTTGCAGACTGCCATCTTCTTTACTCACAAAGAGGAATCTGAGGAAGTGGATGGTCAAATTAACCTTTTGGCCAGTTTCTCTTCTGTGTAGTTTTTCATGGCCTCTGATACTGGTTGTGACGGGGAAAGTTCTGCCTTTAAGGGGTGTGGTACCTGGAAGAAGTTCTATGGCACACTCAATCGAGCAATGAGGAGGTAGTTGAGATGCCTTGGTTTTGTTAAAAGCCTCAATGAGATTGTTTGTACTCTGGTGGTAGATTGGAGATGGACACAGGTTGCAGTCTAGAAGGAGTGTGTTGGCTGTTTTTGACAGGGACAGGTTGGATACAGTTTTGAAGACAGGAGTCAGACCATTGCACAATTTGTTTCTCAGCCCAGGAAATTTGAGGGTTGTGTTGTTGCAGCCAAGGAAGTCAAAGCATGATGGGGTTCTGTGGTGATTTAATGAGGAAACATTCTAATCACGGATGCAACGCTCTCTCTCCTCTAAGGAGATGTAAGTGAGGCCGATCTGCAATGGTTCATAATCAGAGGTAGTCGTGACAATGGGGGCCAGTGCAGAGGGATTCCTCTTAGGACGTCTCGAGCGAATCAGATTATCAATGCAAAGGCTAGTTCAAGCATCAATATTCCTTCCTTCATCACGACAAGCCAGCTCAGACTGAAGTTCCATGTTTAATCCTTTGCGAAATAACAGTTTCAAATTGTCATCCACCCACACCGTTTGAGCCGTGAGAGATTCAACGAAAATTGCTTCTTTCCCCCCCTCCGAATGTCCGAAGATCTCACAAAATCTCTGCAGAAAGCTGTTGATTGTGATTGTAACAAAGTTAGATCTTATGGGAAGAAGGAGGCAGGAACTGGTGAACGTTCTCAAAGTTTAATAATCATAAAATCAATAAACAATTGTAGTAAAGACGTAACCCCGTCACGGCCGACTCCCGCCACACATATAATGAAACAGAAACAAAACACAACGTAAAGTTCAGACTTGTCCTCGCTCCTCCTTTTTTGCTTCCGCTCCTCTGTGAGAGATATGAGAACGGTACGCTGCGCAGGTGTCGCTCATTATCAGTCACGCCACCGGCCTCGCGCCGTTGTCTCACTGCCCTCGGCCTCGTCCTGCTCGCCAATTCTAATGCCTTCCCCGTCAGGCATTAGAAGTCCCTTAGAAGTCCCTGCCTTCCCCTGACGAGCAGACAAATGATATGTGACTTTCGTCAGTGGGATATAGAGTGGGTTGTTGGGATAAAAACAATGAACATTGTAGCAAAAACCCCTTACATTTTTTTGGGAATGCTAGACGAGGGCTGGCAGTAGCTGTCGTCATCGGTGCGGCTTTTGTTGTGGGGGTGATTGATTAATGGCTGGCTTGCTTCGGATGTGGGGAGACACAAGCTTTGTAGCGTCTTAACCAGCTCCTCCATTACTGACGTTAGCCGGGTGAGCTGTTGTTGGGGAGACGCCAAAATACTTGCTTGTGTGGACACCTCGGTAGACAGATCGTAAATAGCCGCTGGATCGGGGTTTGGCGAAGTCTTCTGTAATGAGGAGTCAACAAAAGTGGGATTCATGTGCGGCTTTATTTTTAACAAACGTAGTACAACAGGCAGGGGTAAATGCAACAGAGAAATCCAAGGCAAAGCTAAATCGTAACGATCAGACAGGCAGAGGGTCAGTGCAGGAATCAAACAATACGAGGTATATACCGGTAAACAGGCAGAAGATCAACGTCAACACAGGGAAAACAGTCCAAAGTCAAACACCAGAGAACAATAAACATGGGAGAAAATGCTCAGAATTGTCAGCCACAGCAAAACAAGACTGTGTGTGTGTGTGTGGCATAATCAGTCCATGGGATGAGGTAATAATGAGTAACATTATAACATTATTCATACTGATGAGTAACATAAAAGAAAATTCTGCGTCATTTTGAAATCCTTTTAAATCTTGTCTTAAAAAATCAAGTTCTTGCCACCTCTGAAAAGCCAATCCAATGTTGATTCAGGTTTTATTACTGACCCAGTTGCTTTCTATTTTTGCTTGTAGATGCTGAGTAGTTCTGTGTTCCTTTTTCTATACAAATGGTGTTTCTCAGGAGGTTTGCTGTTCTGCTTTGTCTATGGCATGTATAATGCACAGCTTCACATTACTCCCATACCATTCACGCTCCAGACGGAGCTTCGACGGATATGACATATGTGCAATTTCCCGCAAAATTCATCCCGCAAAATCTGGTCTAAAACATAATTATTAGTACAGGTTTGTCAAAGTGTACCTTTGTAAGGTTATGACTTTATGCTATAATCATACATTTTTTAAAAATATTTTCATCAAGTGACAACAGGCCCAGTGATATTGCCAAAAAACTTAATTAACCAAAAACAGAGCAGAAGTGCTGTGCAGGATGAAAGAGTATTCACTTAATTGCAAATGTCCAAATTAAACATCCATTTTTATTAATTTGTTCATTATGAATCTTAACTGCTATTCGATTAGATATAGCACATTTCAGTCGGATGTTTTAGTGTGAAAGTTTACATTTATTGTAAGTCGTAATACCATAATGCTCCTAATGCAAGTCCAACATTTTGGCAAACTGTGCCTCGGGCCATCCCAGGTGCAAAGATACAATCAAGACTTGCATAGACAAATGGATCTAGAGAATTCCAAAGTGTCAAATGCATCATAACGTGCTGTTAGCTGCCAAAGTATACGAAGCAGGAGTGTGCCACCCACCGCAAACTTCAATATCATGCATAACATTGTGCATAAACGTTCTCAGAATCAATCAAAGTGGATACAATGAAGATTTATAGAATAATCTGCATCATTACACCGAGGACTGTCAACACAGGAAACCAAATAACATATTGTACTTTGTTTTAACTAATAAACGGTTCATCATTTTTATATTCATTTTATAATCAGCTACACACACGTCATCTTACTGGAGAAAGAATGATACTGTAATGAAAACAGCAAAAAATAATTAAAGTAATATTGTAACACTAAAATGCTGTCACCATGTAATCACCTGCTCACCAGTCCATTTTTAGTGGATGATGAAAGATGCTTTGTAGAATGTTCATCCTGCATGTTTCCATACAAGAGAAAAAAATAATAATTTCCTTCTGAAATCATATGATGTTCTGTGGGAAGAACAGACCAAACTCATTAATTATTTTAACCCTAAAAGGGCAGTGTATCTCCAGAGATACAAACATTTACTGACAGATTATGAAAAATGTAAAAATGTTTATAAAATTTCAACATAAGCATGATAAGTCAATGCTTAACAACAACTGTTTAAACATGTAAGTCCCCTCCAAATATTGTAAATATGTGGAATATATCAACTTTTATCTGAAGGCAAGATTTCCTACTACAGGTGGGCATGTTGTTTTTAAATGCTGCCCATGAGCTTAACAAAGAATGTATGAACGAAGTAATCAGATCGAAATATTCACAACAAACACCCTTTCAAAATTAAACTAAGAAATGAGACCTACACTTTCACTGCCTTTCCCCACAGCCACTCAAATGTTTGTATCCCCCAGGATACAAAAACCTTTTTAGAGGAATTCATTATTCCATTGATATTAATTCCATTGTCATTGGTACGTACAGCACACGTAATCGTTGATCCAATTAATTAAAGGATAAAAACGTCCCTCCCAACATTTATTTGATCTTTTTATAAATTTTTGATCTATTTTTTGTAGTTGTTTTTTAGTTTTTTTTAGCTCTACAGTCCCTGCTTTAATTCCTTTACATTGTATTCAAAAGAGCAGCTCAGAAGTTCTGCAAAGCATCTTCTTTTGTCTTCTATGAAATAAAAACTGCATTCGTGACTCAACATGAGGATGAGTAAATGCTAAGAGAATTTGCATTTGGCTGCAACTTTTTTTGTAAAACAGTGAGAGTGCACATTTCAAAGTGCTCATAATTTCAGATTTGATCAGACTTGTGGTATTTTAGACACATGACATACTGACAGGCCTTCATTATTTACAGTGGAAATCACTCCATGTCCTTCAGAGAAGTTTATTAAAAGGTTTTTTTTAAACCCTAGTAATTTAGCATGGCTCAGGGTTGATGGTATTAAACTGGGCAGTTCAACTTATTTCTGCTTTGCTCTGCAGTGAACTGCATAAGTACACAAGCTCTCCAGTGACATCAAACGCTTTAAATGGGTTAAAAAGCTTCAACCATTAAATTCCCCCCAGGAGACAGAAGGAGCCGGGCAGACTAATGCATGCTGGTTAAGAGCGTAATGAACTGAGCCTGGTCAGGATGAGTTGACTCTATGGGAACTATTAATAGGCATATTAGCCTCTCGTTAAGATGCACACATCTGATTGTTCCGATACCTAGTCGTCTTGCTGTACTTGCCTACATAGGCAGTATCCTCACTGAAAGAGTTACCTTGTAAGTGACTGATTTGGAACATTTATACATGGGCAACAACTCCACGCATCATATCAATAAAACATCTCGCACGAAGCTTGACACACTCGATTAACAATTTATTTCAATAGAGCTTACTATTAGAATGCTGATTAGTTAACACATAAATGATAAATAGTGGGTATATAGACTATTTTTAATTAGATTGAACTGCTTTAGCAATACTTTTCAGTACTGAATTAAATATTTACAATCATATTCTCTTTCTTCATTGATAAATGTTGTTATTCCACTTGTTTAGTTGTCAAAATATAATATCTCACTTGTTATTATCTACAAATTAAAAAAAATATACAGGTCCTTCTCAAAAAATTAGCATATTGTGATAAAGTTCATTATTTTCCATAATGTAATGATAAAAATTAAGGCGAGACACTACAGGTGAATAGGGTAATTTTTTTAACTAGCAGATATCACCATGAAACTTTCCCAGTTGATTACATACATTAAGATGAGAAAAAAATGTATTACAAGTTTTCTGTAATTTAATGTTTAAATATGCAAATTAGGCATTGTCTAATTAAATATGCACAAATTTGCATATATTTAAAAAAAATGAAATCTGAGTATTGGATAAAGCCAGGTTCAAAATAATTTTTTCATTGTGTTCACATATTAGATGGGAAAAAATTTACAGAGGGATTTATGGATATCTACTTTTGTTATCCTGTAAATCAGAATATACTGTCAATAGCCTTAAAAAAAATGATTTTTGCCATGTTTTTTGGAATAAAATGTTATATAAATCGGGCTAGGAATAATATATTTACAAATCCCTCTGTAAATGTCTTCATAATATAACTAGGTACAAGAGTGGAAAGTTTGGTGTATATAGGTGCTACCGAAGTGGAGATTTCGGACTTTGAGTATGAGAGAAAGGTCATTTTGAGAAAACGGGCTTTAAAGATTTAGCATCAGCCAATGAGATTGCGCATTTGCGCCCTTTTACTTTCACGATTGGTTGCTGATAAAAAGGAAATGACCATATTTGGATCCGACAACATTGTACAGGAGAGAGAGAGCTTTCTAACGGTGTGTGTGATGACAGGGTGCAGATCGCGATAGCGGAGCAACGGATGATTTACAACGCCAACTTTTGATGAATTTATGAGAAATCTACAGACGCAAACAGACAAAGTGTAGTAAAATAAAGACCTAAATGTGTATTTCAGACTTTTTTTCACCACAAGTCTGAAAGAAGACATGTTTTTGAAGACAAAAATCCCGAAATCTCAAAATTGACCAGTGAAAAAAAAACGATGTTTTTGCCTGCCGTGTCTCGCCTTAAACTTTCATATATTTTAGATTCATTGCACA
Organism: Rhinichthys klamathensis goyatoka; assembly: GCF_029890125.1. NCBI lineage: Eukaryota > Metazoa > Chordata > Actinopteri > Cypriniformes > Leuciscidae > Rhinichthys > Rhinichthys klamathensis. The sequence continues at coordinate 6,867,986 of NW_026606559.1, read as the reverse complement.
CCAACTGAAATATTTCAGGTCTTTTATTGTTTTAATACTGATGATTTTGGCATACAGCTCATGAAAACCCAAAATTCCTGTCTCAAAACATTAGCATATCATGAAAAGGGTCTCTAAACGAGCTATTAACCTAATCATCTGAATCAACTAATTAACTCTAAACACCTGCAAAAGATTCCTGAGGCTTTTAAAAACTCCCAGCCTGTTTCATTACTCAAAACCGCAATTTTGAGTGGGTAAGACTGCCCATGGGTAAGACTGCCGACCTGACTGCTGTCCAGAAGGCCATCATTGACACCCTCAAGCAAGAGGGTAAGACAGAAAGAAATTTCTGAACAAATAGGCTGTTCCCAGAGTGCTGTATCAAGGCACCTCAGTGGGAAGTCTGTGGGAAGGAAAAAGTGTGGCAAAAAACGCTGCACAATGAGTAGAGGTGACCGGACCCTGAGGAAGATTGTGGAGAAGGACCGATTCCAGACCTTGGGGGACCTGCGGAAGCAGTGGACTGAGTCTGGAGTAGAAACATCCAGAGCCACCGTGCACAGGTGTGTGCAGGAAATGGGCTACAGGTGCCGCATTCCCCAGGTCAAGCCACTTTTGAACCAGAAACAGCGGCAGAAGCGCCTGACCTGGGCTACAGAGAAGCAGCACTGGACTGTTGCTCAGTTTTGCATGTCATTCGGAAATCAAGGTGCCAGAGTCTGGAGGAAGACTGGGGAGAAGGAAATGCCAAAATGCCTGAAGTCCAGTGTCAAGTACCCACAGTCAGTGATGGTCTGGGGTGCCATGTCAGCTGCTGGTGTTGGTGCACTGTGTTTTATCAAGGGCAGGGCCAATACAGCTAGCTATCAGGAGATTTTGGAGCACTTCATGCTTCCATCTGCTGAAAAGCTTTATGGAGATGAAGATTTCATTTTTCAGCACGACCTGGCACCTGCTCACATTGCCAAAACCACTGGTAAATGGTTTTAATGACCATGGTATTACTGTGCTCAATTGGCCTGCCAACTCTCCAGACCTGAACCCCATAGAGAATCTGTGGGATATTGTGAAGAGAAAGTTGAGAGACGCAAGACCCAACACTCTGGATGAGCTTAAGGCCGCTATCGAAGCATCCTGGGCCTCCATAACACCTCAGCAGTGCCACAGGCTGATTGCCTCCATGCCACGCCGCATTGAAGCAGTCATTTCTGCAAAAGGATTCCCGACCAAGTATTGACTATTGAGTGCATAAGTGAACATAATTATTTGAAGGTTGACTTTTTTTTTGTATTAAAAACACTTATTTTATTGGTCGGATGAAATATGCTAATTTTTTTAGACAGGAATTTAGGGTTTTCATGAGCTGTATGCCAAAATCATCAGTATTAAAACAATAAAAGACCTGAAATATTTCAGTTGGTGTGCAATGAATCTAAAATATATGAAAGTTTAATTTTTATCATTACATTATGGAAAATAATGACCTTTATCACAATATGCAAATTTTTTGTGAAGGACCTGTATAATACTTTTAGGCTACATTCAAGTTTTCATACTACATTTATTTGTATAGCGCTTTTCACAATACATATCGTTTCAAAGCAGCTTGACAGAAAATGCATGTGTCTACAGTACAATTTAGAGTGATCTGTTATCAGAGGTGACTGTGTCCATGTAATGGAGTTCAGAAATGTATATACAAATCATGCAGTTACGACCGTAACCCTGAATCTCTGAGAAGGGAATGAGACGCTGCGTCTGAATGATGACGCTATGGGAATGTGTGATTGCGTCTGAAGTACGTTCAATCGGGGGGCAGGTCACGTACATCTAGATGGTCCAACACATTGATAGTTTCTGGGACACTGAACAAAAATTATAAATGCAAAAATTTTGTTTTTGCCCCCATTTTTCATGAGCTGAATTCGAAGATCTAAGACCTTTTCTATGTACACAAAAGGCCTATTTCTGTCAAATATTGTTTCATAAATCTGTCTAAATCTGTGTTAGTGAGCATTTCTCCTTTGCCAAAATAATCCATCCACCTCACAGGTGTGGCATACGTTCAGTGTTGGATTAACAGCCAATACCTGTATTTTCAATTGAAGCACTGTGTTATACTACCGGTCACATTTGTAACCGTTAACAAATTTACACGTCTTACGAGCAAAATATATATGCAGGAGTATAATTCTCAAAATATATCAGTAGTAGACCATTTAAAGAATATATGTACAAAATATGATAGTTCTATCTGTTAAGTAAGATGTTTTACATACTACTTTTTGTAGTAGTCTGAGGAAGACATCTTCTTCTAGATGTGCAAGCAGGAAGTGAACTGATCTGGTCATGTGACCTGTCACACTAGTCACATGACATTAATAGATTTTAATCAAGACAATCTATTTTTTTCATTTAAAAGTTGAATTTCTTGCCCAAAGCCAATAACAACATTTTTAGAGTTTCCAGAAATAAGAAAAAAGATGCGTTCACAAATGTGACAGGTGGGATTAAACGAAATTACAAGGTTTTACAGAATCTAATACCTATGTAGAAATATAGGAAAACAGCATGTGGATTTAAGCTTAATATATGTATATATATATATATATAAAGACACTAGAAATCAAAAGGTCAATCCAATTTTAACAATCATTTTCAATTGATATTTAGTGTTATAACACAAGTGTATGTGCAGCTAACTGGTAATTTGTCCAGTTTATTGGTTATTTTTGTTACCAGAGACCGTTCACTTCTCGTCTGCCCAGCGAGAGACTGTCCACGTCCCGTCTGCCCAGCGAGAGACTGTCCACGTCCCGTCTGCCCAGCGAGAGACTGTCCACGTCCCGTCTGCCCAGCGAGAGACTGTCCACGTCCCGTCTGCCCAGCGAGAGACTGTCCACGTCCCGTCTGCCCAGCGAGTGACTGTCCACGTCCCGTCTGCCCAGCGAGAGACTGTCCACGTCCCGTCTGCCTTCCTGAGCCAGGACTATCTGGAGCGGCTGGCTCGGATATTGGAGAAGCCGGTGTCCGGTGTTTCGGAGCTGAACCTAGTGCCTGTTCCTGAGCCGGAGGCAGACCCAGTGCCTGTTCCTGAGCCGGAGGCAGAGCCAGTGCCTGTTCCTGAGCCGGAGGCAGAGCCAGTGCCTGTTCCTGAGCCGGAGGCAGAGCCAGTGCCTGTTCCTGAGCCGGAGGCAGAGCCAGTGCCTGTTCCTGAGCCGGAGGCAGAGCCAGTGCCTGTTCCTGAGCCGGAGGCAGACCCAGTGCCTGTTCCTGAGCCGGAGGCAGACCCAGTGCCTGTTCCTGAGCCGGAGGCAGACCCAGTGCTTGTTCCTGAGCCGGAGGCAGACCCAGTGCCTGTTCCTGAGCCGGAGGCAGACCCAGTGCCTGTTCCTGAGCCGGAGGCAGACCCAGTGCCTGTTCCTGAGCCGGAGGCAGACCCAGTGCCTGTTCCTGAGCCGGAGGCAGACCCAGTGCCTGTTCCTGAGCCGGAGGCAGACCCAGTGCCTGTTCCTGAGCCGGAGGCAGACCCAGTGCCTGTTCCTGAGCCGGAGGCAGACCCAGTGCCTGTTCCTGAGCCGGAGGCAGACCCAGTGCCTGTTCCTGAGCCGGAGGCAGACCCAGTGCCTGTTCCTGAGCCGGAGGTCATGTCGGTTCAGGACCCAGTTTTTGTGTCTGTGTTTGTGTCTGTCTTTGTGACTGTTTTTGTTCCGGTGTCTGTTCCCGAGCCGGTGTCTGTTCCCGAGCCGGTGTCTGTTCCCGAGCCGGTGTCCCGAGGGCTCGTCGCCGCCCTGGCCGCCCGAGGGCTCGTCGCCGCCCTGGCCGCCCGAGGGCTTTTCGCCGCCCTGGCCGCCCGAGGGCTCTTCGCCGCCCTGGCCGCCCGAGGGCTCTTCGCCGCCCTGGCCGCCCGAGGGCTCTTCGCCGCCCTGGCCGCCCGAGGGCTCTTCGCCGCCCTGGCCGCCCGAGGGCTCTTCGCCGCCCTGGCCGCCCGAGGGCTCTTCGCCGCCCTGGCCGCCCGAGGGCTCTTCGCCACCCTGGCCGCCCGAGGGCTCTTCGCCGCCCTGGCCGCCCGAGGGCTCTTCGCCGCCCTGGCCGCCCGAGGGCTCTTCGCCGCCCTGGCCGCCCGAGGGCTCTTCGCCCCCCTGGCCGCCCGAGGGCTCTGTGTTTCTCCCTCACTGCCCTATGGACTCTGTGTTTCTCCCTCACCGCCCTATGGACTCTGTGTTTCTCCCTCACCGCCCTATGGACTCTGTGTTTCTCCCTCACCGCCCTATGGACTCTGTGTTTCTCCCTCACCGCCCTATGGACTCTGTGTTTCTCCCTCACCGCCCTATGGACTCTCTGTTTCGCCCTGGCCGCCCGATGTTCCTGTCCCGCCCTGGTCTTTCCCTCCTGTCCCGCCCTGGTCTTTCCCTCCTGTCCCGCCCTGGTCTTTCCCTCCCGTCCCGCCCTGGTCTATCCCTTCAGTCCGTCCAATCAGTCCCTTCCGTTCCACCCTGATGTTTCCTTCCTGCCCCGCCCTAGCCTGATGGAGCGTCTGGTAGCCGCTCCGTAGGGAGGGGGTTATGTCACATGCCTGTCCTGTCTTGTGTTGCACATGGGTGTTTGTTATGTTGTGCCATGTGCTGTTTTGATTGTTGATCCCTCCCCCTTGTTATCTGATAAGTGTTTGAGTTGTTCCACATGTCCCCTCTTGATTTGTTCCCTTTTTAAGTCTCCTCTTGGTTGCAGTCTTTGTCGGTTCATTGTCAGATGTTTCCTGGTTTGGTCTGCGTGTTTAGTCGGTGTTTGTTTTGAGTATTCAGTTTTTGTTCATGTTTCTTCGATTATGTTTTTCCCCCTTGTGGGTTTTGCTTTGTGTTTTGTTTTCTTTTGTGAAATAAATCCTTATGCTGCATTTGAGTTCTCCCTCCCCTTTTGTATCGTGACAAATACAACTTCCATTTCATGCTGACTTTAAAATAGGACCCTCAGTCTGTTACGAAAGTAATGTCCCATATTCGCACAGAGAGCTCCAGTACACACAGGCCTGTTTATGACCACTGTGCTTCCGTCTTTTCCATTTCAGTGTTTTAACTTGGATGTCTCATTGTATCAGAATGTTTATCTCTGATGCATTGTGGGATAAAGAGATGAGAGAAATCACCCCTGAATTCATTTATCTGTCCCTCAGTTGACCTTCCTGTCTCCCCTTCCCACATCCTGTCAGTCCAGCCATGGCTCTGACAGTCCATATAAGACACCAAGAGCTGATCTGCATCAAACACACACATACACACCATTCACATATATATGCAGATGCAGGGGTCTTTCCTGAAATAGAGCTCAGGTTGCTTTAGCTAGGCTTGACATTGAGTGTCAGAGATGCTACTCACGCACACACACAGAAAGAGACCAACATATAGCAGTTGAAGCATCTCAAATCAAGCAATAAGACTACGTTTAGCACAGTTAGTCATTTCTGCATCACTAGCAGCAACAACAGTAATATATATATATATATATATATATATATATATATATATATTTAAGCATTTTTATTAATGTTCCCTCATATGTCAATGGGGTTCCCATACCTATGTAAGCACATGCGCTCATCAAAAATGCCACTGATTGTTGACACACTAAAATAGATTAAAATGTATATATATATTTAAATGGGATGTAAGATATGATGTACTGAATGTTAGCTTTCTAACTGTGCCCAAGAGCATGATCTATTAAAGTCCAGGTCATTTTAATGAGAAACTATGCCTCTACTAGTCCAAGATCTGTAGTTCCATCCACGTAAGTTTGCGACGCTGTTCGCAGATGTTCATTGAAACTATGATTACGGGAAACGGCAAATCGTTCAACTATGTCGACAGAACTTGCGAACATAGTTGGCTAATGATGCTTGATTATTATTATTATAAAGGCAACTTTACACAAATAATTTGCTTGATGATATGGAAGTAAAATTGGTTGTGAATGACATTTGTCAGTGGTGATAAAACCACTGCACCTTTCGGCATTTTTAGGTGGAGTTTGTTTTCATTAATAACTGCTTGCAAATATATACAGTTGTTTTATTTCTGCCTTTTTTCAACCCCTTCAGACACATCAAAGGTTCCATAAAGAACCTTTAACATCCATGGGATCCTTCTATTAAAAAAATGGTTCCTTTGATGGTAGAACATGTTTTTTTTTTTATAGATTATTAAAATGTTTTTCACACTAATAAAAAGGATGTTTTAAGAATTGATCACTGAAAGGTTCTTTAGGGAACCAAAAATGTTTGTTGGTATTGGTGCATTTTGGAAGCTTTATTATAAGATTATACCCTTTAATTCTTCCTATTTTAGCGATTTTATACTTTTTTTTCACTTTTTCTCACTATTTTAAAACAACAAGCTTCTATGTTGCACTTATTTTACCACACTTGGCAACAAGTCAATAAAAAAGTAAGCATTCAATGAATGCAATTAGAATCTAACTTATATGCAATGACCTATTTTGCAGCTTTATGTGTATGAAAAGAGCTTCTGTTCGATTTTAACGCTAGATCTATTTGTTTCACGATAAATTCTCCTTGGGCCTGAGTCTCATTTTTGCAGAATTATTGTTGCCGTCATGCAGAATTAGGTGGTTGATTAGCAGTCCGGGAGCCGTTGGAAATCAAAAGGAACAGGTCTAGCTCTGTCTTTCTTTTTTTAGGACTAGTACAGCTCACTGGTTGCTGCAGACCGATGTGTTGTATTGAACATATGGGCTTTCATGTGGTAAATTGAATGTTACTCATATGTGAGTGCACACTGTTTTTTTGGTTATTCTGCCCAAGTTGCAGGCACTACCAGGGGACTGCTTTCCTTTTACTGAGAGCCGCTCTGAAGAAAATCTCAACAGACCTTGGTACAATTACTGTGCCTTCCCCTCTCCATCTCCTGCTCTCCGGCCCTGCAGACAGCAGCCCCAGGGAATTCAACCCACTATTCTGCGGAAGATTTGGGCAGTCAGGCATCAAATGTAGGCCTCTTCTCACACTCTGGGCCTCGGTGGCGGTCGCGTCAGGGGACCCGGACTTTGTGTTTTCACACACTTCCCTCCTTGGGACACGAGGCTTCGCTGTGCCAGGAAGGGCCGGGAAGAGGCATCGGCCTCCGGTACATCTTCCAGAAGCCGGGCTGGATTTAGAGGGAGCAACGGGATGAATGTCTAATGTGTTTTGTCTGCCTGGGCTTGCTTTTATTTCTTGCCGCTTTCCACAAATAGGGAACAAAATACGGCCTGAAACTCTTAAGAAGATAATGTCATTTTTTTCTTTTTCAACAAACGGTCACTTAAAGAAGGTGCTTGACCTTCAGAAGATGCTGATCGTCAGCCTGAGGAGGTCAAACTAAATAATGCATGAGTCGTTTTATATCTATATGAGGTTTGCAACTTTTACAGTCCTGTTACCAAAACTGAAATATTTCTAAATACAGTATAAAAACCACATCTGTGTGATTTTAGTTTGTAGCAATAGAAAAGATTCAAATAAATGTTGTATTCTTATTTAATACTTTTATTCAGCAAACATGCATTAAATAATTTCAAAAGTGACGGTAAAGACATTTATAATGTTACAAAATATAGTTTTTATTTCAAAACAAATGCTTTTCTTTTTTACGTCTGTTTAGTAAAATGTATCATGGTTTCTACAAAAATATGAAGCAGCACGGCTGTTTTCATCATTAATATAAGAAATGTTTATTGAGCAGCAAATCTGCGTATAAGAATCATTTCTGAAGGATCATGTAATTTAAGTAAATTCAGCTTTTCATCTTTCTAAAATCACATAGAAAACATTTTAGATCAACACTGTAAAAACTGAGATAAGATGATTCCTCATGCCATGCTATAGAAAGGGTCCAATCCTGTGTAACATTTGTATATCAAAAATATTATATTGATATTGTGGCATTGTTGTACAAAGTGGTAACACACAACTGAATATAAGTATCTATTTCTGCTTAATCTGACCCTTACAGATGACTTTTGTTGGTGGAAACTATAGTCAGATTGATTCAGTCTTATTAAATAATATTTTGAGCATTTATACAACCATGAAGGTCAAGACATTTGAGGCATGATAAAAAGGTATGGCAATTGGCAAAAATTCTAATAATAGTTCAAATAACATATATAATAGTTTTCAATACAAAAAGTTCACTACTTTTCTCTCATTGTTTAATTTTTGTATGTTGCTTTCCACTGAGCTGAGAGAGGGCACAGTTTGGATTTAAAGCTCAACGCTACAGAAGGAATGGAGGAATAATTGTTTGGGGCTTAGGGAGGTCGTGTGTGTGTGTGTGTTCGAGAGGTCTCTTTCATGGATATGGGGCATTTTTGTGTAATGTCACTCTGTGCTGAGAGGTGGAGGTAGGAAAGGTGTAAAGCCCAGAGGAACGTACCTCCATCAGTCCTGGCTGTCTCACCTCCGCTCCATTCCATTAATCGGCCCGCAGAAAGAAGCAGGAGCAGCTACAACTCCTGATGCACTTCCTTTAGTAACCTTTATATAATGAAGGACATGACTGACACAAAAAGAGAATTTCACTTTATGTCAAACAAGTGTGCTTCTAATTTACCTGATTTTATTCCAATCAAAAAAATACTATTTGGAATATAATTATTAATATTATTTTACAGTAGATCAACAAAGTCCTTTCCGTGGGTAATAGCTCTGCAGATTTTCACTTTTCACAGTGCACCATGTTTTTGAATTTTTTCTCAGGAAAAGGAGCACATGAAGGTGTATGCAGGTTAATCCCAGAGCATGTCTTTACATCATAAATGGGGAAACATTAGGCTCAAATTGTAGTTGAGAGTTCAAGTTAGGGTTCACTGATCACCTGGTTCAACAGACATTAGCATACAATATAAGGTGATGAAACATGCCCTGGCTAGAAAAACAGGACATTTAGTGGGTATGAGATGCAGTTTAAAGTAATTAAATTAATGTCAAGTCAAGTCACCTTTATTTATATAGCGCTTTTTACAATACAGATTGTTTCAAAGCAGCTTTACAGAGAAAACAGGAAAATGATGCAACAAAGTTTGTTTCTCCTGAACAGCACATCTAGAGGAAAACAGTGTCATTGTCCAGCTTAAGTAAGTTTAGTGATGGTTCAGTTTTGTTATAAAAAAGTTATTAATTTAGTTAATTTTTATATACTGTATATAGCCGCTTTGGAGAAAACTGTGATGTCATCGTCCAGCTCAGTTCAGTTCTCATGATGGAGTCAATGCAGGCAGATCAGTAATATTGTGTCACCAACTAAGCAAGCCAAAAGCCAAAGGCGAAAAAGGCAGTAGCACCTCATTACAGTACACGAGATCCAGGGGGCGGAGATGGGTAGGATTAGGGATCAGAGGGTGGAGATGGGTAGGATTAGGGGTGGGGTTAGGGATCAGGGGGCGGAGATGGGTAGGATTAGGGGTGGGGTTAGGGATCAGGGGGCGGAGATGGGTAGGATTAGGGGTGGGGTTAGGGATCAGGGGGCGGAGATGGGTAGGATTAGGGGTGGGGTTAGGGATCAGAGGGTGGAGATGGGTAGGATTAGGGGTGGGGTTAGGGATCAGGGGGCGGAGATGGGTAGGATTAGGGGTGGGGTTAGGGATCAGAGGGTGGAGATGGGTAGGATCAGGGGTGGGGTTAGGGATCAGAGGGCGGAGATGGGTAGGATTAGGGGTGGGGTTAGGGATCAGAGGGTGGAGATGGGTAGGATTAGGGGTGGGGTTAGGGATCAGAGGGTGGAGATGGGTAGGATTAGGGGTGGGGTTAGGGATCAGAGGGTGGAGATGGGTAGGATTAGGGGTGGGGTTAGGGATCAGGGGGCGGAGATGGGTAGGATTAGGGGTGGGGTTAGGGATCAGGGGGCGGAGATGGGTAGGATTAGGGGTGGGGTTAGGGATCAGGGGGCGGAGATGGGTAGGATTAGGGGTGGGGTTAGGGATCAGAGGGTGGAGATGGGTAGGATTAGGGGTGGGGTTAGGGATCAGGGGGCGGAGATGGGTAGGATTAGGGGTGGGGTTAGGGATCAGAGGGTGGAGATGGGTAGGATTAGGGGTGGGGTTAGGGATCAGGGGGCGGAGATGGGTAGGATTAGGGGTGGGGTTAGGGATCAGAGGGTGGAGATGGGTAGGATCAGGGGTGGGGTTAGGGATCAGAGGGCGGAGATGGGTAGGATTAGGGGTGGGGTTAGGGATCAGAGGGTGGAGATGGGTAGGATTAGGGGTGGGGTTAGGGATCAGAGGGTGGAGATGGGTAGGATTAGGGGTGGGGTTAGGGATCAGAGGGTGGAGATGGGTAGGATTAGGGGTGGGGTTAGGGATCAGGGGGCGGAGATGGGTAGGATTAGGGGTGGGGTTAGGGATCAGAGGGTGGAGATTGGTAGGATTAGGGGTGGGGTTAGGGATCAGGTGGCAGAGATGGGTAGGATTAGGGGTGGGGTTAGGGATCAGAGGGTGGAGATGGGTAGGATCAGGGGTGGGGATAGGGATCAGAGGGCGGAGATGGGTAGGATTAGGGGTGGGGTTAGGGATCAGGGGGCGGAGATGGGTAGGATTTGAGGTGGGGTTAGGGATCAGAGGGCGGAGATGGGTAGGATTAGGGGTGGGGTTAGGGATCAGAGGGTGGAGATGGATAGGATTAGGGGTGGGGTTAGGGATCAGAGGGTGGAGATGGGTAGGATTAGGGGTGGGGTTAGGGATCAGGGGGTGGAGATGGTTAGGGATCAGGGGCCGGAGATGGGTAGGATTAAGGGTGGGGTTAGGGATCAGGGGGCAGAGATGGGTAGGATTAGGGGTGGGGTTAGGGATCAGGGGGCGGAGATGGGCAGGTTTAGGTATATGTAAGGTGGGAGGAGTTGGATCTGGATCAAACTCCTCCCCCTGGATTTCGTGTTCTGCAGTGAGGACCATCTCAAAAAAGGTAACGGTGGCAAGGAACCACTGGAATGGAGGAACAAAAAAACCTTGGGAGAAACCAGGCTCAGTCGGGGACCAGTTCTCCTCTGACCAACGAACGAACAGTGATATGATTATGATTCAGGCAGCATTACAGGTCAGAAGTCAGATTGGAAACTACCTACATTTAGATATTTCCAAAGAGAACTTGGTTGTTTGAAAAATGAGTCAACAACAAACAAAATGACATGTGATGTCTAACTGAACAGTGTATTGATGCTTTGATACAGTGCTATCAGTCTCTAACACTAAGAATGTGGGGCTTGTGGAGAAATGTTCAGGTGAATCCTGTGGACTGAGTAGAGGTTGGCCAAACCTTTGATCTATGAGGATATTACAGCGTGTCTCCACTCTAAACGCATTAACCTTGAAAAGAGGTTTCAACATCTCTCTATGGTCCATTAGACAGCACCCATCAAGAGTTTCCAACCAGGGGAGAACATTTGGGAGCGCTCCCTCCTGAAGACTGGGGAAGAAAGCACTAGTTGCTTGACTAGAAACGAGTATAAAAAGTAGTTGATGAATCGACGGCATCACAACATCAGTGTTGAATATTTCATAATAATTTTGTATTTCACTATAATTCATTCATTCATTCATAATAATAACTATGATTAATAATGTTGAAAAAAAAAAACCCAAGAGACTGCAAAAGCACAGCAACTGTGAATGTGACATAATTATTGTAATGACCCAGGCAAGGGAAGAGGAGTAGAGAATCTCAATTGCAACAGTGTTTATTTACAAAAAAAAAACACCAAAAAAAAACAAGACTTAGGGTACGGTTACACTACAACGATGTACTAAAAATGGAAACGTTTTTCCTTTGCGTCTTTCAGGTACAACGACAAAGTTGTCAAAATGACCCCTGTTCTCAGATCATCGAAAACGACTTAAAAGCTGTATTCTGCTGCCAGGCCAGTAGTTGGTAATGTCCCTTTTGCAAACACTTCTCTAATAGACTGAACACGTAATACGCATGTGCATGATGTCACCATTTTCACAAATTCGTTTTTTTTTCTGCAAATGGGTTTCAAATACTTTGAAACCCATTTGCAGGCCCCCAAAACGGTATTGTCATATAAATGGACGGGCAAAATGCATAAAATGTTCTCAGTTTTTTTGTTGAAAATGGTGTTGTGTCAACACATTCTCATCCCAAGGCGTCATCTAACTGACACTTTTGACCATGCGTCAACATGCCGACGCACATGGTACCCCTTAAGCGTCAATATGAGACGCTAATCTTCGGGCGTCATCTAACTGACACTTTTGACCATGCGTCTAAATCCGACGCACATGGCACCCTTTAGCGTCAGTTAGATGACGCTTCCGTTATGGGTAGGTTTAGGTCTGGGGTAGGGTTAGGATTAGACCACTAGGAGGCGCGTCTCATATTGACGCTTAAGGGGTACCATGTGCGTCGGCATGTTGACGCATTGGTCAAAAGCGTCAGTTAGATGACGCCTTGGGATTAGAACGGGCTGGTTGTGTAAACAGCCCTCTGGAAGGCAACTTAAAGACAATTTCAGACAATCAGTAGAACTAAACTGAGGACTTAAATACACAGGAGAAAACAAACTGAACAAGAAACAGGTGCAAAATGCAATCGGTTAACCATGGAAACAAACAAGGGCATAATCAGTAACCTAGGAAATGTAAAAGAAGTGGGAAAATGGGGAACAAAGAAAGCTGGAACTGAGCACAGGGAAATACAAGTCCATAAAACAACATAAACCTGACGATTATGCCATATATTTTTTACATGACTAGACCAGAACTGCTGCTGTATATTTTGACAGATTTTTTATGGTACATACTAGAAATTGTCTAAATAGTTTTAGTTATATGTCTAAATCGTATCAAATATTTAAATTTAATCATGTAAACATTCAATTTTTATCAGATAAATATATTTACATTTAAAAAAAAAATTATCTTACATTAAATGAACCAAAAATATTGATGATGCACATTGTACTCATGGAGATTTTGAAATCCAGTACAATGCTAAT